>NC_138202.1:283386443-283528943 GCF_964194415.1 Vipera berus
ATTGTTCTGGGAACAGAATGCTAGAGAAAACCCAGCAAAGCACTTCTGTTATATCTCCAGAATATCAGGCAAAATTTTGGATTTCTCTGCTGGATCAATAAGGCTGTCTATGTTTTGTTTTTATGTTGTTGTTTTTTTACATCAGAAGTGTTTCAATATGGTGGTCATATTTAATACATAGGCATAGTAGAATTGTGTTCAGAGAATGCACATAGAAAAGACCAGAATTATTAAAATTTCTTTTTATTCCTCACTGTCCCATAGGTTTAATTTCTCATACCTACTGATAGTTTTAAAATTGCTGTTATTTATTTATGTATTTATTTGCTTGTATTCCAACTTCCTTAATTTTTACAAAGAACTCAAGGTGACAAACAAATCCAACACATCTTTCTCCTCCTATTTTCCCCACAGCAACTGCCCTGTGAGCTGAGTTGGGCTGGGAGTGACTTGCCCCAGCTAACCCAGCTGGCTTTTTGAGTTTTTATTATATTATGGTTTGTCACACAGTCCACCATATGTTTAGACTGGCATTTGGTGTTTTTGTCCACCTATTGATGTCTTCCAAAGGACCTGGGATAGGTAGATGTTGATGTTTGATGGCGTTGAGGATGTAACGTCATCCTGTTATTGTCACAGGATGTAAGCTGTTCTGAGTAAAGCTGCCTTTTGCAATTGACTGCTGGTGAATTCCCAATATGTGTTCTGTTATGTTCCTTTTTTTGAGAATTTAAGGAGGATTACATGAAGATTTCATATAATCATATTCCTGCAAGGAAGGTTAGATTTTGGGAAAGAAACTGACCCCAAATCACCCAGTGAATCCCATGGTTCAGTAGGGACTTGGACCTCCATTTCCCCAGACTGAATCTACCCACCTTAATCTCTAAATCATAAATCTCTTAGACCAGGAATATATAGCTTTTTTTTTAGATCAAAAATTTATATTGTTACCTACTTCCACAACTGTAGCTCTACCTACTTTATCGAAGTTGTCAAAGTGTGCAGTGCAATCCACTAACAGATTCCTCTTTAATTCCCATTCATTGCTCCTTTCCTTTCTGAGAGTTAGAAGCAATTTGCTTTCCTTGTAAAGTGTCACTTTGCTGCCTCAAACAAAAGAAACACTTAACCATCTGAGGCACTGCATGATAGATGATCCTTGGTGGTGTCTAGCAGCTCAACAGATGTGTTGCCTCTTGCAAAGGAATGGTTTATGAGACAAAGTTCATGTATTCTGTAGGCATTTGTTAATGAAATGGCTGCAAAAAAAGAAAAAGTTATCTGTAATGTCACACTGGCTGGGTGCTAGACATAGCAAAGGAATTCCTAACTCATTTGAACAATGCATTTCCTAAACAACTTGGTGGGTTTTCAGATTCATGAGTCCTGGCCCAAACTGGAAAGGTATGAAACATTTGCCCTCTGAAAGCCTCTTGGAAACAGAGATCCTTGAAAGATCAAATCAAAGTTTTATCTAAATCAACATTCTGCACTGCACAGTGGGACAGTTTAACCAGTTTTGATATTTCCCAGGTTCAAAATTGTTTCTAATGCATTGGCAGTGATTACTCAAGTAATTTTATCAGTGGTTCTAAGTCCCCAAAGTGCTTTTTCTAAAGGCAACTGGACTTTGTTTTTCCTTTGCTTCTCATCCTAGAAGCTTCTTCAGTTCTGGCTGAATGGTGAAGGATGGAGGATGGAAAGATTTGCATTTATGTGACTGCAAGGAATATAAATCCTTCCACTCTCTACCATTCAACCAGAACTGAAGAAGCTTCTTGGATGAGAAGCGAAATGTCTTCAAGGAAAAACAAAGTCCAGGTGCCTTTTGAAAAAGCACCTTTAGAATTAGCATGACCTGGATGACTGAGAATCTTCATAGACAGTGGTCCTAATAAGCTTCAGGCAGGAGCAGAGCCCTCATGCTGATATTATAATCAATCTGTGTTCCATGTCAGTCCTTTGGGGACAGATTAACACGAAAGAGACAAATGTCAGAGTTGAAGATATGTTATCTTCTCCCTACTAGACATGTTCTACCCTAGGCATTTCATTTCCCTGTTTCCTCCTCCATAACTAGCTCTGGTTCTCCTTCCTTGCCCCAAAGCAAAGTCAATCTCATTCTCTGCTTGTTTCTATTCCTTTCCGTCTGTTGACCCGGAATCAGGAGAAAGCATAAGAAGCATAGATTGTGAATACATGCAGATGGCCCCGCTATCTCTGGGTATTTGCAGAGTCACTGATGCAGAGTCATGGAAGGTCACCCAGGGAAACACTCAAAAAGGAACATCTATTTCTGCTTCCCTTTATCTTATCTATGGTATGCCAGCCTTTCTGGATGAATTCTTTATCATATGTGTGCCAGCTTTGCTGGGTGGATTGCTTATGTAATCAAAAAATATAAATATAAGGATCTCTTGTCATTCGGGGCTTCTTCTCTTCTCTCTTTGTTCAGCTGAATAAAAATGTTAAGCTTGAAGGCAACTTCTGGTTTCTTGCATTTTTACCAAGCAACACCTCAGATACATCTTTCTATAGACAAACAACAACAACAACAACCCACCAAAAAACTGTCACCTGGATGCTCCATCTCCATTTCTATTGATAGGTGATTATTGCAGCAGTGTGACACCTTCTCTTTCCCTTTTTCCCTTTTAACTTTTTTTAAAAAAAATTGCAAAGCAAGATGGCATTTTCACTTATTGTTATTGTCACTTTGTTAGATGTATACTCAGCCTTTCCTCCAGACAACAGTACTCCCTCCTCCAATTTTTTCCCATCCCCACCAGATTGGCTTGCAGGTTAATCCATTTAATGAACTTCCATGACTCAGGATTCATTTGAACCTAAGTTTCCCCAGGTCTAACTCAATGTTTTCCTAATTACTTCGGATCCAGAGCAGGAGACCTCAGTTTTATTTCAGCACTGGATGCAGCATGTGATTGGTGAAATGTTGCAGAGATCTCAAGAAACAAATCAATTAGTTCAAGAATCAAATGCTCAAAAATCAACCAAGAAGTCATAGGAATAGAGACCTTCAGAGTGTAACTATACCACACGATTTCTTTATTATTATTTCCCGATGGAATTTAAGATGCCAGAGGTCACCTTCAAAGCCTTATGTGGTTGGACATGATTGGAACTGTCTTCTCTAAGCAATCTCTGCCCATCCAGTAAAATCTATAAGGGGGAAGCATCCTCGGAATGTCTTTGAATACATGTTGTTGGGGCAATGAGGGCGAATATTTCCTATTATTGATTTGCCTTTGGAAAACTGGCCCACCTGAGATAAGGTTGGTATTTAGAAAAACTGCCAAGACCTGGCTATTTCAGCTCATCCCTGAGAGGATGGTGCCTGCAGTAAAGAAATATTTTTACTGAGTGATATTTCTCAGTGGGGTGGAAATGGTGCTAATGCTTTCCATTGTTTTTATTGTTTGTTGGTTTAATCTTTGTTTATTGTATTTGAGGGTCTGCTCCTAAGAGTTGTCAGCAGATAAAGCAGCCTAATAGCCTCAATGTATGGTTGAAGAGACAGGGGTCAAAGGCTCTGTGCATGGTTGCTGGGAAGCCAAGGAACCCATGGATATTGTGTTGCTGGTATCTTGGTCCATGGAGATATGCTGGACCAATAAAGATGGCAATATATCTAGAGCTTCATTATGCAGTACAGATGTTGAGAAAAGGGGGCGGGGAATGTATTAATCTTTGTCATGCTTTCATTTGGGATATAACTGGACTTTAGAGACCTTGGTAAGTCCAACAAAATAGACAAACAAGGAAGCTGACTCCACAAGATGATTAGCAGCGTACTTTATTGAGACAGGCTATCATAACAGAACCTTCCAAATCTCCCTCTCTTTTTCCCTTCCCTTCCTCTTATACTCCAGGGAATCAGAGGAGATCAGTCTTGAGATTCTTTCTAATAATGTCTTATCATCCTGGACTTGATGCATGCTTTTTCTGCGGCAGTTGTTGTCCTTAATATTTATGGATGGTTACCCCCAAGGTCATTTCTATGGCTCCTTACTCAGACCAATGATTTTTTTGTGATGCCATTGGAAATAGATAAAGGCAGTTGCTTTAGGTCTTATGTTGCTTTAGGTCTTTAATATAAACCAATGTATTCTATTACATGGGCAACAATATAAAGACCCTAAGAATGAAATCTCCTGATGTGAGGCTCACTGGTTAAGACAGGAATGTTATTTAGCTGTTCCAGTAAATGAGAACCACTTAAATGTTCACACATATTTGAGCAGATGGACCAAAATTTCATCTTTTTCCTGCTTTTCAGGCAGAGTGGGAAAAATGTGACACAGATTTAGCTGCTCTAATAGCATTGAAAATACTCAGACTTAAAACACCCAAGGAAGTTCATTTCTATTTATTCCTTTTTAATTCAATTGATGTGAATAATTATATTTTATGATAATATATTGATATAATATATATAGTCAAGCAATTTTTTATGTGTACATATCCCTGTTCAGTTCAATAAGACTCTTGGCCACAAAAATGTATCGCATCATCCACTCACTTCTATGAAGTGAGTTTATGATTGTGGTTGATGCCTCTTAACCAGGAACGTCTTTTTTTAATTGATTACATGCCTTTGAGTCAGTGTCGACTCTTAGAAACCAGATATAGATGTTTTTTATTGTTCTGTCCCTAACCTGGTCCTTCCAACTCTTGCAATGTTGCCCCCGTTGACTGTAACTGATTTGAATTGTCTGTGTAATTCTCTGCATTATTCTTATTAAGCAAATTAAACAAGAAAAATAATTTAGTTCACCATCCACATTCAAGAGGCACATCATATTTCTTATGTCTTCAATTCTAAGTAAAGCATCTACTTTTCATTATCAAAAAAAAAAAGATACCCATCTCAAGGGAAATTATTTTCAGGATGTTTTCTGAATAACACAATTCTAAACTGTATTATTTAGAGCAGATACCTGAATATGTGATCCACAGAATGATATTAACATCAATTAATATTGATATTAATATTGATATCAATGCCAATCTAATAAGGTCAGTCTTAATTTAAACTTTACAGGGTCACCACACTGTAAAGTTGAGACCCTGTTTTATTACCATTTTTGACTGTTTTTTTTAACATTTTTGTTAAAAGTAGTTCAGCTGAGTACCTCCTGCTGTTTTTGATGAGCTAATGTAGTGTTGTCCAAACCATGTTGCCAGATTTATGTAACACCCATCTAGAGACATATATTCAGTGAGGCCCACTTCGTTAAAAACAACGCTCTCAAGAAGCAGAATTAAATTTGACCCATACTTTCCCTCCCATTTTTTAATAAGTAGGCTATTTCCTAGATCATACTTAGCCTCCAATGATGAAAATCAATTATTAAAATGACAACCTGATCAACCTCTTTGCTTTTATGGTGGAATTGTGTACAGGAGCTCCATGAATTGGGCATCTTGTTATATATGTGTGGAAAAGTGGTGACCCCACCCGTACTATAACCTATTTATAACACAAAGAAATAGGTCCTCTTCTCCAGCTTCACATAGTTGCTTTCAACATCCAACAGCACATTTGATGTTCAACAATACACATCTTCTGACTGGAGCTTTTATTATGACTGCTAGCCAGCGATAGGGCTATCTTCCATACTTTTCTCCTTCATTCTTGGTCTGCTATGAGGCACTTTTATTGAATATATCTGAACTTATGTGTTACCATAGTATATAAGAAGAAAGGTTGTCTTTCTCTAGTTTTCTTTCATTTGGTTAATGAGAAATATTTTGTTTAGGTATGAAAATTGAAGATTACAGCTTAAACACACACACCCCACCATTATTTTAAATTTTCCTTGCAGGGAAAATGGTCAGTTCCTTGATCATTCTGACTGAGGTTTTCAACCCACTTTCCACCAAGCAGTTGAAGCTCAGCCAGGAAGTGAAGGAGGGGTGAGTTTAATTTGGGAATTGGTATAGGAGAAAGGGACGCGGTAGCTCAGTGGGTTAGGACACTAAGCTTGTCGATCAGAAGGTCGGCAGTTTGGTGGGTCGAATCCCGAGTGCCGCGTAACAGAGTGAGTGCCTGTTACTCGTCCCAGTTTCTGCCAACCTAGCAGTTCGAAAGCAGGTAAAAATGCAAGCAGAAAAATAGGGACCACTACGGTGGGAAGGTAACAGCGTTCCGTGCGCCTTTGGCGTTTAGTCATGCCGGCCACATGACCACGGAGACGTCCTCGGACAAACGCTGGCTCTTCGGCTTTGAAACGAAGATGAGCACCAGCCCCTAGAGTCGGAAACGACTAGCACGCATGTGCGGGGGAACTTTTACCTTTACCTTATAGGAGAAAAGGGCTAAACGGTCTCTTTGAAGCCCCGCTTTGTGGAGTTTTGAAGTTAATTAGATTTGTTTAGGCTAAAAGAAAAGAGAACTAATAACATATTATGTTGCATAGTCTGCTTTTTTACCTCTACTAGTTTCATACGCCCCTGTAAAGAATACAATCTTTTCTGTGTTTCCTGGACTTGATTACAAGCCTTCTCACTACTGTCCTATTCTTCTTGTAAAAAAATACTGTAAGGAATAGATCCACTTCTATGAAAAAGGAAGAGCCTCACTTTGCTAACCGTACTGCTATAATCAGTGCTGTGGGTGCCCAAATGTTGTGCTTACAAATAGGAATTGGGCATGCTATCAAGCAAAGTATTAAATTGTGGCACCATGTTTTATTCCCAGCTTTGTAACTTGTCCTCTGTTCCAATTAACCCATTGATATATTTTTGCAGAAAATAAAAGTGTGTTGTTTCTGTATATAGGTATATATTTCAAAGTAGATCACCTACCCAAGAAAAAGAAAAACTGGAATATTATTCAACTTCCAGAATTCCCTACTCAGCATGGGGAACCTCAGTTCTAGCATATTAGTGTCTTACATCTTATTGATGACCAATTGCACCCACTTTATGAATGGATAAACCTCATCCACAGTAAGCATGATGAGAATTGCTTTAAAATGTTTCCATCAGCCAGAAAAAAACAGCGATTTTAATCTTAAACTTATCACATCAATTTGGGTACATTTGTCCATGCATTTTATCTGTGGATTGCAGCACAGTCCTTAAATTCAGCATCCAGCCTTTAGTAATATTTCTCCTCTAAAAAGCATACAACCATACCAGGAACATGTGGCTTTAGCAGTTTAGGGACTGAGTGTTTTGACTCTTGTAACCACCCAATTCATTTCAAAACATATCCACTTAGAAAAAGTTTGATCACCAAAATAACTGAGCAGCCTCTGAACAAAATTAGGACAACCCTTGTTTTAAATAAAGTGAGACAGCTTTTTGCCTTTGTAGATCATAACATTTATTGAGCCTGCAATAAATCTGAGCTGGTAATGTGCTGTGGCACAGTCTGGGTTGCAGTTTACCCAGTCCAGAAGATGCAAACATCTCAATATCAAAAGATGGCATTCTATATTGTAGAACATTATGTAACCTTCTGAATTTAGAGATGGCCAAGAATCATATCCAAACCTTCCTCTGAGCCATGCACAACTTTCTGACTCCAGAAAACGGAAACAAACGGACAAGAATAAGCAATGGCAATAATGATTATTATTGTTCATTTTCTCAATCTGTATCTTGCCTTGCTGCTCATTAATATGGATGACCATGGGGAAAAAGAAGATGAGGTGATGAGCTCTTCTGACAATGAGTGATCTTCCAAGAAAATACGTTGCACTGCCATCTCTGACAAGAAAGCAATCTTACACACATAGACAAACACACCTGCCAACCTTGGGAAATCCCCCCCCATGCATTATAGGTTATGCCTTCTTCCCTCAATTCATCAGGACTTGGGACGAATGGGACACATAATCTAAACACTTAGTAGCTATTAGAATGGAATGAAGTAGGGTAGGTATGAAGCCACGGAAGCACATTTACGGAACAGAAAAAGGAACACAGTGTCACTCAGACAGGCATTAAACAAATGCAAAAAGCAAAGACAAAAAACAAAACCCCAACAACCACCTTGACTTGAAATCGAGGATCCAAGAATCCTTTAAGTACCAATCTTCCTTGGCTTTGCAAACGGGGACACAAGCAGCTGACCAAACCAATCTTCCTCCCCTTTTAAACCATGGTCATCACTTTCAGGGAAGTAGGCTGGAATCTCCTAATTTTCTTCTTGAGAGCCTTTGATGCTTTGATGCGGCAGAGTTTGGGCACTGGTGGGAGAGGCTTGCCCAAGACTTGACCAGCCGCTGCTGCCTGCTTGCCTGTGGACGTGGGCCAGATCATTTCATGCTCCTGGATCTCATCAGCATAATCAAGAGTCAGGCTGCTGCTACCGCTGCTGCCGCTGCTGCCACTGCTGCTGCCCTCCTCTGAATCACTGTCGCTGGATTCACTGTCCCCAAAGCGGTTGGTTGTATAGTCACTAATTTCTCCTTCGCTGGTCTCTGCAATGGTGGAGTGGAACAGTGATGCACACTCGGCAGAATACTCTGAATGGTCAGACTCACTTTTGGCATAGGCCCCTGGATGAAAAGGGTGGCTTTTTTTGGATTCGGCTCTCATGGTTACACTACGCAAAATCCCAGCTCGCCTTCCCTGTTTCGGTGGTCCCAAGGCAAGGCTGCTAGAAAGGCTGGAAACTTGGGTTTTTGCCGAGATCTCCACTGTGGATTGCCACTTGCGCTGCTTTTTTTTAATCGCTGGGTCAGAATAAGCTGCTTCAAGAGAATACATGGCATTAGCAGATGCTCTGCAGAGTTCAGACCTGGACAGTGTTTGAGGGATCCCGAATGGCACAGGATACAGACTGGATTCAGAGCAAGATCTGCCGGTGCTTTCCCCTGCAAAGGTAGGCCTCCGAATCAGATGCCTTCCCCTGAGCTGTCTCTGAGACAAACTCCACTCAAGAGGCAACTTGGCAGCAAGCTGGTGAACCCCACGTGGCTTCTCCATATAGAGCACCTGCCTGCCTGGCCTCAGCATCTTCTCACTATTCCTCCTCTTCATCTTCACAGGCTTCATTTTAGAATGAGCAAACCTGACTCGAACTTGATGGGACTCGGTAGGGACAAACTTGGCGTGAACCAACTCTTCCTGAGGTGCAGACTCGGGATCGTCAGGCTTTATGGCTCTCAGAGATTTCTTCTGAGATTTTTTGGCTGAAGCTACCCATGTGTTTGGGCTCAAGTTGGAATCATCGACTCCAAATGGTGAGCTGGAAAAGCTGCGTTCTAGGCTGCTCTCCCCAGCCTCAGTGACAGGAGAGTCCCACACAGATGGCTTAGCAGGATAACAGCCGTTCACAGCTGGCAAAGACTCTGTGTCAGCCAGTGAAGCTGTTTGCTCTACATTCACACAGTGCACAGTCTCTGGCTGTTTGGCACATTCCCCTTCAGGTACATCCCTTGGTGGCTTCCCTTCGCCTTTACTGGAAGGCAGTAGGGCCCCTTGTTTTTCCAGCTGGCTGCTACTGCTGTTAATTTTCACTCCACCAGGACTGGGGATAATAATGAGTCTCTGGAGCATTGTGAGTGGCTGATTCTTTGCTGGACCCTTCTCACTGAACTCGGCAGGATAGCTAGCAGGATAGTTTCCTTTGCTGCGTGTCAACTGCAGCAGTTTGTTGATATAACCCCCTGGCCTGAGTTCCATAAGTGGCCTAGTCTTGATCAAGCTGGGCCCCGTGAGATGAGGTGCACCTTTATTAGGTAAAGGGCGGCCCTCTGTTTCTGCCAAGGAGAAAAGGGGACTCTGTAAAGCAACTGCATGAAGAGGGCTAGGATAAGGATACACATCGTTCCCACTTTTAGAGACCAAATTGCTTTGGTATTTGGGGTCCATGCAATAAAATTGGACTTCCCTTCCTGAACCAAGCTGAGGAGAGGCCTTGAGGTCGGTGACTTTTGGAAATCCGGCATCCACCACGCCGAGTCTTTCAAGGTCACCTGAGAAGAAGACAGAATTCCAAAAAAAAAAAATGTTAGCAGAAAGTAACGCCTTTGGTGTTTCCATCCCTTTAAGTGAGCATCATTACCAGGCAATGACACAATGCTCCTTTTGATATCAATGAACTTTGTGTCAACGCTGCTAACATCGAATGTTATTGCTTGACATGAGATGAAGAAGTAGCTATTTCATATGTTAAACTTGTGTATTGCTTTAAGACTTGTGCATTGTTTTAGTTGAAAATTGGTGGGAGGGAAGAGTAGGAATGCACTTTGAAGGCCATTTGTCTCTCTAAAGAAGATAAGACTTTGGCTACTTCTATCGGAAGGGAAGCTGATAATTTAAATTAATTGGAGAATATGATTAATGACAAAATTAGAAAGGTGGAGAATTGTGTTTTAATATATTGTGCAAGGGGTGGAGATTGCAGATTCCAGCTTCCTTTGAGCAAGCATTTGCCAGTGTATTAGGCTAATAAAGGACTTTTAAGGTAAACAATGCCTCAGAGTCACATGAAAAGCCCATAGGTTGGAAACTTGACACTTTGCACATGACTCAAAGGCAAAGTGTCATATTGCATTATACTAGAAGATTCCTCCTTAGGTATGAAGCTCACGCCTCTAGTTTTCCAGAAGATATCCAGGCATGGATGCTCCCCATCTGTGACAAAGCCCATGTGTTCAGGATGACTTGTGGAATTCATTTGACAAACCATCCTGTCCTGGCTTCACCACAGCACATACCAATATAAGCTTTCACAAACAAATGAAATGGAATGAATCTGAATCTTCAAAAAAAAAGTTAACACCCATTCCTCAAACATTCATTATTTCACAGGATTAGCAATGCGGGGACAAACCTGTGTTCAACATTGGTTGGTTCATCTTTTGCCATGGATATAGTATTACGTATCTCTCATAAAGTGTTATGGAAGTTCTAATAGAGTTCCTTCAATACAGTTAGAACTGTCTTATCTTATTCATACATTAAAATCATCCCTTTATGTTAAGGTCATCTAGAAGATATGTTTGAGTAAATCAGCCTTAGGTAAATTGGAGAACCTTGTGAAGCACTAGAATTATTTTACAGCTTTCCTTGCACAAATGAGTAGTGATAAGTAGTAAATGAGTAGAACCTTTCACTGATTCTACCTGAATCTCTATACCTGGCACATGATCCCTGCATAAAGGACATAACCACCCATTTTCATCCAATTTCTACACTGCCTTTCAGTCAGAGCAATCTCCTAAGCCATGTTCTACATTACATAGTGATCTACCTACAAAGATGCTTTCCCTAATACAGATATGCATTCTTAACCTACATTTAGGTAAGAAAACCCAAATGCACAAACACAGTACAGGGTAGGGGTGTCAAACTGCTGGCCTATGGGCCGGATGCATCACGACAAAACCGTGCCCACCCCATTGCTGGCAATGGGGGAAAAGCTCAGATACGTCATATTTAATCACTTAAATATGAGCCAGCAGTGTGCTGCAGCTGCCAAAAAAGACAACACAGTGCTAGGTTGCATTAACAGAGGGATAGAATCAAGATCACGTGAAGTATTATTACCACTTTACAATGCCTTGGTAAGGCCACACCTGGAATACTGCATTCAGTTTTGGTCACCACGATGTAAAAAAGATTTAATTTATTTAATTTAATAATATTTCTATACCGCCCTTCTCCCTGAGGACTCAGGGCGGTTCACAGGGCAAGAGTAAAATACAAAATACAAATATTAAAAAATGATTGCCCAATTTTAAAACAATTGATATACAATTATAAAACCCCAAAGATAAAATTAAGAATACAAAAAATAAAAAACCCCACCAATCCCCATCAGGCTAGGCCGGCTTGTACAAACAAAAACGTCTTGAGATCGCGGCGAAAGGAGCGAAGGTCGGGCGCCATCCGGAGCTCTACCGGTAACTGATTCCATAGCTCCGGAGCGTCCACACAGAAGGATCTCCCCCTGGGGGCCACCAATCGACATTCTCTGATCGGTGGCACCCTGAGGAGGCCCTCTCTGTGGGAACGCACAGGGCGCAGGGAGCTTGATGCCGGCAGCAGATGTTCCCTGAGGTACTCCGGCCCCCTGCCATGGAGGGCTTTGAACACCATTACTAGTACCTTTGAACACCATTACTAGTACCTTGAATGTTGAGACTCTGGAAAGAGTACAGAGAAGAGCAACAAAGATGATGAGGGAACTGGAGGCTAAAACATATAGGGAACGGTTGCTGGAATTGGGTAAGTGTAGTTTAACGAAGAGAAGGACTAGGGGTGACATGATAGCAGTGTTCCAATATCTCAGGGGCTGCCACAAAGAAGAGGGAGGCAAGCTATTTTCCTAAGCACCTGAAGGCAGGACAAGAAGCAACGGATGGAAACTAATCAAGGAGAAAACCAGTGGAACAACCTTCCTCCAGAAGCTGTGAATGCTCCAATGCTGGAAGTTTTTAAGAAGAGACTGGACAGCCATTTGTCTGAAATGGTATAGTGTTTCCTGCCTGAGCAAGGGGTTGGACTAGATGACCTCCAAGGTCCCTTCTAACTTTACTATTATGATTATGATTTATGGTGTAGATCTGTTGCCCCTTCAATATATGAGGACTTACATTTTATTATTCTTTTTTTTTAAAAAAAACATATTCAACTTAGATGCCTCTTAGCTCCAATCAGTTCTGGATGACTAGCACATAAGAGAAAAATAACAAGCATAGAATCAAAATAAAACAATAAAGAAGGGGATGAATTGGGTCAGCAATAACAGACATATCATATACCAGCAAAAAGCTAGGTCAGATCTCAGGAGAAAAGCCAGAGTTTTAAAGTTCTCTCAAATGCCACCAATATGGAAACCCTCTAGATATTACTCCAGAAGGCAGTCGCCATGTGAAGAAGACATGCAGCTGGAGTCCCAATAGATAGCAGAGCTTAACTGAAGAAATCTGGAGCGTGCAAATCTTGTTAGATTATACCAGCAGGCTGGTATCAGGCATTCCCTCAAGTAACAAGGCCCAATGCCTAGAAGGGCTTTATGGGTCATAGCCAGCATTTTGAATCGCTCATGTCACATGGGCATATCAAGGCATGCCCATCACTGCCTATACTCTTGCATAACAACAACAACGTTGGATGGGACCTGGGAGGTCATTTAGTCCAATCCCCTGCTCAGGCAGGAAACACTATACCATTTCAGACAAATGGCTGTCCAGTCTCTTCTTAAAAACTTCCAGTATTGGAGCATTCACCACTTCTGGAGGCAGGTTGTTCCACTGGTTAATTGTTCTAATGGTTCCTCCCCCATCCACTCAATATAGCTTCACTTAGCTGGTTTTATACGGAATCCCCAAACCAGCAAATAGCCTCACATAGTGGTTTCATGTAGAAAATAGGAATAGAAAGGAAGATTGAGTGTCCAATTCTGTGGCACCCCACAAAGGAGTGGCTTGGGGAATAACCTCTCCAACCAACATCCTGCAATCAACTCAAAAGGAAGCAAAAAGCTCCTAAAAATGTGCGCCCCCCATTTCTCACCCCTGGAGCTGTGTCAGAAGGATACCATAGTCAATGGTGTTGAAATCCATTAAGATATGAAGATGAACAAGGTTGGATGGAGTATATCCATTCCGGTTCCGCCATAGGTCATCTACAAGCATGCTGCAGGCTGTCTCCATACAAATCCCAGCCTGACTGGAATTGATCTAGATAAACTGCTTCCTTCAGGGTTTTTTATCAACTGTAGACCAACTATCTTCTCTACAACCTTCCCTAAAAAAGAGTAGGTTGGAGACAGAACAATAGTTACCTAACATTTTTGGGTCAAAGGGTTCTTGAGTAGAAAGGATACCACCGCCTCCTTCAAGACATGAGGCACAACTCTACCACATGGACCAACAGTGCTTCACTTCCTTAGCTTTTTTATAACCCAGCAGAGGCCTGAGTCCAATAAAGGTGGCTGAACTGACAGCACAGAGAATCCTGTCCATTCTTCAGGAGTCACCAGTTCAAACTCATCTCTGATCACACCACCAAAGCAGCCTCTCAGTCAAGTCAAAATAGATCTGAGCAACTTATCTGCTTCATTTGCAAGATGGTCGCATCTCATTAGAATTAAGGAGGCCAACTGCTTTTTTGGCTTTCTTTACAATCAAGACTGTGAAGCTCAAATTCCATTCTGATACTAATCAAGAGGTGAAGGAGGAAACCAAGGCAAGTTTTCTATTCTGTATAAGTTAAATGTTTTAGTTGATACAAGAAGCAGGCCCAGATAGCTCCATTTCATGACAGTATTGCCCAATGTTGGAGGAAATTTCACGATATGGGCAGCAGCTTTATTACTTCTTTCACAGAGTAAAGTGGGGAAAAACTATACAGTAAAAAAAAATTCAGCTTGCTCTAATCGTAAGTTGGAAGGCTAAACTTAATAAAAATAGAAATCTCCTCTTCTTGCTATGCATCCTTTTCATTCTTTCTAGCACTTTACTCAGTTCTAATGAAACTGTGCCTTTAAGATCATTTAGTTACTTAGTGCAAACACTCTAAACTGAACAGCCCTTCCAACTTTATGTCCTTCCTGCACAAACCTGGAGGTTTAAATGACCACCAAAATAGTTCATAAGAAATGCAACTTTGCTCATCTCCAATAGATAGACATATCTCATCAACAAATACCTCTTATCAGCAAGAAGTCAGCTATTCTCCTTACATCTAAGACAGAATGTTTTTAAAATTCCTCCAGTGTGATTAAAGTGGGCTGTGTGGTACTTAAGTACAGACTCAACTTTCAAAGTATCTGCTGTTTCCAAGACACTGAGACAAAAGAGTCTTGGTGAAAAAGCAGAATTTACTTATTAGTACTTAGATAGGAGACCACTTGGAAATATGAAAACAGAGTAAATGAGAGCAGGAATACAAAAAAAAAAAGTCTGAAAAGGCAATGGCAAATCAAGTCCATAAAATCACCAGACTTCAGTTCAATTCAAAGCATTCTGCTTTGATGAAATTGGTTTAAGATTGAGAACTGCATTTCATGATATGAACACCACAGAGCCATGTCAACCGTGTGCACTATGCAGTGTGGCCACAAACTTTGTTTATCTTTGTTGTTATTGAGAGGGAATAGTGAAGTTCCAAGCTCCTTGCCCAAACTGAAGAGCAGACAGTAATTCAACAGACAGTACACTGTGCTGTTTCAGGGAAGGCTAAAATGATTAAAAGTCTGTCTCATAGAAATTGTTAAAAGCATAGAGACTTTAACTGAGGCGAAACCTTTCACACATGTGCCAGACTGAGGGGTTTTAACTAATTTAATTTAATTGGGTTTTAGTTTAACTTCAGGGAACTGTAATTTAATCATAGTTTTAACTGATTTTAATTTGTATGTTATGTATTTTAATTTTCCCTGTAAACCACCCTGAGTCCTACGGGAATAGGGCGGTATATAAATTTAAATAATAAAATAAATAAATAAATAAATATCTGAAAGATAACTTCCCACAGTGTCCAATCCAGGACAGCTTCAATAACATCCTCTTACTTCTTTAGAATGAAAGACTAAATGACTACAGCCTCAATACAAAATAACATGTGCCTTAGCATCTTCTTTAATAATACCAAGGATGAAAAGAAAGCTATTTCCCTTTCTAACCAAGATCTAAAGCACCTGAGCTACTTACCAGTAGAAACAGGCCTTGGTCTAGACTTGCTTGGAGTGCCTGAAACATCTAGGCAGGCTTTGCTTTGGCATCCATCACTGTTGTGAGGTCCCTCCTGTTGGAACTGGGTGCGCACTGTGGTTTCATCTGCAGATTTCGGTCGGTAATCAAAGATGCTTAGATGGGTTCTGGAAAGCTGAGAACTTGGTAACAAACTGGCATGGGAGGAGGAAACGGATTCACTGAAGACAGACGTGCAGGAGTTAGACAGAGAGCAGGAGCCGCCATCACTCAGATCATAAAAACCTGATGAATCAAAAAAGAAAGAAAGAAAAAGAAAAAAAATATTTCCTGGTTTACAGAGAAGAACTATATTGCACAGCACAAGGTTCAGTTGGAGTACTTCTTTCTCTTCCATTTCATAGAGGGGGGGGGGAAACCACGTGCTTTCAGACAAAATTTCATTCGCAAAATTTTGCAGTGGTGAGTTAGACATTCTGGACTTAACTTCTAAGCCTCCCAACTCTTCCCACTGTTTCTGGCTTTTCTCATTAAAAATCTCTTGGTGAGGGAAAATCTGAAGAGTTATGTCTTTGACTGCCAATGTCAAAACTGTCATACACAGGTGAGCAAGTTTTGAAGGAAGCGCCAGGAGATTGAACAGCATTTTCAGCCAGGGCTCCAAAGTGGGCAAAAGTAGGACCCATAGAAATGGTGTAAAAATTAAATGAAAGGTACAGCTAAAGCACAGAAACAAGCTTTTGTTTTATTTCAGTTGCACTAATTGTATTCATTTAATGAATTGACAAAGACAGCTCCTCATCCATGAAAGGATTTGCCTTTTCTATTTCCTCCCTATGCTCATTTTAAGCAGAACATAATTGTTATCTGAATAAAATCAATGCCATTTATTTCCCAGTTGCACTAAACCAATTCACATAGTAAACATTTAAAAACCACAGCTCTCAAAAAGCAAAAGAAGAACAGGAAAAAATAAGATTAGTTGGATGACAGATCTACTGGGTCAACCAAGTATAAAAGACCTTGCTATAAGATACAACCACTGGCTTTTTGTCCTAGGAAAAAAGAAATGAAGAAAAAAGATGGAAGAAAGAATAAGGCAAAAAACACAAGCCAAAGTAAAAAGGAATCGATCAAATAGGAAGGGAAGACTAGAAATGGGTTGAATGGAATTGAAAAGCTGATTGTGGGGAAGGTGGCAAGACCAAGCACAAAGAAGTAACAATGGCATGAAGGTTGGTAGCTTCAAAGAAAATGAAGACAAGATTGAATGGCGGAGATAGAGATAGGATTAGTTTGAGTGATGTACCAATGGCAATTTGGAAGTTTCAATATCACTGAAATTCAGCAACATTTGGGTTTCTGTGGGATTCCAAGTAATCCTCAGTAGGCTGCAGGTTGCACACCTGTATTTTAATAACTTACTATGTTAGTAGTCACTATCCATAATTATCCACGTCCATGCTCCTCAGAAAAAATTTAGAGCCTCCAAAACTGCACTCTACTTTTTATCTCTTTCCCACTTCACATAAAAACAGATGTTTGGCAAGAATCTTACTGAGTCAGACATCACCCACAGTTTATAGTAAGAATGCCCACTTGTGCTTTATGACTTTCACAGGTTGCTTGCTGTCTCCCTTCCTGTGTGGGTAAAGACAATGAAAAATATCCATGGTGTGCTTTGTTTACTTTAGTATAAGTCAAAAAAGCCTAACTATGGCTTTGTCCATCGAGAAGAAAAAATAAAGCATAAAACCATTTCTTTTTTGGTTTGCTTGTTCTCATACTTCTGAACAAATGAATCTATGGTCAGTCTGCTTCATGCTGCAAGTTAAGTTAAGCTTACAGAATCATGAAGGATTTATTAACCATTCCTTTCCAGAGAAAGAACCAGGGATCTCTTTAAGCTTTGTTGTTTAATATAAGGAAGGAAGAGTTGCAAAGGCAGTCACTGCCATTACTTCTAGCTATGATCAGGATGGAGATAACAAGTTCCGCAAAAGCAAACAGACTATCTATAATGTCCAAGGAGATCTCAAACATCTTAAGAGCAGCCACAACTAAAAAAAAAACCAGACACCACTTAACAGACTGAGAAGAATATTTAAGGAAATTTTATCTTATAACATTCAGCATAGCTGAAAAAATTATGGGAAACGGTAGTTCAATAGTGAAAACAGCCACCAGGTTAAACAAGGTTGGTATTCATCAATGCAAAATACACACAATAGCAATCCTGAGCATAGGATTCCACTTTTTGAAAGATGGTTGACTTCAAAGAGTCAGAACACTAAAAACAGAAACTTAGAAGGCAAGTCACCTTTATATATTTATAAATTATCATCCGTTTCTTTCACTGTTTTTACTATTGATTATCAGTCCATCATTTTCGCTTCCAAGTTGCAGCAGGGGGAAGGGGGAAGGCAAAAGACAGAGTGGTGCTAACTGAAGCAGAAGAATTTGGATGAGTGAAGCTCTCCTTTTGCCCTTTATTTGGTTAAACGTGGTTCCCCCAAAAATAGCTTAATTTCACTTAATTTCAAGAGCACAATCAGCAGGGGCTTAGGGACTGGAACAGGAAGCTAGGGAGACAAATGGAGCCTGTTCTATACCGATCAAGTTTCTTTACATGGATTACATTTTAAGTTATCGCTGCTTTATTGTTATTGGCCACAGTAAAAAAATAAAAATGTTCATAGCAGAAGAAAAGGAAAAAATCATCCAATTACCTGAACTGGGCCTACTATCACTATCAAAATATTCAATGGAAGTTTTGCCGACATCCAACTTCAGTTCGCTGATCTGCTGGTCCAATTGATCCAGATGACTTTTCAGTCCCACATCTTGTCTCCTCAACCGTGACTGTTCATAAAGGAAAAGGGAAGATGTTTAATTTCTATTGGCTCTGTAGAAATCAACTCAATATTCCCATCTTCTAGGACTAGCTTGAACTTTGAAGAAATAGCACAAAGGCAAAGCAAAATAGGAAGACTAGTAGTTTCTAGACACAACACGTTGACTGGATTCTATGAGGATTTAAATTGATGACCTGGATGGTAAAACTGAGCACGCAAGGACCATACAAACAATTCATATTAATATATTTTGAAGTTCTGTCTGTAGAACCACTACTTGTGTGGATCTTTGTGTCAATTAATAAATCATTTCAGAAACTTAAGGGACTTGGGGGAACCACCCTAACCTGTACGCTGCCCAGAGTTAATCTGTAAGATGGGTGGTACTTAAATTAGATAAATAAATAAATACTGTAGGCTGTTTAAACTGGAGAGAGACTGTCTCAAAACCTTCTGTGATATAAGGCACAAGGATATTAAAATATTCCTTTTTCTCCCCCTAAGCAATCTACTAATTCCAATTTATGGATTATGTGGTTTCTTCCTCATTCATGCAGTTCAATGTCCTTTCAGCTACTAAGAAAACGCAAAGGAAAGGCTTCCACAAATTTCATAAAATCTGGAGAAAACCCATGAAGTTATTGATTTTAAATCCTTACAGTCAATAATACTTAACATATTTCTAGGTGAAAAGCTTTCAATATTGTCTTCTTTGGAAGGTAAAACTATTTTAAGGCTTTTTTTGTTTTTAGAAAATTTCCCTTCTCAAAAGCAAAACAAATGTTCTACTCAAATTGAGGAAAATACTGGATTTACATCAACAGAATTTTAATAAACATGTTATCCCAAAAAGTCTGCTGTAAAAGCAGGGGTCCCCAACCCCTGGGCCACAGCCCACTACCAGGCTGTGATCTATTCAAAACCGAGCCACCCAAAGCTGCAGGTGAGCGTGCACACACACATACCCCTTTTGCAAGCAGCAGGTGAACGCATGCACGTGTGCTCCCTTTGTGCGAGCAGCGGGCGGGAGTACTCGCTGCTTGCACAAATGAAACTGCACGCACATGCGCACTTGCCTACTGCTTGCACAGAACCATCCCCTCCTCCCCCCTCCTGCCTGTCTGCAAAGCCAGAAAGGTGGGGAACTCTGCTTTAGACTGTCTGTAAGTCCCTCTGTGTTGGCATGGGTCGTAAGCCTGAATACATATACTTTTAGCCTCTCAGTTCCCACTATCGTAGAATTAATGATTGCTGGAAATGATTGGCAGTAAACTCAGACATTTCAATCATTTGAAATTTCACTCATGTGCAAGACAGCAGTAACATCTGGAACAGCAGTGGCTTGTTAGGAAGCACTTAATTTAACTCCCTCTTTCCTCTCTAATTTACTACTCCACCCCCTACCAACTTTACAAATTTTTGCCAGCAAATATATCTTACAAGCCTAGGTGGGGGACCAAAAGCTTCAGAATTTTGCAGATTTTTAACAGATTGAAAGCATCCAGATTTCTTACATGTAGACAACCAACGTGGAAGGGGTGTGCAGAGAAATGAGAAACTTCACCCCCAACATCCCAATCCCTCCAGTCACTTTCTTTCCTTCCTTGGATTGGAGATGGGTTCTGTTTAGGTCCACATAAATGACAGTACAATATTTGTTGTGGCTTACCTTGACACTTATATGAACAATAACCTCCATATAGTCAGGGGGTCTGATAAAAACTGAGTTCTTAATTGCAGTGGCCTACACAAACGTGTGTTTAATGGGTTTCCAAATTGTGTTTTGATAAGTTGAGCAGCAGATTCATCTTCCGTGGCCACTTGGCCAGATGCATTTGTTCAGCAAAAGCATCAGCTCTATGGATTCTCTGTTCCACAAGCAGTTTCCAAGATGATTTATACCACTATTAGCAACCTCATACTGTTGTACAAGAGATGCAGTTTCCTGTAGGCTTTGTTAGGAGACCTAATCTAACAATGGCACCAATCAGCATCCAATCCATTCAAATGCATAACCTTTATTGCTAGCATTGCAAACTAACATGATACATGTATTTTTCTGTCTAGGTACTGTGCCTCTGATGTGCAAAGGAATGAAAGAGCTTTAGGCTTTACTGATTTCAGGAAGTAACTGAATTTTGTTTTCATGGTTGGAATTAATTGCTTCATGATTAATGTTTTGCCAGCCAATCCCTCCCTTTGTGGTTCCTGATTAATGGCAGAGAGGCCACGAAGCACTCACAGGACCCTCAGGTATTCAAGGATAATTTATTGTACCAGGATCTGTTTGCAATTTTACAGCACTTTAACCAGTATGAAACGATTTACACTAGCCTTATAAACCCCTTCCACTTTTCCTACCATGAGACTTGGTATGCCTCATCAGTGTTTGATTGGCTTCATACTTCTCAACCATTCCTGATTTGTATTTCTTGTGCTCAAACTGCTCATTTGAGACCATTTTTTTTTGATGATCCCAAAATTAGTTTGCTCCAGTCAAGGAGGGCTTTGCCTAATAGACCCAAGCCCAGAAAATTTAGGGGTGAGGCTCCTTACAAGGATTTGGAATTTCCATCAAAAGTTCCATAAATCAACTAATTCCTTCCAACTGTTACCAACAAGGCCTTTTTTTGTAGGTGACTGGGCCTATGTGAACTGCAGTTCAACATGTTTGGAAAACATTCTGTGCTGAAGGCTTCTATAAGGCTTTGTTTTCCTCTAAGTCTTGACTTAATTAGAACTCCTGATGCTATTAAGAGCTTGGGGTCTTCCAAATTGCTAATTCATCTCTGATTTGTTTTTTTGGAGGGGGGATAGTATTTTTTTTTAATATTGCCCCGCTGTTGATCTCCAAGATATTCTACCACAAAACACATGGGGGAGAGGTGTGCAAACAAAATTGCAAGGAATACTTGAATAACATAAGGAAATAGATTTTCTGGTACTTTTATATCAATAAAGGTATTTTCATTTATTTATAAATTATTTCAAGTTATTAGGCACTGAGCAAAAGATAAAAGAAATAAGTTTTTGTATAAAAGCTTAGAGTAGGACAAAGAGAAGCAGACTAGGGGAAAAACAGAAATGGTGGGGACAAGGTCAAAGCAGAAATATTACTCATATCATTAGCAACTCATTTTAAAGCATCATCAGAGGCAATAAATAAATAAATAAATCCTCCCTTTGCTAATAAAATAAAACCAAACTTCTTTTCTTAGAAAATTAGAAATATTTCTGATACAGACAATCCACTAAAAACTGAAGACATTTGACATTAGCTCCATTTTACCTTTTCTAGAGCACATGCCCAGCTCATTTAGGGTTAGATGGAATTTCAGCAAGAATAACTGGTCCATTCAGTGCTGTAAAGTTTTGAAGTGCCTGCCAAAATCTACAGAGGCATAAGGATCTCAGTGCTGAAAGGCTGGCCATTGTGCTCTCACTGTTGCCCAGAGGGCAAACAGATTTGACTTCCCTTCCTGCTCTTCCTGAATATTATCTGCTGTCTAGTAATCAGATTATTTCAGCTAAATTCCTATTTTTAACTCTGTTGTCTCCCAAACAATGTTACTAGCAAGTGTGAGGTAAGTTTTACAACTGTGGGAATGTTACATGGCCAAGCGGACATACTCAGCCCCTAATTACAATGTGAAAATGTGGTGAAGGTTACCAATACGGATGACTCATTTAGCTGGATATATTTTCTAATATTGTGTTCTTTAAACATAAAGAGTGACTTCATCAAAATAAAGGCACAGTTATTATGGTGAAACTAAATGCTTATTTGTACATATAATGGGATTGGTAACCATGTTTAGAAATGCAGCCTTAATTTTATTGCTTTTCTTCTTATGGAAAAGCAGTGGAGACTGGACACACTTGATCTAGAAGGCTACTTGTTTAGGAGACACAGTGTTAAAAGTAGGAATTTAGCTGAAATAATCTTACTAGACAGCAGATAATATTCAGAAAGAGCAGGAAGGGAAGTCAAATAATGTTGCAATAGTCAGTCTCTTCAAACTGTGTGTGACATGCTTCTAAACTGGGCAGGACTATATTACCTGTGTTTTAGGGAATGATCTGTTGAAATTTGGAACTCTCAGATGCCTTAAGCTATTGATAACTTTGATCAGGATGTCTTAAGATTGTTTGATAAAGTCTGTAAGTCAATAATGTCCTCTTTGTGTTCTTAATATACTAATTTTTAAAATTATTATTCATCAAATTTCGACACCAACCATCTTACCTAAGTGAATCTGGGAGGTTTATAAGTAAAAAAGAACCTAAGAATTAAAAACAAAGTTAAAAAGTTAAGAGTTACAGAGGTTTAAAGTTTTAATGAGGCAGAGGGTGTGCCCTCAAGACATCAACCATCCCCAAAGTTGCATGCTAGTCTTACTCCCCCGTGCAAGTTGGCAAAACCAGGTCTTGACACTGTTCCAGAAGGCCAGGAAGATAGGGCCTGCCTCATCTCTGGAGGCAAGAAGTTCCATAGAGCAGGGGAAATAGCAGAGAAAGTTCTTTTCCTAGATCATACCAACTGAAATTCTTTAGCCAATGGTGTCTGCAACATACCCTCCCTGATTGAGTGGGGTTGGTCAATGAAATAGGTACCAGACAGTTCTCACGTAGCCATGTCCCATGCCGCAAAGGGCTTTAAGCATGATAAACAGCACCCTAAACTGGATCCAGAAGCAAAGTATTGGACTATTGATATGTATAAAATCTTTTCCAATAAAGGGAACACTGTGAAGACTTTTCCTTCAACTCCTTTCTCAGCTAACTTTCTGCTCAATTTTCATCAGCTAACAATCCATCTTCAAATCTTAGAGACATGGAATGAATGAGCTACTATAACCCAAAGTACAGGTGTCAAATAGGAACACACTGTTTTAAATAGAAGCCATTGGGAGTTTGTATTAACCCATCAGCCTTGAGCAAGCAATAAACACTTTAACTCTTATTTTCTTTGGTGTTAAATAAAATATAGTGGGTTATTAGTTGATATTATCAATGGCAGGCAGTCAAAAGATCGGCAGTACATTTGTGCTGCCATTTTGACTCTAATAAAAATATACTTGCTTCAAAGTGTTCCAAGTGGGATTTAAGCATCTCATGAAGGTTAAAGTCACTTTTCACTCCCCAATGCCTTCTGATAAGCTACTCACTTGTCGTGAATACTCTTTGCATGTGTCACACCTGATGGATAATTAATGGCCATGTCTAACACCAATAAAGAGGGAGGGATCTGGGAGATTTGAATATTAGCTCAATGTTTACTGAAGTGTGTAATTACCAAGATTGGAGAGAGTGAAGCCTATAACATTTTGATTGAATTCTCCTTCAGGAACATGTTCCATATTTTAAAAAGGAAGAAACAACAAAAGCAGCTGTTGCACAACTTCAATCTATTCCATCTAAACAGGTAGAAATAGGAGAAGGGGGAGTTTCTCTTCCAAACTGCAAAGTAGAACTAAAAGGTTATATATATATATATATATATATATATATATATATATATATATATATATATATATATATATATATATATATATATATATATATATATATATATATATATATATATATATATATATATATATATATATATATATATATATATATATGTTTAAGTATTTGTCAAGGCTTTTTGAATGGACCTTGCTAATTAACTCTTTCATTCCTGTTTTGGCCCGGCTCAGGGCTTATCCACAGGAACTAGTCAACTTATGACAGCTCATTATTTGTGCAAATTATTCAAATTGCTAATAAAGAATTTGGGAGGCTAGCAAGGTCCATTCAAAAAGCCTTGACAAATACTTAAACATACATTTGCCTTGCCTTCCAGCTAATATAAGAGAGACAGAACCTGTGGCTCAGGAGGTTAAAACACTACCTGATATACAATCAGTCCGGGTTCGAATCTCAGATAAAGGGTATGACTAACTGATGAGAACATAAATGAGTTCGAAATGATCATCTTAGCCTCCCAAATTCTTTATTAGCAATTTGAATAATTTGCATATATATATATATATATATATATATATATAAAATGTATATATATATATAATGTATATGTATATATTAAATAGACTAACATGAGATCTCAATTCCACCCTATAGCTTATGTATGGAAAAACAGGATAGGTGAGAATCCAAAACAGTTCAATAAACTAAGATAGCTGGATTATATGAATATAGGGCAATACTCCCTATTTGTGCATCTGTCTGAAGAACTAGTTGACTCTACTAACAATGCAAAACACTTATGTCCACTGCCTCCACTGTGCTAGCTCCAATAGATAGGGAATACCCAAAAGAATATACATATACATACATACACACACACAGAGAGAGAGAGAGAGAGAGAGAGAGAGAGAGAGAGAGAGAGAGAGAGAGAGAGCTGTGAGCCAGATATATTTTACATTCTTTTGGTCATGAATTTATTAAGTAATCTTTCAGTATCACTTCTCATCATATAGTGTGGATCATAATTCTGAACAAAATTACTTCAGAATATACAGAAATAATCTATGTGGAATAACGTGAAACTCTATACTAAATATTACATAAGTGTGGTTTATAAAACAAATCTTGAAAATCTAACAATATTCCCATGGCTGCATTATACTGTGAAATTTAAATATACAAATAAAATTACAGATAAGTAAATTTGATGGGGGAAAAAATCTAAGAAACCTTCTGTGGTCTTGTTTACCTGTTTGAAAGACCCAACAGCTGGATGGGTTTGTTCCCATATTCTTGGTCTGACTCACTACTTTATTTGAAGCAAAATAAGAAGGTTGACACTGCCGATTGCTCTTTCAATAGTTCTAAACGTAACCCAAAACCTGCATGAATACACCTAGGGATAGACAACTAATCCATTTAAGATTGTGCCTTTTCTCTACTCCATCCCACCCTCTTCCGCTCTGCATGCTGTAACATCTCAGAGATCCAGGGATTTTGACAACTTACCCACAAATGTTTAAATTCTTAGCTGATATTAATAAAGGCATTTCCTGATTTTGATGATACAGCAGATGCCTTAATTTGTTCTCTTGATGCTGATGAAAATGTTAACAGAGTAACAGAGTTATAAGGGAGCTTTAGAGGTCTTCTGGCTTTGCTTCAGAATAACCCTGTGTTCTCTTGCTGAGAGTGACTTGATCAAGTCTCTCCAATAAAAGTCATGGTTCAAGGCTATTTTACATTTCTTTAGCATAAGATATTTTGCAGGATGAGTCAGTCAGTTTAGAACTATCCAGTGTGATTGACAATACCTGCCTACCTTTATGTCCAAACTGGCTAAAATGCTGGAGTTTATAATTTTGATATATCTAAAGGTAGAACACTGGAAAAAGCTGCATTAGAAGTTATAGTCAAATTAAGTTTACATTACCTTGAATCCTTTTTTCTATTTTAAAAATGTGCAGATACTGTGTAGTACCTTCAAGGAATTAGAGATAGTGATATGTGTGTGTGTGTGTGTGTGTGTAAATTTTAGATTGCTAACAAAGAATTAAAGGGAATTAAGAATTAAAATTTACACAAATATGAGCTTTCACTGTTGTGACTGCTGCCTGTCGATGGCCTTCGGTTAGGCTGAAACAGGAAATAAAGATTTGTCCCATGTTTGGGGCCTAGCAAGGTAATCTAAATAGTTAACAAGCATTATATATATATATATATATATATATATATATATATATATATATATATATATATATATATATATATATATATATATATATATATATATATATATATATATATATATATATATATATATATATATATATATATATATATATATATATATATATAAATTATGATAAGGAAAAAGGTATGTGGAAAGATGTTGATTGGTGTTCCTGTGCATAAAATGCCTTTATTTTATAAATAAAATATATTTGCATTGAAAGGAAGTCAAATAACATGTACATGTATTGAAAACTCAGAATGTAAGCAAGATCTGGAATCATCCCAGTGGATTTTGTGCACCAGAATAATTTAATTAGAATGTGGAATGGGAAATCATATATATATATATATATATATATATATATATATATATACATATATATATATATATATATATATATATATATATATATATATATATATATATATATATATATATATATATATATATATATATATATATATATATATATATATATATATATATACACATATACACACACACACACTCAGAAATCATACTTGAAATAACTAGAACACAAGCAAACAAAACCTCAAACTAAAACTGTGAACTGAATGGCTTTATAGTTCAATTAAATGTATGGCTATGGAAGGAGAACTAAAAAGACTGGGAATTGCCAAGACATCCCAAAAAGAGAGTGCCTTTCTGCTCTAATCTCCTCAGAAATAAACCCAATGTAACCCTCTAAATCATAATTTTCAGCAAAGCTGCACAAGGTAACTTTGTATATAAGTCCCCATCAGTTGTATTTACTTTTGAGTCAGCATTCATAGGATGCTGTTTGTGCTTAGTTCAGGCCTGTTGAGGTAATGGCATCAAATGGACAAAAGCTCTCCCTTCCCACCTCAGTTTAGTATAAAAAGGGCAGCCATGCCCTTTTCTTGAAAGTTGCACCATAAAATTCACATTTACATTCCATTTTAGTAGTGTCTGACTGCTCGATTGCTTGGACTGTGAGCTTCTCCCCATTAAATAAGGTAGGATTTACTTGCAAATGCCCATAGAATTGCACCCTCAAACTTTTTTTAAAAAAAATATACGGAATAATGGGTGGAGTAGATCAAAGGGGCAATTTAGCATCCAAGTCTACTTACCCATAGGTACTTTCTCACTGACATCAAGAGTCTGCAAGATCCAAGTCAAAACATGTAGCTAATGGAACCCTACTGCTACTCAAGATTCAGAATTATTTCAATATTTTCTTGTACAGAATTTACATTTGTGTTTAAAAATGCAACAAACAGGAAGCACGTTGCTTATGGACAACAATCTCATATAGTGGCTAACTTGCTATACGTTTACTTGGAAAAATACAATATTTAAAGACCTCTTAGATTGAGAAGAAAGATACAGGGACGGCCCCAGGGTTATTATATGACTGCAATTTTAAGAGACTGGGTTCTAATTTAAATTATTACACTGGAGAATTTGAATATTCTTAACTTCAAATGCAGACATATATACATATACTCCTTTTCTGAACATGTGAGAACATACCCTGTTGTTTCTTTTAGAACATATCCGAGCGTTCCCTTTTTGTAATGGTTTCCATTAAAATAGTGTGTGTGTGTGTGTGTGTGTGTGTGGGTGGGTGGGCGTGGGTAAGTATGTGTAGATATTATATATAAATTCTATTTATACAGTAAAGATCTAACAGATAAAACCTAAATAAGAAGTTCAGGACAAAGATTGTGCAACTGGGCAGTGGGAGATTGCAGGTGAGGAGGAAACTTACTATTAAAATACACTCTGCGCAGAGGTAGGCTGTTAGCAACGCCTTCCTCGAAACCGTCTTTTCAAAAAAAAAAAAAAAGAATGAAAGATTTTCCTCCTCGTTCAGCCCCAGAAATAATGGACTTACTAGTAGCAGCAATCCTTTGGAGGGAAAGGATCTACACATCTAGACCTCTCGCCTGGCAAGAAACGGAATAGGGAGAGAGCCATACAACCAGGAGAAGCGAACAATGACCGACCACGACCCCGCCGGTTTTCCGCCAGGCGTTTCTCCCTCCAAAGCTGCCGGCTGCAGAACCGGGGCGCGCACCGAGCATCTGCCTTGGCTTCCCCGAGAACCGGCCAACCTGTCCGGAGCGGCCAAGAGCAGCCGAAGAGCGCGCGTGTCGTGGGCGCGTTGCAAGTCTCCCCCTACCCCACCCCACCCCCCCCCCACTCGCCAACCAAGGGCATCCGTGACCCAGGAGCCTCCGCAGCGGCTCCCTTACCAGTTGCTCCTTCAGGGCGGTGAGGGTGGCTTCCAAGCGCTGCTCCTTCTTCTGCGCCTGGCTTTCCTCGGCTGGGCGCTGCATGGCCAAAGCCTGGCTCACCAGCGCCCGCTGCTTTTCCCGCAGCACCTGGAGTTCCTGGAGGCCAGCCAGGGCGGCTTGCAGCCTCTCGCTGACCCGGCAGCGGTCCCAGCCGCCCGGCCGCTGGTGCTGCTGCTGCTGCCTCCCCGCGAGCATCTTTCCACGCCGCTCAAGCCACGGCCATGCCAGGCAACGCCGGAGCCTGCCGCTGCTGCTTCTGCTGGAAAGGGTCAAGAGCGCGCAAAGGCGGCGGCGGCGGCAGGGAGCAGCCTGTCGCTTCGCCTCCGCGCTAGACGGACTGAAGCGGAGGAGCGGCCACTGCGGCTGGGGAAGCGGGCGGAGGCGAGGCTGCGGTTCAACGCCCTCTCAGGCGCGGGGCAGCCCAGGGCCACCGCCGAGCCGAGGAGACAGAAAGCCGGCGACGGCGAACCAACCGCGGGGCCGCCTCATTCATTCCTTCCTCTCCCCTCCCCACACACACACACACCCACCCAGCCGCGGAGTCCCCGCCCAATGGTGGGGAAGGTTCAACCAGAGGTCTGGCGATCCTGGGGAGGACCGCTTCTCAGGAGGGGCAGGAGTGGGGGGTGATTTTTGCCTGCTTCCCGGCAAATTCCCCTCCCACCACCTTCCCACCCCACCAGGGAAGTCAGGCTGCAGTTGAAGAAATAGGCTCCGTAGATCTTGATCCTCGTAGGGTTTTTGCAGGGGTAAAAAAAAAGGGCCTTCAAGTGGTGCTCGGCTGCTGGCGGCTACCTGGATGCATCCGAATGGTTTTCTTTTGCAGCAGCAAAGAAGTCCTTTTTCCTCTTCCTGGGTGTTCCTCCCCCCCCCCCGCCAAGCTTCCCGGTCTAGGAATTTCGCAGGAATCTCTCCTCCACCTTTTCTCCAGGTGTGTCCTGCTTGGCTTCCCAAACCCAGGGAAGGTGGCTCTGGCAGCTGTTAAGCTATATAGTCCATAGATCCTGTTTCGGTCTTTCCTGGGAGGAAGGGAGTAGCTGTATTCACAGTCGTGGCTGGTTTCTTCCCTGAGCGTATCCAGCATACTTTCAACATTTGAGTCCAGCTCGAACTAGAGAACTGAATTTTACCTATGGTCCCCCTCCCCTCCTCAGAGGAATCAGTTGGAATTACATTTCTCAGCCAAGCTGCAACTCTGGGAGTTCAGCTGCAGCATGTAACCCCTTTCCATCTTATCTAGTGTGGGAAGTCAGCCCTCAACACTAGTGAACACCACAAATGATCCCTGATTGTACCGAGCACGCACACACAAACAAACCAAAAAGCCAGTGGGTGTTTGAATCTGGATTTCCAAGTTCAAGGTCAGATTATCTGCTGCCATGCTTCCCTTTTTCCTTCCTGAAGGCGACTGTCCTTGAAAAGAATTAGCTAAGACTTTTTCCTCACAAAAGGGCTGAGTGAAAAACCAAGTAGTTTAATATTATTTCCCAGTAACCAAAGAGATTGAACACGCCACATCGGTTTATCAGCAGCTCATGGCAAAAATGACTGATTTCTTTTTTAAAAAAAATAAATAAAAAATAGGGGAGTACAGTTTTAACATCATCTGGTTCAAAATGTTGCTTCAGTTTAGGCCAGTCTGGTGGTGATCTGCTTCCAGGTCGTGATTTCCTTAGAAAAGAGGGAGTTGTTCCATTTTGAGACAGTGAGGTTGGGCTCTGCACTTTGATTGACTGCTTCGGTCTGGAGGGGAAAAAAAAATCTTTTGTCTTCATGTGCACAGAAGGCACTTTTCTCATCTTGGCTGAACTATCAAGCCTTCTGAAGTCTTCAGCTTTGATCCAGGACAGTACTTTGATTTGGCACTTCCCTTCTAAGACGTGTTCTGATTGATGCTTCATTAAACTGCCCTAATATTTGGTGAATGGCCACTATTGAGAAGGATTCTACCTATATTTCATGTTCTTCTCCTTTTGCTATTTCTATTCTCCTACCCTACAATGAACGTGTGTGTGTTCTCCTCTCAGGATGTTCTTTTTTCCTTCCCTCCAACTGTTGCAGGAGATGGCAGATGTTATTGTTAGCCCTTTGAGTGACAGACTATTCTTTTTCTCAAGTACGTAGCTGTTCAGATCACCAAACGAATTCACGATATTTTAGGATTTAAGGCTGCAGGTTGCTTTTCCCAGGGGCAAGCAACAGAACAGTCTTTGAGGAGACGTTAGAAACATTTGTCTAAAAAGGAGAAGGGGTGTTTTCCGACATTCACGTAAGGAATTTCAACATACCATTTTGAGAGATTATACATGCTTTTTTTCCTACAGGAATATAGCAAGGCAGGAATGATACCCACTTCTTGAAGAAAGCCAAAACGACACGGTGGCTTTTTGAAATAGGCTGCAAAGGATTCAGCTTTAATTGTGCTTAGAAATCCATTGAAATCAGAGAGACAATTACTATTTAAGGTCTTATACATTTCGGTGGGTTTGCTACAACCATGACTATCAACTCACTGAGCAAGTATCATTGTTTGGAATGTATTGCTATATTGGTATATGACAAAAAAGGAATAAAGATCTCAATATCCAAGATATACTTTTCTAACTACACAAATATAAAGTAATCCTCATCAGGAACTAGTGAACTGCAGATGCAGTTTGATGCTACTCTGTTCCTGCCTTGTATCTCACTGGGCTGAGAGCAAGGGACATCTTCCTTAGTTTTTATTTCAAGTTACTGTAAATAGCATACAACTTAAATGAACCTTTATTGTCAAAGTACAACCATGCAGGGCTTTTTTTGTCATAGAACGCTCAGAACGGAGTTCCGGCACCTTTTTTGGATGGAACCTTGTAGGGTAGGCAAGGCGGGTTGTATGACATGTGTGAGTTCCGGCACCTTTTTCATTTACAAAAAAAAGCACTGCAACCATGTATACATTGAGATTGGCTGAACCTCCCTTCATGCCCCCTCCCCACAACTCACAGTGACAACAAACTCTCCATCTTATTACACCATGTGAGCTAATTGCACAACACACCGGCCTTGCAAGTCAATCATACATAAAGTTTTTAAAATTATTTCCCGTTCAAGAGCCTAACAGCCCGTGGATAAAAGCTGTTCTTCAGCCTGTTGGTACGGCTGGCTATACTCCTATATCTCCTACCCGATGGTAGGAGAGTAAAGAGGTACCGACCAGGGTGTGAGAGACAGTTTGGTGTAGTGGATAAGATACCAGGCTAGAAACTGGGAGACTGTGAATTCTAGTTTTGCCTTAGGCAGAAAGCCAGCTTGGTGACCTTGGGCCAGTCACACACACTCAGCCCTAGGAAGCAAGCAATAGCAAACCACTTCTGAACATCTTGTCAAGAAAACTGTCCAGGCAGTTGCAGGAGTCAACACTGATCTAAAGCCCCCCCCCAAAAAAAAAACTCAAAACAAAACAAAAAAACCCTCTTGTTCAGACATCAATCCTAGACTTCCAATTCATTGTTCAACTGGGGCAGTTAATGCAATGGTTTTGCAATGGCAAAAAGCAATGTTAATTAACCTCAAATTTGAGGGATGGTCTCATAGGATGAGCTGGTCTTGTGACTCTTAACAAAATTGCAACTTGGGTACCCAGTGGAGTTATTCAATTAATTCTTCACCATGCAATGGATGCCATATATCTGGTACATGGGCACAAGTATAAAATTGAGCAATTTTCCCACTTGGAAATTATTTTTGAAAAGGTTACCTTTTGTATGAGAAGTGGGCTAATTTATTTAGTGACAACGTATAGCTGAATGGATGGATTGCCTTGATTTAAGAACGCAAGATTAATCTGAGATAGCATGAAAGCTTTATCTGGGAGGGATCTTCAAATTATCTGTTGATGTTGAAGTTTCTGAATGAGGACTTTTCCTAAAAGAAGTTTATTTAATTGGCTTACGCCACTACGGTATTTTTTTTTCCTTCACCCAGAACAAACCTACTCTATGCTCAAATCAGTTCATTCGGCTTCATTCCATGGTGTTTTTTTTACTTCTGAAATGTTGATTTGGCAGCCGAAACAGCCCCCTTGTCTTACTCCATCTCCTAGAGGGGAAGAAGAGAGGGAGGGAGGAAGTTTATTACTTTTCCACAAAAGGAACATGTCTAGGCTAAATCAATCCAGCAGAAAAAGTGATTACAGGATGTTTCAGCAGCTTTAATCTCAGGGAGTTTTTATTTAAAATACAGAAACGCTTGTGGAAGCAGAGAGGAAAGAGCAAGCGTGTTGATCTGTGAGATTCATCTCTTTTGTTTTCTTTTTCCATTGTTGCAGCTTTCTAGATAAGCCTGTAGTTTTTGCTGCGAGTATTTTGCAAATCAGTTGAAAGGAAGCACTAATATAAAACTTATAGAAAAACTGAGTCGAGGGATCCATTTCTATTCTTGTTCAGCAGTTCAATGTTTAAAAGAAGGCTTCATTTGGAGAATTATAGCCAGTGCAAGGATAGTTTAAGTTAAGGAGGCATGCATAAAAGATGATTTTGTAATGTTTTATAAAGCATAAATCAGAGCCTATGTATTGATTGGCTGGGTTCACCTAAAAAGATGTGAATAGACTTGCTGAATCAGGCTCAGGCACATCTTAACTTAGCCCTTTGTTTCTTGCATGGCCAACTAAATTTTTCTGGAATGAGGGTCCCCCATCTCTGCCATTGTTCTTCGCATGCTCTTGGGGGGCGTGGACATAATACAGAAGCTTCAAGATCAGCAGTCTGTGATGGACCTTCCCTCCTTATAGCCTTCTAAAATAAATAGTAGCCAACCATAATGGCTTGTAAAATGATAGTAATCTATATAGCTATCCATACAGCTTGTAATAATGGGCAAACTATAATGCACTTTCCATGATGTTGGCTTAGGGTGTTGTCTGAATTCAGCTGCTGTGATCTGCAAGCAAGGTTTTGATGGTTAGAGAGTTATATGTGAACCCAGCCGTTTGCCCTTATCCAACAAACCACGAGTTAAGCAAATCATGCTCAGAGGGTGGCATGAATCCCAGCCAAATGAGTCATCCACCAAAGCAGCCATAACTCATTAACAATACAAGTAGGTTTGCAAGTCTGTAAAGCTGAAACAAGAGGGATATCAAGCAGAACGAAAGCTATGGTTGGAGGTTGGATTTGGGAATAACAAATCATAGAAGAAATTCCAAACAGGGAAATTCCAAACAGAAATTCCAACAGGGAATAATACGTTATTGCCTCCAGTGTATTATTCTATGAAAATCTTTGCTGCTAAAGGCATGCAGGGACAAAATAATTGGCATTGCCTGTCATAATGGAAGAAGTCATTCTGTTTGCTGTTTGCTGTTTTTTGAAGTGTTTTTTTATTCATGTATGTGCAAGGTATTATGAAGCTGGCACCTTCTAAACTAACCTCAGAGCCTGAGATTAGACAAGAAAGTACTCCTTGATAGATTAATTTTAGTAGGGTTACAAGTTCCTCGTCCAGAAACTCTTGACTTTTGTGTTTCTTCTTGTTTCCCTTAATGCAGAGCCCATTATGATCCAAAAGATGACTAAACTTTTGAGCTAATCTCTATCCATCATCACTAACGCTGTTGTTCCTTTATTCCTTTCTCTGACTCTCAAGAATATAACATTTAAAATACAGCCAGATGTGAGTAAATCCAGAAGCAATAATTGTTGCAAATTGCTCCGTAGGCTGATATGAGGAAAAGTGCTGAGTGATCTACATTCAAATCAAATCAGATCAAGTCATACAATTAAAAAAAATGCTCTTTTTCAAATTCAGAGAAGCCTTTCCTCTTTTACTTTCATCCCAGGGCCAACTTCATGTAGGTTGTTCCCCTGAGACAGAGCTGAGTAATATGATACAGAAGGGGCATGTTGCAAGTTTTGTCAGTCAAAGAATTTTTGGCTGGCAGGGTCCAGGAGAAGAGCCTTTTCTGATTTTTGGAATATCCTACTCCCCCACCCCCAATCCCAAGATGAGATCCTCTGCCATATTTCTGATCTTACATAAGAGCCTGAAGACCTGGCTCTGCCAATTGGTTTGGGATCCCACTGCCATGCATATCCTGCTTCCTTCCTCTCCATTTTTTAAAAAAAATTGTAATTTATTACTAGTATTAGTAATATTTATTGTTCATGGTTTTATTGGTTCTTAATGTTTGTAAGCCACCCGGAATGGCCTCAAAGCAAGATGGACAGCAATCAAAACAAATAAAATAAATAAATAAAATCACCTCCTCTCCTATTGTAAAGCCAGGTCCATAGTTCCCCAGGCTAGTCCAGTTAGGTTAACAACAGAGGGATGTAGTTTTCCAAAGCACCTCTTCTCATTCCTAGAAGTAAAAATAGAATGATAATGAACACGGTAATTGCCCTTTTTCTATGCATTCACTCTGATGTTTGTGCTGCCTTTTAATTATCAACAGCTCTGCACTCATGCCTGCTGCTAGAATCCACCAGGAACATTGCAAGAGCATCTTCATCAATAACAAGTCCCGTTGTCTCCTATTAGACTGGATTTGATCATCTGGAAACTTGACTGAGAAATCACACTCAGCAGTTCTGGGTTGGGAGTCCATGAGTAGATGTGTGCGTGGACCTGATGCAGTGTCTTGATTCAGATAGGAGCTCTTTTTCACACTTCCACGGAGCATTTGGTTTTGGCTTTTTCTCATTCTAAAGATACTTTCCGCAGGCAAGTAACTTTTTAACTTGAAGATTTTGGCTCACAGTGCTCTAGATTTTTTTTTTTGGGGGGGGAGTCATGAAAGGTCAGCAAATTCATAGTTATTTTATTTGACTTTTTGTATATTTGCTACTACTGGTTTCTGCCTCATGTGTTATAACAGCCTGGCTATTTTGCAGGGGTTTTTTTTCCTCATTAGCTTACTTATATTATATTACTTCTACTTAGATCCTCCTTAAAATCATAGTTGCAGAACTGATATCTTGCATGGAAGGAGGACATTATTGGGCAGAAGGCAAGTTCACAGTAAAAGCTAATGAACTTCATTTCCAGTTCTAGTGAAAGTCATGTGGAGAGATACCTGAGCTTTTATCTTATTTATGTGGAGCAAATGTAAGATGTACCAAAAATGTAATTCCTAAGAAATGCAAAGTATTTTCTTTGGTGCTCATCATAACCAAAAAGAGAACGGTCTATATAATGAAATAAATGGTTTTGTGTCCCCCAGCAAATCAAAACACTTAGTTTTATAGTGGATAGGCAATGGATCTGGCATTAGGAAAATGGGTGCACTTGCTTGTCAGGGGAATACAAAATGTAAAAGAGAAAGGAAACCCCGTTTGTTTGTTAGGGGCAAAAATCTGTGTCAAGTTGGCTGAGTTGAGTAGCATATTTGCAAGAAAGGAAAAGAATGTGTTTATGCTTATCACAGATGTAGTTATAAGAGAAGATTATTAAACCCATCACAGAAAGAGTAGCCATTCAAATATGCTAGTCAGAAAGCTGTATATGCTATGAAGCTAAGCAGATAGGGAGAAACCTGCTGGATCAGATCAAAGGTTATTGTAATTCAGCTCTTACTAGCAGATGGTTTTAGGAAACCTGTGAGCAAGGCATCTGGCCTGCTTGTTTTCACCATTCACTGGCACTGAAAAAAACAATATACAAGACAATGTATAGTTATTGTGACAAGTAGACATCCATAATCTTACTTGCCTGAATATGCTTAGTCATCCATACACCTCATCACAGGGAGATCTTTAGTTTAAATGTGTGCTGTGTAAATGAATAAGTCCTTTGGTTCTAGTTCTTCTATCATACAGTTTCATTAGATAAACCCAGATGAAGCATATGTGAGAATTTATACACCTCTCATCAATTCTCCTCTATACTAGTATTTTTCTTGAAGCCATATATTCACTAACCTTTTCTGTCCTTATGTGGGGAGCTTAGAATGAAGGTTACTCTAACTCAGCATATCTAATAATATTTTTAATTGAAGTTTACAAATAAGATCAAAGAAAACCTAAAGAAAACTAAGAAAAATTCAAAAAGGAAAAAAGTGCAGAGAGAAGGAAAAAAAGGGAAAAGAAGAAAAAATACATAAAATATATAAAGAAATGACTTGCTCCTTCTTAAAGATAAGTGCAAACAATTTCAGTAACTTATCATCTTCCTTAATATTTCAACTAGAATCTCTTCATTCCATATATCATCTTTTATTTATCTATATCCACACATATATCTTAAACAAGTAAATCAGCTTCATATTTCTTTCATTTACTTTATAAAGTAACTTATCATTTTACATTCCAGCAGTGCGTGGCAGCAGCCAAAAAAGCCAACACGATCGTAGGTTGCATTAACAGAGGCATAGAATCAAGTTCACGTGAAGTATTAGTACCGCTTTGTAAAGTCTTAGGAAGACCACACTTAGAATACTTACCCAGTTTTGGTCCCCATATTATAAAAAAGATGTTGAGACTCTGGACAAAATGCAGAAAAGAGCAACAAAAATGATTAGGGGGCTGGAGGCTAAAACATATGAAGAATGGTTGCAGGAATTGGATTTGTCTAATCTAGTGAAAAGAAGGAGTAAGGGTGACATGATAGCAGTGTTCCAATATTTGAGGGGCTGGCACAAAGAAGAGGGGGTCCACTTATTTTCCAAAGCACCTGAAGGCAAAACAAGAAACAATGGATGGAAACTAAACAAGGAGAAAAGCAACCTAAAACTAAGGACAAATTTCCTAACAGTGAGAACAATTAACCAGTGAAATAACTTGCCTTCAGAAGTGGGTGCTTCATCACTGGAGGCTTTTAAGAAGAGATTGGACGGCCACTTGTCTGGAATGGTATAGGGTCTCCTGTTTGTGCATGGGGCTGGACTAGAAGATCTCAAAGGTACCTTCCAATTCTGTTATTATTCTGTTTTGTTGTTGTTAGCTGTGAAGTCGTCTCCGACCCATCGCGACCCTATGGACAACGTTCCTCCAGGCCTTCCTGTCCTCTACCATCTTCTGGAGTCCATTTAAGCTCACGCCTACTGCTTCAGTGACTCCATCCAGCCACCTCATTCTCTGTCGTCTCCTTCTTCTATTGCCCTCAATCTTTCCCAGCATTAGGCTCCTCTCCAGTGAGTCTTTCCTTCTCATTAGGTGGCCAAAATATTTGAGTTTTAGCTTCAGGATCTGGCCTTCTAAAGAGCAGTCAGGGTTGATCTCCTCTAGGACTGACCGGTTTGATCGCCTTGCATTCCAAGGGACTCGCAGGAGTCTTCTCCAGCACCATAGTTCAAAGGCCTCAATTTTTTGGCGCTCAGCCTTTCTTATGGTCCAACTTTCACTGCCATACATTGCAACTGGGAAGACCATAGCCTTGACTATACACACTTTTGTCAGCAGGGTGATGTCTCTGCTTTTTAGTGTGCTGTCTAGATTTGCCATTGCTTTCCTCCCCAGGAGCAAGCGTCTTTTAATTTCTTGGCTACAGTCCCCATCTGCAGTGATCTTGGAGCCCAGGAAAATAAAATCTGTCACTAACTCCATTTCTTCCCCATCTATTTGCCAGGAATTATTCTGTTATTTTCTTTAAAAATACAAAAAAATTCTCTTCTTCCCACATCTTATATCTATAAAAAAATTTTAAAGCCTCATGATTCAAAGTTAATCAGAAAAGATCCTATTAAGAACTATCAGAAATAACATATTATAGTTTAATCCCATCAAATAATGTCCCACAAATTAATTTCTATTTCTTATTATCTTTCCTTCATCTCCTCTCAGAAACTGCTTCACAAGTTTAATACTTTCCTTAAACTCAAGTATCTCATTTATCGCTTTCTCTGAAAATACAGCCAAATAAATAAATAAATAAATAAATAATCTTCTCCCCAACAAAACCTTAAACCTTCATCATTCAGCCCTGGTCAAGAAAAACCCATTAAAGCTGGTAGAAAAAAAACCTTGAATAAGCTAACTTTATAAATCTTTTTACTTTTAATTTCAATGTTGATACCTTTAAAGTAGTGTACCAGAAGCTGATTTATTTTTTCATTCTATTTTTTCTCAGAAAGTTCTTCATCGATATAACACAGCTCTTTTGTTGATTGAAAAAAGAAAGTTGTCCAAGTTATTCTTCGGAGTGGAAATCCACACATCCAAGTCCCTCTTCAGTGTGCCTTTGGCATATAGCCATTCTGGCCCCATGACCATGAGCATGGAAAATGACTTTGGACAATGCAGGCTGCCTCAGCCAAGATATGGAGACAAGCACCACATTCTAAAATCAGATGCAACTGGACAGGGAAAACTTTACCTTTAAAGTATCAACTGGTTTCATTTGTAAATCCTGTATAGCATCTTTGTCAATATTGTTGTACCCTATTAATTTTAAATCCATATCCAAAATAGTCTGATTCTCTATTGTATCCTCTTCTATCTCCACTTTTAAAACCACTTTTATAGAAAGGGAAAACTTGAAAACAAAGATCAGAGTATATTGTAGCCAAATATCTTTGAATTCTTCCACAGTTAAAATTCTTTTCTACAGGGAGTCTTCAACTTACAACACTTTGTTTAACAACTGTTTGAAGTTACAGTGGTTCTGAAAAAGTGACATGAAGTGGGCAAACCCAGTATTTCTTTGAAGGCTCGGATGCCTCAGCTTAGGCAAAGCATGACTCTCCCACTTCTCACAGCTGTAAACCTTCTGGAGACCACTGTTGTATGGCATGTGGCACTATATGCAATCCTAGATCCTCTCCTTAATCCAGAGAGGAGTTTGGGGAACTAATTTTTTCTCCAGCTCCACTGTCCACTCTGGTCTTGTGAATCTGACTTCAGTTTGCTATGCTTCCTTGGAAGCCTGTAATCCAGCATATCTAGATGGCACCCGTGTTGAGTAAAAATGAACTAAGAGCAAATGTTGTTCTGTGTGCATCAACAGTGCAGAGGGAAGTAATTGTTCTTTCTGACTCTGCTCTAGTGAGACTGCACTGGGGATATTGTATCACATACTGGCACCACAGTCCAAAAGGGACAATAACAAACTGAAGTTCAGAAGAGGGTTATCAACAAAGTGAAAGGACAGGAAACCAAATTGTATAAGGAACAGATAAAGGTACTACATACTTTTAGGAGTGAGAACTGCAAGAAGACATAACAGCAATCCTCAAATGACTGGAGGGGTTTTATGTCAAAGAGGAAGTAGATTTATTCTTTATGGCTCCAGATGGCAGACAAGAGCCAGTTATTTAAAATTGCTTGGAAATAATTCCAGGCTACATGTCAGGAGAAATTTTCTGATTATGAGCAAGTAAATCCACTGCAGATTCCCAAAGGATTTGGATAATATCTTCCTTCATTTAAATTTAAATTAACACTTTTTACTGTCTATGAACTCATGAATCCTACAGTTCCTATTGGAAATGCTTGGGTGATCCAGATACAGAAGAGCAGATACCTTAAAACAGATTCATTTTTACCTTTTTACCTCAGTTGATCTGTGACTTTACAAGCAGCTGTTAATTATATGGAGTTAATTGGTTAAAACTGAATGGCCAAATGGAAAATGTTGAGTTGTGGATTCTGCAAAGAATTAAATAACAAAACTGAAAAAGGCCTTTTCAAAAATTGACTGCAGAACAGAACTTGCAAACTTAGTAAGTTCACTGAACTTTTATTAAATGATTCAGGGCTGCTACGTGTTAGTATAATATATTAAACCTATCAGATAACTCCCAAGATGTCCAGATAAGGCTTTAGTCTCAAGAATAGAAATGCTGATTGTGAATATTCTCTGAGAAAACTTGTTCTCTTGATATTTATTGGTGCTGTTTCAATTCTACCTCTCTTTGTACATGAAGATACCAGTGCTTGGAATTGCAGTGTCATTACGGAAGTTAAAAAAACAAGTTATAAAACACTCTCATTATATGAAGGGGAGATGATACAATACAATTAATGTAGAAGCTCCAATATCTTCCAGCAGGAATCCATGACTTCAGTGTTACTTTATCCAGCAGATTTGCAATGTCCAAGACATGCAAAACTGAGCTGCATCTCTCTCTCTCTCTCTCTGAGCCTAGCTCAAATTCTTGAATACTGGCATGTAGAATATTCTTACCTGCATAACATTGTGTTTGGTGTGTGTGTGTGTGTGTGTGTGTGTGTGTGTGTTAGAAGTGCAGCAGGGGATTTGGGGTGATGCAACAGTACTCTTATTTTGTTTAGAAAAGTTTGGAGAAGATTAAGGAGCAGAATCCAAGGGACCATTTCAGAATCCTGGGAACAGAAAGGGACATGATAAGAATGCCCTTTGTTATCTTTATTTTTTATTTTAGTTCTGGAAGTGTTAAATAGAGACAAAAGGCAAGACAAACAAATTAAAGGTTTGAGAATAAAAAGAAAAGATTTACGAAGATAGCTTTTGCTGAAGACTTAGTTTTGGCATTGCAAGAACTCTAGAATGACACAGACCATCTAATGTAAGACCCTGAAGGATTTTGGTAGATTGGCAGGTTTTAAGGTTGACAAAAAGGACACAAAGATATTGGTTAAAAAAACATGAATATAAAAAAAACCTCAGATTTTGATGAAAAAGTCTCATTTTAAAACTGAGAAGAAGGTTAAGTACTTAGAGTTTATACTAACCAACATGAAGTTTAATTTTTTTTAAGTATGTCAAAGTGTGAAATGATATTAAGAAAGACCTAATGAGATGAGATAAAGGGACGTGGTGGCTCAGTGGGTTAGGATGCTGAGCTTGTCGATCAGATGGTCGGCAGTTTGGTGGGTTGAATCCCGAGTGCCACATAACAGAGTGAGCGCCTGTTACAGCTTCTGCCAACCTAGCAGTTCAAAAGCACATAAAAATGCAAGTAGAAAAATAGGGACCACTACAGTGGGAAGGTAACAGCGTTCCGTGCACCTTTGGCGTCTAGTCATGCCGGCCACATGACCACGGAGACGTCCTCGGACAAGCCCTGGCTCTTCAGCTTTGAAACGGAGATGAGCACCAGCCCCTAGAGTTGGAAACAACTAGCACGCATGTGCGGGGGAATCTTTACCTTTACCTTAATGAGATGAGATAAACTACAATTGTCATTGTTGGGTAGAATTTCTGTTATTGAGATGAATGTTCTATTTAGGATATTATTTTTATTCCAAATTATACTGATGTTGACAACCAATCTTTTGGGCACCAGGGACTGGTTCCGTAGAGAGAGGTTTTTCCGCGGACTGGAGAGTGTGTGGTTTTGTGTGCTGCCTACATCCCATGGATGGGGCTTTGCTTGTTTGGGTGGCATGCTTGCTGGCATGCTGCGGCCCAGTACCAGTCCATAGACTGTTTTAAACAATGGGAGAAAGATATTTCTAGATTTGTATGGCATGATAAGAAATTAAGAATTAAATATAAATTGGTACAAGAGGTGAAAGAAAGAGATGGTCTAGGACTACCTGACTTAAAATGGTACTTTGAGACAAGTTGTTTATTGTGGATGAAAGAGGGAGGCATTAGGGATTAGGAGGTGATTGGCATTAGAGGGACATGTTTTGAGGTTTGGGAGGCATTGTTTTCTATAATATGATAAATGTACAGTTAGCATAGATTTTAAAAATCACTTTGTTAGATGCACCATACTGAAAGTTTGTAATAGATATAAAGCAAACTTGTCTCCTAAAATTCCTTTATGGCTGACATTGCATGAAGCCTTTTTTAGAAGAGAAATAATAGTTCACAAACTTGGCTGAGTTAAGTTGATGTCTTGATTTTTATTGAAAGAATCTAGCTTAAAAAAGAAGAGAAGAGTAGAAATAGGAAGGTTTTATTTGTCAATGGTTTGTCTACATACAATTGGCAGAAAGATTTAAACTGGATAAAAATAATTTTGTTTTTGCAGATGGAAAGAGATTTTGAGATACATTTATGTACTAATTACAAATATCTCATTGCCAAGATATATAACTCATTCTTGGGAGTAAACCTGGAGGACAAATACTGTTAAAGTGTGTATGATTAAATGGGCAAAAAATTGGTTATTATAATCATGCTCAATCAATGGGAAAATAGGTGGATTAATGGATTGCATTTTTTTCATTGAACTATACTGTGAAAGAATTTATTCATAAAATGCTGCATCGTTGGTACCTATCCTGAAAAATGTTCAAAGTTGTATAAATGATTATCAGATAAGGATTTGAAATATAATCAAAGTGGTGCCTTTTATCATGTTTAGTGGACATTAAAATTGTCAAGAAGTATTGGGATCAGATATGTTGTTTGATTCAGAAAATATTGAAAAAGGTGTAAAATTGAAACCAGATCTTTTCTTTTAGGCATCATGGATAACAGCACATAGAAAAATATGGGATTTTGTTTCTATATATCACAATGGCAGCAAGACTTTTATATCCACAGAGGTGGAAAAATACATACATTCCCACAATTGAAGAGTGGATTTTGAAATTAATGGAATTGGTAAAGATGACAAAACTGACTACTTATGACAAAAGTACTTTTGACTGACTACCAAAGACCAAAAATCTGTCTAGTTTTATTTCAGTTTGGAGACTATTTTTTCATTTCTTGCTTGAGAAAGATAAAGAATATAGTTTTGAAATTAGAATTGTTATGATTATAAAAACATTGGGTATCTTTATTATTATTATTAAACATGTATACCGTGTTTTATATGGAGCAGTGGGGTGGTCTAGAGGTGAAGACACTTGTTTCCCACTTGGAAGGTTGAGAGTTCAGTCCTTAGTAGTGACAGATGTTTCTTTATCTGGGTGTGAAGAGAAAATATCTGCTGCAAACTTTGCATAGGTTTCAGGAAAGGCATCCGGTCAATAAACATCAGCTCCACTCAGTTGCCCTTACTCCACCCTGAAGTAAGGGATTACAGAGTTGTAGAAAGAAAAAAATACTGTATTTTGTATACTTATATATAAGGTTAAATATAAAGTAAAAGAGGTTTTTTCTTATACAATTTTATTGTTATTTTGTTTATTCTTTATATTTTTATGTGATGTCTATGCATTTTGTTTTAACTTAGAATAAGATGTTACTTTACTTTATATTTGTGCCTGTACTGACGAAAGTCAGAAATCAACCTCCCCCCCTCCTTTTTTGTGTCTTCTCACTGATGGCACATTATTGGCATGTTGTCGTTTTAATTTTGCAAGTCACAGGGACTTTTTAGTGAAAGAGAAGAAAGTCCTCACAAAGGGCAGGACGATTCTGAGGCATTTTAATGCTTTTGTTTGCATTTTTTGACAACTGTCCTTCCAATACATAACTCTCCTATAGCAGTCTCAGATTAATTTTACAAACCGTCTGATCAACACATGCAAATATCCATAGTGAGTCAATTTGTAATATTTTTGTGTGTGTGCCCAATGTAGATGAAGATTTTTTTTATTACTCATTCTTTGCATTCTCATGTTGGTTATTAAGAGGGAGAGGATGTAGGCTGATTGGCTTACAGCAGGGGTCTTCAAACCCGGCCCTTTTATGACTTGTGGAGTTCAACTCCCAGAATTCCTCAGCCAGACACGCTGGCTGAGGAACTCTGGGACTTGAAGTCCACAAGTCATAAAAGGGCCAGGTTTTGAAGACCCCTGGTTTACAGTGTCTTCTGTGTTCCAAAGTTTACAGAAATCTGTGAAGAGAAATAGTTCTGTTTTAAACTACTTTCTAAATAATGGGGTGGGGCAGGTAAAAATATCTGGTGGTAGGGAGGTGACCTCAATAGATGAAGCTGGATTTCCACCAGTGAATGGCTGTGCAAAGCCCTTCAGGAGTGTCATACTGTCCTGAAAAAAAGTACCTGGATCTTTCTGGTGTGTCATACCTAGCCACTTACTGCATTACAGAATGACAGCTAAAAACACAATGATTCCCTCTGAGGAGTTTAAAGCATTTTTAGAAAGCATTGATGTCTCAAGAATTTATGAGTTCCCTGCTAGGGTTAAGAAAATGACACAGCTTTCCAAGTGGCATCCAAACTGCAATGGGGATGATACAAGCAAAGATGACATGGCACAATCATGGAGAAGAAATGAGGAAATCCACAAATAGCTGATGCACAGCTGCAGTGCCTGTTAGAAAAACACATTTTACTTGATGAAGAATATTGTGAAAAAGCCTGAGCAAATCCCTCATGCTTTTAGGGTAGATTAAAACATATCCATCTGCTTTCCTAGTAGATTTCATTTCCTTTTTACAGGATGCTAATTTGATTGGTTCATAAAACTAACATACGGAATCATTTTCCTATATAGCTGCATTTTTAACCTTTCTTATTATAAATATAAATACATGTGTAACTGCACGTGTATATACATTGAGCAGGCTTAGAAAGTCTGCTTAATGTATATAAATGTGCACTTACACATGTATTTAGAAAAGAAACCTTGATAGCACAGTAAAACTGCATTTGGATGATTTAATGTCTGACTGCCTAATAAAACAGTAACATCAGTGGATGTTAAGCAGTAAATAGTCTAGCTTTTATTGGGTTGATGGAGACACAGGCCTTGTTCAAGGATACTCAACATGGTTTCAATAAGGGAAATTCATAATCTACTAGAGGGTTTTTCAGGGTATTAATAAGCATGTAGGTCAGACGTGTCAAACTCACGACATCACGTGACATCGTGCAATGTATCGGGATGGTTTTGCCATTGCCAGCAATGGGGTGGGTGCAGCTTCCAGATGACGCGTCTGGCCTGCAGGCCGGCAGTTTGACACCTCTGAGTAGTAAAGGTGAGCCATTAGATATTACCTGCTTAGAAATTCAAAAAGCCTTTGATAAATTCTCTTACCAAAAATTTCTTGTAAGCTGCCCAGAATCACCATTGGATAATCTTACAAATGTCTTTAGTAAATGAATGAATGTGAATGAATGAATGAATAAATGAATTAATGAATGATGCTTAATAGCTATGGAATAAAGAGTAAGTTCTCTTCTGGATAAGCAACTAGCTAAAGAATATAAAACAAACAGTGGGAATAAATGGACATTTCTCACAAGGAAATCATATAACTGCCAGGCTCTCCCAGGTTTCTGTCCTGTCCTGTCCTGTCCTGTCCTGTTGCATTTTGGGGGAAATGTCTTTATATTTGTTTCTTGACAAAAAAATGTGTCAAGAAGTAGGGAAAATTCTACTTTAAACTGTAATAGTGTAATAAGACTTGAAGCGGCCTTAGTCATAATTTCCACAGGGCCTGAAATGGATCTCCTTTTCGTTATGGCAAAATATTGGGTACTTCACCATGGACATCACCAAAACAACCATTAGAAGTGAAAACCAGACAGAACCATCGAAATATAGCTAGATGGCAGTTTTCAACATTTCCTCCCAGCCAATTTCTCCAATGGTGCGGGATCACAGGTTCCCGTCCCTGTGGTAAAATATAAACAAGGGAAAGAGGCAGATATGAATGCCAAAAGACAAAAACACCCAAACATCAAAGAGTTACTTGACTTTGATTGATGTTAGGACTGATGAGTCCCTTTGTGCCAGGAAGAAAAAGCATGCCTGGTACTTGCTGTAGACTTGTTTGCCCAAATCTGATCTTCTTTACTGAACTTCACATGTGAGAAGCAGGTTCGGTATCTAGCTCATTCCAACTGATGTGTGCAATTCTGTGATGTGAGGTGTTAATTGCAAAATCTGCACAATGTCTATTCTTCCTTTTCCCTTGGTCTCCTTATACACTGGCCCACAGTTTCCAATCTTCCTCAATCCCAAGTGGCAGTGGGCAGCATAGCAAGTGCAGCTGGGTGGTCTTTGCTTGGATTTGCATTTCTAGTGGTGGTGGTGGGATTGCAGAGTGGTCAGGCTAGATAAGGGAATAGACCTTCCCAGCTAAGAGCAGCACATGGGTTTGTGTTGCAATTCTGTAATGAAAACACCGCAGGCCTTTAACCAAGGGGAAGGCAAGCAAATAGACGTTTCTGTTAATGAAGTATTGTCACAGTCCTTCTTATTAGAAACACAAAAGCAATGCAATTGGAGGAAAGGAAAGAAAAAAGTTTTCAGCTCACAGATTAATGAGCAAATGGCAAAGAAGATGGTCTTGCATAAATCTTCCCAGCCAAGGCTGTGTAAATCAAATTTATCTCATGTTGAATATTGATAACAAATAGTTAATGCTGACTGTCAACTGTAGTCACAGTTTTCATATCAGTTCCTTTGTTCACCTTAAAATACGAACTTGAAAACAAGTTCCCCCAGTCAGCTCCCTGCAATCAGCCTAAAAGGGTAGCTTCAAATAAGCCCTTTCAAATTTAGAACTGATTGTAGATCAAACTGACTACTCAGAACTATTGATTTGACTAATGTGGTAATAAGATACTGAATTGATCTAGAAGAACCTAATAAGCAACATAGGTCAAATTTACTGGACTTGGATTCAATAAATAAGCAGCATATCATCTTTTTTTTATTGAAAAGTTTTAAAATACATTTTGAATACAAAGAAAAAAACCCCTCCTCCCCCCCCTCCCCAACCCCCCCTACCCACCCCTCCCCCTCCCCGACTTCCCAGAGCTGAATACAGGGTATAAAAATACAAATAAACATAATATAAAATATGCTAACAACAATAAAACATTAAATTCTATCGCACTTTAACTCTCCATCGTCTGAATAATAATAAAATAACTACAATAATTATACATCATATAGATCCACTACTTATTCAAATGCTAAATGAAACTTTTTAGTCCCATATTTGTTCTGGATATAATCAATCCATCTCCTCCATTCCACAATGTATCTCTGTTGCGATTGGTCTTTTAGAAACTTTTAAAGTCCACTCTTCTATAGTTGGCAGTTCTTCCTTCTTCCAATATTGCGCTACTAAAAGTCTCGCTGCCGTAATTAAATTCAACATCAACTTAATATCTATAACAGTAGTATCTGTAATAATACCCAATAAAAACAATTGCGGAGAAAACTTTATCCTTTTCTTAAATATCTTTTGCATATTCCACCAAATTTTAATCCAAAAAGCTTTAACCTTTTTACAAGTCCACCATATATGAAAATACGTTGCATCCTCACAACCACACCTCCAACATTTAGGCTGACAGTTCGGATACATACTTGCTAATTTTTTAGGAGCTAAATGCCATCTATAAAACATTTTATAAAAATTTTCTCTTAAATTTTGGGCCTGTGTGAATTTAACATTTCTAACCAAATCTTTTCCATTGTTATGACTTCTTGAAAATTCTGAGCCCACTTTATCATACAATCTTTAACAAGTTCCGTCTCTGAATCAATTTCTATCAATGCATTATATATCCTTTTTGCAGCATATCATCTTGAATTCTGGAAAAATTACCTTCAAAGCATTGATCCACCAAATTGCTTTTATCTCAGTTTCTCTAGTTTACATTGGAAAAAGTATTAAATTAACAGACATAGTTGATATGCAGCTATACCAGCTTTTCCCTCTGTTTTTGTCAAGAGTTGCTTGTTTTTTTCTTCCTCGTAGAGCCCAGATACTACTTCTGAAATTCTCTTTTCCTATTTTTTTTAGATCGTGTGCTATTTTCACTGATTCCATATTTTTAAGTTCAAGAATTTCTAGTGCATTGGTATAGTGTAGTTGTTCCAGGTGGTCTCATCCAGTTTGCATGCTTGGGATAAAACTGGGTTTCCATTAGGCTTCTGGCATGCTGCCCAAAATGTGTGCAAACTGACCAATACAGATAAAGTCATGGATCACCTATTATCAAGAGCAAAAGACCAGGACTGTTATGTATGCAGGCACCTGCATAGCAACAGCCACCAGGGGGCGTTGGCCTGAACAGTTTTGGCGGGAACCCAGTTTCGGCGGGAAACCTAGGGCCAACCCCATTGGCTGTCCGCTTACCTGGCTAGGTATTTAAGGAGGCCAGGTAACCCTCAGTCCCCAGTTCACTACCCCCTCCAATAAAGAGCTGAACTCACACACCGGCTGGCGTCTCTCCCTTGCGTCGGACCCACTACACAATAAGGACCATAAGTTAAGTTGCAGTTCAGAAAGATTTATAGTCCAAGCCTATACTCAAGAATCCAGTCAACTAAAATTCAAATCTGAATCAGTTCTGGGGGGTGGGTGGGCTGGATATGGATTTTTTGTGGCGATGTAAAGACTCTAAACTGATGACATGTTTAACTCCACCTCCCGGCTCTGCCTGCTCTTCTCCTACACCTAGGGACCTAGGAATGAGTGAGTAGGATGACAGCTTGGTGAGTATCTGTTTTTAAAAAGTTCTGTTCATTTGGAGGTGGTCATACATAATTTGGGGTCAGGGAGAACCATCAGAGGCCTAAGTACATTTAAACACTCTCTTCCCCCTACGCAATGGTAGCATATGGCATGTAAGGGCCAGGCAAATAAAAACCCTGTGCCTTAAAGCTGCTGGTGAGTGCAAAATATGGGACCCAGAGATTAGGGTAGCCAACCATTCTCAAGAAAACACCATCTCCGTAGACACAATATGTGTGACTATATTGGTAACTGGTGCTTCTTCACAAACACAACAATGGTTACCTTCAGAAATTATCATTGGAAACAAGTGTTGTCTAATTTAGATAATAACCCTGTGCATAAGTCACTTCACCAGCATTTTTAGAAAAAATGAATCAGTGGCATAAAGATAATGTGTCTTGCATTCTGCAGGTGTGGTGGTGCCCCAAAGTAGGCTGTTCCCACGCTTCAGGTGGCCCTGCAAAATGAAATTAATGCTATAAATGTGTATATTTGCTATTACCTTGTAATTTGATCATTTTCTGTTACACATTAATAGTGGAAATGTAGTGATTATAGCAAGTTAAAGATTTTAGCTTGAATTGATTTTGCTCTTCCAGTGACATACAGACACACACACACATACATATGAAAATACGTTCATTTTCACAGTTATTTTTTATATCTGTGCCTTGTGTAAAGCAGAGCACATTGCTAAGTAAAATTTTATCTGCTTGAGTTATCTAAGAGATGAAACAGAAGCCGGGAGGGGTTAGATTTGGCACATTTCTATCTGCTAATTATCTGAATATTGCTTTTAAAGGGAGCGTTTCAACTGCAGCTAGTTTTGGGCAAAACCTTTCTGTGTTAACAACTGTTGTGGACTTTTCTGCTCCTACATCGCTAGATGGTCGATAAAAGCCTTAGTGAGCATTGCAGTAAGTTGCAGTTCCATTATCTACTAGTGCTTTCATCTCAAAGAAAAAGGAAACGTGTACACCTCTCCAACTTCAACAGAAGCTACTGTATAAAGAGGGTTCTTCTTTAATGACAGGCACTTATTCAGTTACCTGAGTAATGCTCTTAATATTTCATAGAGCACACCATTAACTAAGATCTGGTCCAACCGCCTTTGACATACGTGGCAGGTTTTTAGTGCATGCTTTCTCCTCTCCTTTCCCCCCCCTCCAAAAACAACCCCTTAATGTTATGAGATTTCCTATAATTGTCTTCCATGGGATTTTATATTGCACTGCAAATACAGACATTCTTTCAGATTATAAAGAGTAATGAAAACCAGAGAGCTGATTTTATGTTTAGTCTGTTGATTCTGAAATATATGCAGCTCTGTCCAATGTGATTTTCTTGTAGACAACTTTCACCTATAGAGTAAATAGAGCATTGCTGTAATAGTTAATCTATGTTCAGGCATGGTGCTGAGCCAAAACCAAACCAACACACTCACTATTTTAGTGTTAGGTAAGCAAATGAAGATTTTGTTTCCCCAGCCCACTGCCCTCCAAAATAGAAAAAATAAACCTGGTTCGGAGGAAGCCTGATCCAGCTGATCTAACCTCACAAACTGAGTATACATTTCAATGATAGTTTTGGCAATGATAACCTAGTTTCAGGATGAATAGAGTTCCATTTAAAGTTTATTGGAAAATACGATCACCATACAGTTGTTGATGTGGATTTCATCATTGGTCCTGAATGGGGTTGCATTCAGGACCTGGTGGGCAGTCTGGATTCAGAACTTCTGCTTAAAGAGAAGTCAGTATGGCAATATGGCCAGGAGGACCTTCACACAGGTTCCTCTTACAGTCTCTCATTCCGTATGTGTAGGAAAGAAGGAAGTTTCATTTGGCTCAATTTCTCATTCCCCTCCCCGCCCCCAACCTCATGTTTTATTTTTGCATCATTTTGCATTTTTAAAAAATGATAACATGGGAATTTCCTACTGGGAAGAGAAATTTGATAGGAGAACTAATTACCCAGAAATAAGGAGAGTCTCCTCACTGGATATGCTCAAACTGAGGTTTGATCACAAGACTCTATGATTTTATCAATTTGATTTCTTCTGTGTGCATGCGATTCTCTTAAGGAATGCATTTTGTATATTTTCCAACTGTGCATATTTTTGCAAGCACTTTTTTTTCTTAACGCAGTATGGGCTCAAATATTATTTTTACCAATGTATCTATTTTGGGGCCTAACAACTCTCCTTCAAAATGCAGCATTGAGGCATATATATTTCATTTCCCCCAACATCTAAGGAGATTCTCAGTCGTCTAGGTCATAGTTATCCCAAAGGTGCTTTTTCACAAGGCAAGTGGACTTTCTTGGTTTTTTTTCTTTGAAGATGTTTCGCTTCTCATCCAAGAACCTTCTTCAGCTCTCAGCATCTTCAGTTGTGGGCATTTTCCCCAACCTATTACATCTTACACAGTTGCTTCCAGGTAATTTCATATAGCACTTTGAAATCCCTAAATATGCCACACACGTTGTTAATAATGGATTATTTACTTCTTGTGTGCTTTTGAGTCAGTGTAGCCCCTGCAGTTTTATTGGCAGCATTTTCAGAAGTGGCCATTGCCTGCTTCTCAGGGCAAAGAAAAAGTGACTGGGCCAAGGTCACATAGCTGACTTTGTGCCTACGGTGGAATTACAACTCATGGTTTCCTGGTTTTCTGATTTTTACAAACTGGACATGAAACATTTTTTCCAGCTAAATTATGTTTTGGTTAGAAAGTGGGGGAAAATTATTTCAGCAGATATAGATAGAGCCTTTTCTGTTTTGGCATCCCAACTTTTACATGCTCTCTCTCTCTCTCTCCCTCCCTCCCTCCCCCCCCTCCAGAGGAGGTAAATAATAGAAATATAGGTAGAATTACACTTTCTGAGATAGAGGTGCTCACTGTAAAAAGAGAGCCAAGATTTCTTTCTACTCTTTTTGATGAATAGAAGTGGAATAGTGTAGTTTTAACCAAATCTAATGTTACTATCCCCTTCATGGATTACTGCCTTGTTGTGGAGAAGGGGCTTGCATAATCCAATGAAGCTATGAGCTATGCCGTGCAGGGCCACCCAAGACGGACAGGTCATAGCATAGAGTTCTGACAAAACGTGATCCACTGGAGAAGGAAATGGCAAACCACTCCAGTATCTTTGCCATGAAAACCCTATGGACAGTACCAAAAGGCAAAACGATATGACGCTGGAAGATGAGCCCCTCAGGTCGGAAGGCGTCCAATATGCTACTGGGGAAGAGCAGAGGGCTAGTACTAGTAGTGCCAGAAAGAATGAAGCGACTGGGCCAAAGCCGAAAGGACGCTCAGCTGTGGATGTGTCTGGTGGTGAAAGGAAAGTCCGATGCTGTAAAGATTTTTTCTCCATAGGAACCTGGAATGTAAGATCCATGAATCAAGGAAAGCTGGACGTGGTCAAACAAGAGATGACAAGACTAAACATTGACATCTTAGGTATCAGCGAACTAAAATGGACAGGAATGGGTGAATTTAATTCAGATGACCATCAGGTATACTACTGCGGGCAAGAATCCCTCAGAAGAAATGGAGTAGCCTTCATAGTCAATAAAAGAGTAGGAAAAGCAATACTGGGATACAATCCTCAAAATGACAGAATGATCTCAGTTTGAATCCAAGGCAAACCATTCAATATCACAGTAGTACAAGTCTATGCCCCAACCACCGGTGCTGAAGAGGATGAAATTGACCGGTTCTATGAAGCCCTACAGCACCTTATAGAACTAACACCCAGAAATGATGTCCTTATCATCATGGGGGATTGGAATGCTAAAGTAGGAAGCCAAAAGATAACTGGAATAACAGGCAAGTTTGGCCTTGGAGTGCAAAATGAAGCAGGGCACAGGCTGATAGAATTCTGTCAAGAGAATGCGATGGTCATAGCAAACACTCTTTTCCAACAACCCAAGAGAAGGCTCTACACATGGACATCACCAGATGGTCAACACAGAAATCAGATTGACTATATGCTCTGCAGCCAAAGATGGAGAAGCTCTATACAGTCAGTAAAAACAAGACCAGGAGTAGACTGTGGCTCAGACCATGAGCTTCTCATTGCAAAGTTTAGGCTTAAACTGAAGAAAGTAGGGAAAAGCACTAGGCCACTCAGGTATGAATTAAATCATATCCCTGTTGAATATACAGTAGAGGTGACAAATAGATTTAAGGAATTAGATCTGATAGACAGAGTGCCTGAAGAACTGTGGACAGAGGTTTGCAACATTGTACAAGAGGTAGCAACTAAAACCATCCCAAAGAAAAAGAAATGCAAGAAAGCAAAATGGCTGTCTGAGGAAGCTTTGCAAATAGCTGAGGAAAGGAGGGAAGCGAAAGGCAAGGGAGAAAAAGAAAGGTACACCCAATTGAATGCAGAATTCCAGAGAATAGCTAGAAAAGATAAGAATGCCTTCTTAAATGAACAGTGCAAAGAAATAGAAGAAAACAACAGAATAGGGAGGACCAGAGATCTCTTCAAGAAAATTGGAGAGATAAAGGGAATGTTTCGTGCAAAAATGGGCATGATAAAGGACCAAAATGGCAGGGACCTAACAGAGGCAGAAGAGATTAAGAAGAGGTGGCAAAATTACACAGAAGAAGTATACAAGAATGAGCTTAATGTCCCTGATAACTGCAATGAGGTGGTCACTGACCTTGAACCAGAAATCCTAGAATGTGAAGTGAAGTGGGCCTTAGAAAAACTGAGCAACAACAAAGCTAGTAGAGGTGACAGTATTCCAGCTGAGCTATTCAAAATCTTAAAAGACGATGCAGTAAAAGTGCTACACTCAATTTGTCAGCAAATTTGGAAAACTCAACAGTGGCCACAGGATTGGAAAAGATCAGTTTACATTCCAATTCCAAAGAAAGGCAGTGCCAAAGAATGTTCAAACTATCGCACCATTGCACTCATTTCACATGCTAGTAAAGTTATGCTTAAAATCCTACAAGCTAGACTCCAGCAGTATGTGGATCGAGAACTACCAGAAGTACAGGCAGGATTTCGAAGAGGCAGAGGAACTAGAGATCAAATTGCCAACATATGCTGGATCATGGAGAAAGCTAGAGAGTTCCAGAAAAACATCTACTTCTGCTTCATTGACTATGCTAAAGCCTTTGATTGTGTGGATCACAACAAACTGTGGCAAGTTCTTAAAGAGATGGGAGTACCAGACCATCTTATTTGTCTCTTGAGAAACCTATATGCAGGTCAAGAAGCAACAGTGAGAACTGGACACGGAACCACTGATTGGTTCAAAATTGGGAAAGGAGTCCGGCAAGGCTGTATACTGTTGCCCTGCCTATTTAACTTATATGCAGAACATATCATGAGAAAGGCAGGGCTAGATGAATCAAAAGTTGGAATTAAGATTGCCAGGATAAATATCAAGAACCTGAGATATGCAGCTGATACCACTCTAATGGCAGAAAGTGAAGAAGAACTAAAGAGCCTTTTGTTGCAGGTGAAGAAGGAGAGTGCAAAAGTTGGGTTGAAACTTAACATTAAGAAAACCAAGATCATGGCATCCAGCCCTCTCAATTCCTGGTAAATAGATGGGGAAGAAATGGAGGTAGTGACAGATTTTATTTTCCTGGGCTCCAAGATCACTGCAGATGGGGACTGTAGCCAAGAAATTAAAAGATGCTTGCTCCTGGGGAGGAAAGCCATGGCAAATCTAGACAGCACACTAAAAAGCAGAGACATGACACTGTCAACAAAAGTGTGTATAGTCAAGGCTATGTTCTTCCCAGTTGCAATGTATGGCAGTGAAAGTTGGACCATAATGCAATGCTCTCTACATGGGGCTGCCCTTGAGGACCACTCGGAGGCTTCAGCTGGTGCAGAATGCAGCCGCGCGAGTAGTAATGGGAGTGTCACGATACTCTCATGTAACACCTCTTCTCCGTGAGCTGCATTGGCTTCCAGTTGCCCTCCGGGTGAGATTCAAGGTGCTGGTGATGACCTATAAAGCCCTAAATGGCATGGGCCCGGATTATCTTAGGGAGCACCTGCTACCAGCATCAGTTTCCCATCGTCCTGTGCGCGCCCACAGGGAGGGCCTCCTTAGGGTTCTGCCAGTTAGAGATTGCCAGCGGGTGATTCCCAGGGGGAGGGCGTTCTCTGTGAGTGCGCCCACCCTTTGGAATGAACTGCCGATGGAGCTTCGGACTGCCCCCGACCTTCGCTCTTTTCGCCGGGACTTAAAAACCTGGTTGTTCGAACTGTCCGGCCTGGACTGAGGAATTTTAAATTTGAAAGTATTTAATTAAATTATATTAAATTAATTTTAAAATTTTAATTTTATTGTTACTAGGAATTGTGGGCTTTACTAATTTAATTCTATTTTATTCTTTTTGTACTGTTTTAATTGCCCTGTTAACCGCCCTGAGTCCTTCGGGAATAGGGCGGTATATAAATTCAACAAACAAACAAACAAACAAACAAACAAACAAACAAACAAATAAATAAGAAAGGCTGAGCGCCAAAGAATTGAGGCCTTTGAACTCTGGTGCTGGAGAAGACTCCTGCGAGTCCCTTGGACTGCAAGGCGATCAAACCGGTCAGTCCTAGAGGAGATCAACCCTGACTGCTCTTTAGAAGGCCAGATCCTGGAGCTAAAACTCAAATACTTTGGCCATCTAATGAGAAGGAAGGACTCACTGGAGAAGAGCCTAATGCTGGGAAAGATTGAGGGCAATAGAAGAAGGGGACGACAGAGAATGAGGTGGCTGGATGGAGTCACTGAAGCAGTAGGCGTGAGCTTAAATGGACTCCAGAAGATGGTAGAGGACAGGAAGGCCTGGAGGAACATTGTCCATAGGGTCGCGATGGGTCGGACATGACTTCGCAACTAACAACAACAACAACGTTACTATTTATTGTTTTAATGTTTATACTGGTGTTTTATCGATTGTAAGGCACCTAGAGTCACTTCCAGGTGAGTTGGGTGACATAGGGGTTTAATAACTAACTAGCTAACTAACTAGTTAATTAGCTAATTAACTAATTACAAATACCTGATGCTTTACTTCCTGAGAAATGGTGCCACATGTTTTTGGGGATATTTTAGTTGATCCGGGATGCAGCAGCAGGGATCTAAGTGACTATTTAGACATGGGAGGATGTCACATCTATTACTTTAAAAGGTCTTGACGCCTTGTATTCATTGATATAATTGTCTTCATACCAGCCAAAGTATATGGAAATCGCAAAGTGAAATCTCTTTTTCTTTATCTCGTCAGAAACATCAGAGATACAAGTGGGGTAAGATGGGTGGAACATCTTTCACTATGAGGTCCCTGGTAGGTCTTTGCTCTAGTTTTCTATATAATGCAATTTATTTTTATTCTGGAATTTTGCTGTAATTATGATGCTTTGCACATTGCCTGGGCTTCATTTCTTTAGTGTCATTATACAGTTTGTGAATGTATTGTGATTTTACATACAGCCAGAGATCCTGAGTAGTGATAGGTTGACATGTATCTGATATGTACTGTATGCATGTATGTGAAAGTAAATTCAAATACAACTTCTAGTCTAGTGAAATCAGTTGGGGAAACATATTTTTAAAAGGCTGCTCCAAGCAGCTCAAAGGAAACATAATTGCAATATCCTTTCAAAATCTTGCAAAGTGGACATGCTTCTCTAATTCTTCAATTCTGTAATTTAGCAGCAAGTCTTTAGTAATTTTCATAAGCAACTAGACGCAGGATTGTCAAGTTGTCCTGCCTCACTTCCTGAACATTTTTTTTAAAAAACTATCCTTCTAGCAGAATTACAGCTAATGTTGCAAGCATATTTTGCAATGAGAGAGAGAGAGAGAGAGAGAGAGAGAGAGAGAGAGAGAGAGAGAGAGAGAGAGAGAGAGAATGTGGATACAGAGGGAACGAAATAATTGACAAGGAAGAATTAAGGCTACAGTGTTGCTCTACTTGAGTGAATGTTAATACTTGCAGATATTCCAGTACACAGCTTCCAAAAAAAGCAAACAATTTCAATTTTTTTGGCCTCTTAAGTGGGGTGGAGAGAAGGAAGAAGATGATGAAGTACACTTAGTATAATAATCTTGGCTTTTCTTGCCTCAGTTCCAGCATTATCTCAGTCAGATTAAAAATGAAAGCTTTTTACCTTAAAGATGAGAACTGGTGATTAGCAACAGAGATGTGGCAATCATACGACATTTCTGCAATAAAGTGGTTATGTAGTAAGACAGATGATTCTAGAAAAGGTAGTTTCAAATAAGTTAAGCCTACTAAGAGGGCTTCCAGCGATCAAGATATAGTTTAAAGTATTTTCCCAACTTCGTTGAAGCCGCCACATCTGTGAGCAATTCATCTGTGGCTAGGGGAATATTGAAATGATCCAACCACATGGGCAGAGCTCAGTTGTGGGGAACATGTCATCAGAATCTGCATTGTGCAGGGAAAGATCCAGTTGGCCTATTTTGAATCTGTTATTTAAAGATTTCCCATTTCAGGAAAGGCCCTCAGGTAAAGGGGCATCCTAAAGTTTAAAGGAGACAAGTAATTAATCCAATACAATAATTAGTCAAGGTTTTCTTTCAACACTTCAGAAGAAACAGAATCATTTGGTACTTATAATATATTAATAGTAATCTACATGCTCTATTTCCTTTTTGTTTTTCATTAAATATACAAATACTCAAAGCACTTCTGCATGGGTTTAGAGCAATAGCTCATTTTTTCATTCCACTTATAGGTCCTTGGGGTACAATAAATTAAATTAGTTTAGAGCAGACATGTCAAACTCGTGATGTCACGTGACGTCGTGCAACGTATCAGGACAGTTTTGCCATTGCCTGCAATGGGGTGAGCGTGGCTTCTGGATGACATGTCCAGCCCACAGGCTGGGAGTTTGACACCCCTGGTTTAGAGGATCCTTGACCTTTAGGCAGCTTTTCATAGCTTGAAGACTTCCAGATATGTTGATTACTAGATTACTATAGATTGCATATAAGTTGAAGTCCATCACATCTAGGAAGGCCATTTTAGAAATTTCAAAGTGTTGGGGAAGGAGAAGGACTGAAATGCTTGTGAGAGCTCACTGATGGGCTTTTAAAAACTTGGAAACCTAAGGGGTGTCCATGAGGGCAAAAAAATGAAGGCAGTGGCCACAATCATGCAAGTGAAATCCTACATAAACGAGATATGTAAAACTGGGCAGGCATCTATTGTATAATTGTGGCTGCCATGTTGATATGCTTGACACCCCTCTGCAGACATGACATACCGGCCAGTAAGCCCGTCTATATGCTGAGACTTGACAGTATTATAGGTAGATTGGATTTGCCCTGCCACCTGTGGTGTCTTCATCTGCTGACTTTATTTATTATTATTATAGATGGCTTAGGAGTGGTGGCTCACATGATTAGGATGTTGGGTTGGAGGTTAGCAAACCCACGTTCAAGACCTGAATGCTGTTGGATGGCGGAGTGAGCTCCAGTCATTCACTCCAGCTCCTTGATGGGGACATGAAAGGAACCACCAAGGGAGAGCCCCAGGCAATGGTGATGTCACAGCTAAACCTTTCAAACTGGAAGAACCTTAAAATGTGCCTCTGACATGAAGAGGATGGTTGGTTGCACAGTCAGTCAGACGTTTAGATTGGATTTGGCATTTTTACCCTCTTATCTATTATTATTATTATTATTGATCATCACACAGTCAGCCAGATGTTCAGACTGGGTTCAGCATTTTTTTCTACCTATCAAGTCTTTACCAAGGACCTGGGAAAGGCAGATGTGGATTATTATTATTATTATTACTATTATTATTATTATTATTATTATTATTATTATTATTATTATTATTATTATTCTTCCCACTTTTATATGTATGTATGTATGTATATGTATGTATAGGGTCAATTCAAGGCAGTGGTTAATTAATTAATAAGACAGGATCTCTGGTTATACAAAGGTCTTTTTTTCTGATTTTGGTATCCTTTTATAAAAGTTTTTTTTAAATTGGTGCCTTTTGATAAGTCATAAAGCTGCAGTTCTTACATATGAAGGAAGGAGGGAAGGAAAAGGATTTCTGAACCTTGCAATAGGATCTATTTTATATAGTCTGAAATATGAAAAGCTACTCCATTTTTTGAATGAGATTCTTCCATTTGTCTTTAATGTCTTAGTTACTCAAGAGCAAGCAGAAACATCTACCTCAAAGAATTCTACTATCCGCTCTGATAGTTCTAGTTACCATTTTCTGCTACATTTTGCTCACCAAAAATGTAAAGGATAAGCATTCATCACAGAAATCCTGTCAGAGTTCCGCTTTCTCATTTTCTTACTAATAAATCCACCCAAATATAAGCATGAGGAGGGATATCGTTCTGCATAAGAGCTTATGCATTCCCCATCTTTCAGGGTCTTTTTCTAATCAGCTTGGTTAAGGATTTTAGCCCTGAGTCATCAAGATAGACCTACCTGGATGGATATTTTCAGTTCTTACACAATGATATTGTTATACTCTGAGCTGCAAAGATTAAGGACAGACATGGTCACACTTGCAAAAATATTTGTGTCTGAAGTATCTCATCATAACTGACTTTTTGCAAATACAATTAGAAGTGCTAGGAATTGCTTGCCTGCAAGTATGTTCTTGTGGAAAACTTGCATAATTCTTTCTCAAACACTGTTTACTTCTTCTACTTACATACTGATGATAATATACATTTTTCATTTAAGCCGGTCTACTTATTGTAACGCAAACAGAATTGCTGCAGTAATATTATTTTTTTCCCCTTCCCATAGTGCAAGTATTATAAAATCATGTCAATGATATTTTAAGACAGGACTGACGTCATATACAAGAGGCTTCCAGCCTAGATTCTTCTGATGGGCCTTTCCCATGTTTATAGTACTAACCATGGGTTTATTTGGAACATGAAGGACCAGTTACTTCACTTGTCCACAATGTCTTGAAATAGCTGAAAGGCACTGTAAGAAGTAAAAATGGTCGTGGATCTCTGCCATGGAGTTTGGCAGTTACCTGAACATCCTGGCTTCTGGCATGTAGCCACTTCACAGTTGAGGTGGGTTATTGAGCCCTTTAGTTTATGATGAAGCCTCTACCTTGTTCATCTGCCCTAACTTTGAGTTTTGTGAATGGTGACCATTTCCAGCCAGTATCCCTTTGCATATAAACAAGGCTGTCTGTTCATTCTGCATGCAGATAATTTCCTTGGTGCCTGCTTCTTGCCTTCTCACTTTTTAAGTACTGTCTTAAATAACAACAATATAATTTATTGGCAACAATGCCTCTGGATCCCATAAAAGTCCCTCTGGGATGATAGAGGCTATCTAGAGCTATTTCCCTCTTCTGATAAAGGGCAATTTCATGGCAGCTCATCTTGATCATACCAGCCATTTTATCAGCTCTTAAAGTTCTAAATGTGCCCCCCCCCCACACACACACACCAAAAAGCTTAATCTGCTTCTGTTATACAAACTTTTGAAGGGACTTTACTTGTTAACAACTAAATAAGAGATTTAGAAAAAAGAAAGAAAGAAATCACCAAAGTGTAGTCTCCCTCTTTAATTGTATTATTATTTATTTCCAATCTGTTTTTCAAAAGAAAGGACATAGGCAAATCCAACTAATTTATACTAAGACCATTTTCTAAAATACTCCTCTAAAATCCCTTTATTTTTAATTTTACATTACTGTATATTTCGAAACCTATAACGTAGGATGGAGCAGCCAGGTTAGTTTGTGGGGTCCTAACACTCAAAACAGGGTGCAAAATGTAGGATCTAAGACATTTTAGGGCCTGTCACAGAAATTCCTAGAACGTGTGCAACTCAGTGTTGTAAAAACCAATGGTTTTACATTTGGGGGTTTGTTGTGATTAAGAAGCAAAATGTGTGCAGAGGCTTAAGGCAGTATTTAATCATTTAGTCACTTGTCCCACCTGGCCCTGCTCATTCTTAGCATGTATCTAGTCATATTGCGCAAAGCCTGAAATGATTCTTAGATCAAAAGAAGTTATACAGACTAATTTAAAGACATGCAGATTATCTTAGAATTTAAAACATACAGTACATTCTGTTACACAAAACAGAAAAAAAAGTTCTTTCCTCTCTACAAACACTTGTAATACAATAGTGTCACCTGGTGGTCTTACAAATCTATTAAGCATTTCACTATACTGTTAAATATTCTATCAACTTTTCTCAAATTAGCAAGTTATGCATCATAACAATTTATCCTAACAGGTCATGGGGACCAGAGGTGCAAAATGACAGATGTGACTGAACTCTAAGTGCCTTGTACCTTAATTATATATGTGTTAAAAAGGGGAGACGTTTTAATCACCTGATTTTTATCCACCATTTTGATACATTGACAGTTCCCACAGACCCTCCTATAGTAGACATTCTTCTGTCAAAGGTTTTGTAGGAACGTTTGCTATTACTTAAGTCTTTTGGTCCATGTTCCTATGAAAACCTTAGAAAATGACATTTTACATTTGCACACTTCATTCTACAGCTGGAATATAGAGCTGTTAGGGGAAATGTCGCAACATATCCAGCATATCTCCTCCTCCTATTTCTCCACACCAACCACCCTGTGAGGTGAGTTGGGCTGAGAGAGAGTGACTGGTGCAAGGTCACCCAGCTAGTTTTCATGGCTAAGTCTAGAACTAGAACTCACTGTCTCCAGGTTTCTGGGCTGGTACCTTAACTACTAGACCAAACTGGTTCTCCTTTGCAGGACACAATCTCCCATAACTATTACATGTTCCACTGGAGATACAGGAAGCTTTCTTGTCTTGGTCACTTATTGACCGTAACTACTTGCCTAGCTATTGGCCATTGAATGTTGCAGTTGCATCATGGAATGAACTCCTAGAAAAGTGCATCATTCTAACATTTGAACCATTATATATATATATATATATATATATATATATATATATATATATATATATATATATATATATATATATATATATATATAACATATATATAATATGTTTTCCTTCAATTTGTTTTAGACAGGTAGACAACTAATCCTGTTCTGTCTTGCTGTGACATATCCGGGAGACTCCCTAAAGGAAATACATTTGATTGAATTACAAAAATAATTTCCAAGAAATGCAGTCTTAGCCACGAGATTAAAATAAGTTCACGGCAGCTGCATTGCAACATTTCAATGTATGTATTTATAAATACATATATATGTATTTATATATAAGCTATATATCTTACCTTTCCACCAAGAGCTCAAGTGTCTTAACTGGAGATATGTTGGCTCAACAGCACTCACTGGACATCAGCTTGAACCTTGGTCCCCATCAAAATGTCGTCCTTCCTGTTATAGTATTTTAACCACCTTTCTCATGATACTCTCTCTCTACCTAAATCCAAAATTTAGGAATATAATGCTGGAACATAATGCTCTGATATCACACACCATTGATTGCAGCAAAAGTTGCATGATAGATTTCCAGGACAAAAGGAAATTGTTATTCCAGTAAATGGTTGATAACTGACTTCTGTTTTCTTTTTAAAACTAATTTATTTAAAAGATTTATATAGCCACCTGCCTTATGTAATATAGCTCTGGGCAGTTTACAGGCAGCAATAAAAGGATAAAAATAAGAAAAAGAATAAAACAAAACAAAACAGACCAGAACCTTCCCAATGGCATAAAGTAATTAAGTTTTTTTAAAAAAAGAATATCGGAAATAGCAAATCATCAAAGCAGTTAAGATAATGTTTTTTTACTATGTCTCCTGGCTTTAAAATGATGATAATTTCTATAATAATTGCAAGGAGCTTTTTACAATTTCTCCATGAGCTTCAAGGAATATTGAAGTGGAAATAAACAGTATCAATGAATAATCAGTCTTCACAAACTTTGCTCTCATTTTTTTTGTAATAGGACGTCTAAGCTGAGAGCTGTTTTGCATTTGAATAATTTCCTATAATATAGAACAGGAGTCCCCAACACCCGTGGACCAGTACTGGGTTGTGGTATGCTGCACAAACAAGCAAAGCCCCATCAGCAGAATGCAGGCAGCACACAAAACCACACACCCTCCAATCTGTGGAAAAACCTCTCCCCACATAACTGGTCCCTGATGCCCAATGATTATTTTTATTTATTTATCAAATAAATAAATAAAATAAAATCTCACTGTATACGTCACTTTTTGCAATTATATAAAGATCTTCTCTGAGTGGAAAGGGAAGATGTGGATGAATGAGGACTATGGCAAGAGATGAAAATGATGGCGATAAGATAAGCAACAAGCATCAGTGACAACAAAGTATCTATCTGTTTCCTGAGATCCTGATAAATTCTGCCATTTCATTGTTTCTGTTTTCACTATCACATATAAAAACATTTTTTAAAAAATTCAGCCATTCTTTTGCAAAGTGACGAAATTTTTTTCAGATTTTCAGTTGATTACATGAAATCTGCAGGCACAATATGTATTTGTGGCAGCTCAGTGAACAAGAAACAAGATTTTTGTCTGCAACATAGCATAACATCCTGATGGCAAAAAATCCTGAATGCACAATTTTTTGAGCTTTCCGTGGGAAGTCAGTTTAGACATTCCTCATGGTTGAATAGGGTTGAAATATAGCTTGAATAGCTTTACATGGTTCACAGTGACACACTGTGGTGTATATAAGATTGCAGATTTGACAGGGCTGGCTTGGATTTTATGCTTAAAAAATAATTTTTGGGCTTAGCTAACTAAAGGAATTATTTCTAGTACAAAAGATAACAATTGATTACCAGAAACCATAGCACATAAACAATCGATCACCATACAACAGGGTTGCTAAATCATAATAAAATGTGTAGATGACAAAATAGAAGTTAATAATCTCATAGAATTAGGATTTGTTTGTTGTCTTTAACAATTCTTGCTCTTGCAGGTGGATTAACCACATGCTACAGAGAAGCTACAGAAGTGTAGCATAAGAGAATGCACAAATATTTGCTTGGTATATGAAGTAAACATATCGGTGCAAACATCCCAAAATGGGTGGTGCACATTGTCTAATAAAACAAGAATTAGGATGGATCAGAACAAAGTAGTTTGATCTGGATTCTTGGGGGGGGGGGGCGGAGATTGTCAACAAGATCTTTATAACCATAACCAACAAATTAAAGCAGGCTTATGGTCGGCTGAGTTTCCCAGCAATTGTATCCTGACCTTAGAATTAAGTAAGTTCTTTCAGCGGTCCCTAGAAGGCTCCACACCCATTTGCACTCTGATTCAGGTGAAGATAGAGATAAAAAACTACAGATGGCCTCAACTACTCTCACAGAGCTAACAACTCAGAGTGCTAAACGACCTGAAAGGAATATAAATTCTTCCATTCTCCACCATTCAGTCAGAACTGAAGAAGCTTCTTGGATGAGAAGCAAAATGTTTTCAAGGAAAAAAACCCTAAGAAAGTCCAGTTGTCTTTTGGAAAAAAAACATTAAGTAATCTGTGGTCATCATGATTAGTAGCTCTTATTTAGCTGTTTATGTTATCATTGGTTACTGTAGGTTGGCTCAGATGAGTTGGATAACTGCAGTGACTATTGTGTGTATTAAATATTTTTTGCCTACTTTCTTGTTGCTTTATTTTACTCCTTCTATATTTGTGCATCTGATAAAGTGGACTTGACTCTTGCCATTATAATATGCTAGTCTTTAAGATGTCACAAGGTTCATTGTTTTTTTTCTTTTTTTCTGCCACAGAGTAACATTGGTTGACCTTCAGAGTAGCCCATTCCAATTTGCTACCCTCTATATGTGTCATATAGAGGGACGCGGTGGCTCAGTGGGTTAGGACGCTGAGCTTGTTGATCGGAAGGTCGGCAGTTTGGCGGGTCGAATCCCGAGTGCTGCGTAACAGAGTGAGCGCCTGTTATTCGTCCCAGCTTCTGCCAACCTAGCAGTTCGAAAGCACGTAAAAATGCAAGTAGAAAAATAGGGACCACTCCGGTGGGAAGGTAACAGCGTTCCGTGCGCCTTTGGCGTCTAGTCATGCCGGCCACATGACCACGGAGACGTCCTCGGACAAGCGCTGGCTCTTCGGCTTTGAAACGGAGATGAGCACCGGCCCCTAGAGTCGGAAACGACTAGCACGCATGTGCGGGGGAACCTTTACCTTTACCTTACCTATATGTGTCAAACTATAAATTCCATCATGATCACACTGATCTTAAATATTAGTGAGGAGAAATAAGTCCAATTTATTTGAACAGAGCTTCATATAAAGAATACTTTCTAGTCAGTATAATGCAGGTAGCCTTGAATTTAGCAACTGCCCCATTTAGCAACCACTTGTACTTATAACTGTGATAAAAAATAACTTTATGACCGATTGCTGCATTTACCACCTTCACAGATATGTAAAGCAAAGGAAAGTTGAACTAAGATAATAAGCATAGTTGTGGTTTCATTTAGTGACCATTTCACTTAATGACTGAGTTGTGGGTCCCAATTGTGGTCACTAAAAGAGGGCTACCTGTACACACACAAGTGTGTACATATATAATGCTTGGGCTTTTTTTTGGATGAAAAATCAGGCAACACTTGAATAGCAATATTTAAAAGTTTTATTTTGAATATAGACATCTTTTGAACCAATGCCCATGTCTAAATAAATAGTTCTACTGGAAAAAAAATTCAGAGAACCTCAGAGTAATTTGGCTAACCTGACTTCAGGAACAAAACCACTGCCTTTCTGTTGGATTGCTCTGTGTTAGGAAAAATAAGGTAGCTGCATAGACAGGCCCAGAGCTGACAAAAGATTAATGGTTCACCAGTAAGATGTCAGCCGTTGCCAGCTCCTTCTTCAAGAGCCAAGAGCTGGACACAATTCAAGCTCTTCTTGATCTTTTTGTTTCATGTACCAGCCCAAGTCTTTTGAGGGCCCTGCTTAAAGTAGTACCAATGAACAATGCACAAGAAATGGTAACAAGTGGATGATGTTTCTGTCATAATGAATAAATGCGAGCAAATAAAGAAACAAAATTCTGGAAGAAACTTAACACTTGGGAAATAAAAACAACCAGAAGAAACGGGCCTTGGTTTGTTTAAATTTGTATCAGTCCTTTTTTTTAACCACACTTTACCCACAGTAATATCACTGGTTATCAATCCTCCTGATGTGTTTTTAAAGTATGACTGCTTCTAGACTTGTTTCTTCCAAAGTAGTATGTATTTGAGATATAATTATATTTTTTTTTTACTTCAACTGACTTTGAAATTTTATTTAATCCCATTTATATGCAGAGATCATAAATGCAGAGAACATAAAGAATAATCACAAGCCTGTCAGCAGTTGTTGCTTCAGCAGACCTATAAGAGAGTAATCTTACATCTTCCACAATTATAAGTAGTCCTCATTTACTGACTTCCTTGTTTACTGAACATTTGCAATTATAACAGTGATAAAAATGCAACTTTATGACCAAGCATTGCATTTAAGACCTTCACAGGTCTTTAAAACAAAGGAAAGCTGAAATAAGATCATATGCCCAGGCTCAGCTTCACTTAGTGACTGCTTTGCTTAATGACCAAGTTGTCGGTCCCAACTGTGGTTGTTTAACAAGGACTACCTACACACACATATGCACACACATACAGTATTACTGCCTGGACCAGACATTGTTGATCCTGCCACCTAATGGTCATCTGGATTTTTACAGTGGCCTCCTTCCTTCCTTCTTATTTCCATTGACAGATTTTACTAAAATGGAAAGAAATTAAAAGACGCTTGCTCCTAGGGAGGAAAGCCATGGCAAATCTAGACAGCACACTAAAAAGCAGAGACATCACCCTGTCAACAAAAGTGCGTATAGTCAAGGCTATGGTCTTCCCAGTTGCAATGTATGGCAGTGAAAGTTGGACCATAAGAAAGGCTGAGCGCCAAAGAATTGAGGCCTTTGAACTGTGGTGCTGGAGAAGACTCCTGCGAGTCCCTTGGACTGCAAGGCGATCAAACCGGTCAGTCCTAGAGGAGATCAACCCTGACTGCTCTTTAGAAGGCCAGATCCTGAAGCTAAAACTCAAATACTTTGGCCACCTAATGAGGAGGAAGGACTCACTGGAGAAGAGCCTAATGCTGGGAAAGATTGAGGGCAATAGAAGAAGGGGACGACAGAGAATGAGGTGGCTGGATGGAGTCACTGAAGCAGTAGGCGTGAGCTTAACTGGACTCCAGAAGATGGTAGAGGACAGGAAGGCCTGGAGGAACATTGTCCATAGGGTCGCGATGGGTCGGACACGACTTCGCAACTAACAACAACAACAACAACTAAAATGGAGGAATTAACTTCTTTGGTTAGAGGAATACATGTATGTGTCATATGCCTGAAATAGCACACATTAGGAATTTTCCTCTAGTGATCCTTTTATCTTCAACTAGTATTGACAAATGGACTTGTTTAGCCAAAAAACCATTGTTTCTCCAATTCAAGATAAATATAGGTCCTTGGCCTGGATGATTGAGAATCTCCATCGAAATTTGTTCATGGGCTTTTTCACTTCTCCTTCCCTGTCTGTCACCACGATGTAAAAAAGATGTCGAGACTCTAGAAAGAGTACAGAGGAAAGCAACAAAGATGATTGGGGGACTGGAGGCTAAAACATATAGGGAACGGTTGCTGGAATTGGGTATGTGTAGTTTAATGAAGAGAAGGGTGAGGGGTGACATGATAGCAGTGTTCCAATATCTCAGGGGCTGCCACAAAGAAGAGGGAGTCAAGCTATTCTCCAAAGCACCTGAAAGCAGGACAAGAAGCAACGGATGGAAACTAGTCAAGGAGAGAAGCAACCTAGAACTAAGGAGAAACTTCCTGACAGTTAGAACAACTAACCAGTGGAACAACCTGCCTCCAGAAGTGGTGAATGCTCCAACACTGGAAGTTTTTAAGAAGAGACTGGCCAGCCATTTGTCTGAAATGGTATAGGGTTCCCTGCCTGAGCAGGGGGTTGGACTAGATGACCTCCAAGGTCCCTTCCAACTTATTATTATTATTATTATTATTATTATTATTATTGTTGTTGTTGTTGTTGTTGTTGTTGTTATTGTTATTGTTGTTATTATTAACTACTCTTCAACATACAGCCTGGAAGCCTTGTTTGCTTCCCTGGGTGTGTATGCATGTGTTTGTGTATGTGTGTAAAAATAACAAGATAGGAGCAATGAAGGAGCAATTGGATCTAGAATAACCTTAGCTACAAATGATGTCCAGTGTAATTTCCTTCAAGGCACCATGGGAGTTTTAGTCAAGCTTTGGGACCTTCAGTGAAATATAATACTCTGCTCATTGTCAGCAAACAAACAAAAAAATGCTCTATTTGTGACTCTTAGACCTTTTTATGGAAGAGTTACTGAACTGGTTGTTAGCTCAATGTTGAGACAGGCTGCATTTATCTTGAATTGGAGGAATGTTGGGTTTTTTGATTAAACAAGTCCATTTGTCAATACTATTTGAAGATAAAAGGAGGTCAAAGCGTCCTTTTTCTTCTCCTCTCCCCCCCTTCTCCCCAAATTAGATAGCTCCACTGGTTTCTCCTCATTAGTGGTTCATTTCTGTTGCCTGGAGAATGGAGGGCAGAGGCACCATCTGTGAAGTTTTTCCTCACTGCTTTTGAAAGTGTAAAAATTGTATTCCTACTATCACCTTAACTTGGCTTTTTGGCTAAAATCAGGTGTAAAGTGTGTGTGTGTGTGTGTGTGTGTGTGTGTGTGTACTTAACAGACTTAACTGGGTTGTTATATATGATTTTTCATTACAACTGCAATCTAACTGTGCATTCTTATTTTCTTATTTTTATACAGAAAATTATTTTTATACAGAAAAACTCCACAGTGAATTTTTTTACTAAGTTAAAAAACTTAATTTTGAAATAAGACAGTCATACCTGTATTTGTCCCACATAGCTATTGCAGATTTTAGTTTATAAAAATGTGACTTTTGCAAGAGGCAGAAGTTCAGTATTGAGAAATGTAGGGTTCTGCCCTTAAGTAAAAAAAAACACCCCAAAAAACCAGATATACAAATATAAGACAGGTGGTATCATAGTTCAGACATAGCAGTTGAGAAAAAGAATCACAGATTAAACATTAACCAACTGTATGGCTAAAAAACTAAAAAAAACCCCCTAATATATACCAGTACTGTGTACAATCACATATATTAGGGTGTTTTTTTATCAGGTGCACCATACAAGTGGCTCATGCTTAATCTGTGATTCTTTTTCTCAACTGCTATTTATGAGCCCTGGTAAATTTTATTATTAAAATTTATTGTCACATTTGTGAGACAAGTGGCCATATAAATGGATTTAAATGAACAAATAAATAAAATAAATGAATAAAATCTTGGGCTGTTTAGTGTCTAAATCACAGGACATGGTCATTGTGCTCAATGCAGCATTGGTTAGACCAGTGTTTTTCAACCTTTTTTGGGCAAAGGCACACTTGTTTCATGAAAAAAATCACGAGGCACTCCGAAAGGGGGGGGAGGGGAAATAGACATATTTTTCCAAGCTGTCTTTCTAGCAGCTCGGTCTAGCTAGCCGTATCAGTTTCATGCCTTCCAAAGGAACCGAATACCCAGCATGCATCTTTCCCCTAAATACCAATTTAAAATTGTATTCGAGTATATTATATGCAGATTGAACAATGACAAGAGATCCAAGAGCTTCCCCTTCAGAGGTCACGTGAACGGAAAAAAAAGTGTGAGCCGTCCCGCCAAGGCCTAAAAGAATACCATAAAGGCCAAGGTGGTCAAGCTTCGCGGTATTGGAAGGAAGCGGGGTGGGGGGGAGAGAAAGGGGTTACCTTACGACGTTTGCTTGTTCGTTCGTGTTTTGTTTTCTTTAGCGAGCCCAGATCTCCCAACTACCAACCTCCCTCCCGTTTCCTAAGCCACCCCACCCTGACAACCGCATAATCATCTCTTTGTGACAGCGGGACAAGAAAGGAGACTAAAGAGCGAGAGCGAAGCTCGCAGCTGCTGGAGAGCACGCGGAGATGGGGAAGACACCCCATCTCAACCCAAGGAACTCTCCGCGCCAAGCCTCCGTAGGGCTAGCACGACCAAAAAGGGGGAAGGGGGGGTTGTGTGCGAGGGGAAACACCCTGCCCAAATCGCACTTCGGCTGCTCTGCAAGCTGACGTGGGAAGGGAATCGCCGAGAACTTCCAGGCGGACACGAGAGAGACTGCCCTGCGGTGACAAGACTTGCAGCCCCTTTTTCTCCTCTTTCCCCCTTCCCGAGCCAAGCCCAAGTCACGGCAATAGCGGTCATGGCGCTTGCAAGAACAGTCACCCCCCCAACCCCCCACTCCACCCCTGAAAAAGGGAAGGAGCCGAACGGAGAGGGGGGGAGGGAAAAAAAACACCTTCACCTTGGCTCCCAAGAGGCGCGCGGCCGCCCTGCTACCGGCAGTCAACAAGGTCATGGCGAGCAGCGACCAAACTGGCGTGGCGGCGAAAGGGAAAGCAGAAGCCGCCGCCCTCGCAAGGGGAGAGTCTTTTTTAAAAAAAATTCAAATTTTTCAATTTTTCCCACGGCACACCAGGCAACATCTCGCGGCACACTAGTGTGCCGCGGAACAGTGGTTGAAAAACATTGGGTTAGACCACACCTGGAATAGTGCATCCAGTTCTGATCATCACAATAAAAGATAGACGCTGAGGAACTGGGAAGTGTGTGCAAAAAAAGGGACAAAGATGATGAAGGGATTGGACTCTTATAAAGATTGCACTTTATGAAGAATATTTAAGGAACTGATCTGTTTACCTTAAATAAGACAAAACTGAGGAGCAATATAATAGTAGTTTTCAAATACCTGAAAGGCTGTCACAGATAAGAGGTTGTGTTTTATTCTCCATATTCCTGAAGGTAGGAGGAAAAATAATGTGTGTAAGCTTTGCTGTGAAGCAGTAGGCGTGAGCTTAAATGGACTCCAGAAGATGGTAGAGGACAGGAAGGCCTGGAGGAACATTGTCCATAGGGTCGCGATGGGTCGGACACGACTTCGCAACTAACAACAACAAGCTTTGCTGAGGAGATTCAGTTTTTAAAATAGGGAGCTGTTGAACAATGGAATGGCCTCCTTTATGATATTATGGGTGCTCCATCACTGGAACAAAGGTTAGACAGTCATTTGGGATGGTATGAGGAATCGTACCCTGGACAGGTATGGTTTGACCAGAAGACCTCTTACGATCCCTTCCAATCCTATGAGTCTGTGTATCAGTCCAGATTTTTATAAATTGCTCTCTTACAGGCAGTTTCTCCATAACTGTCCCTGCCCTTCCCTGAGAGGCCTGGCAGGCCTCCACCTTCCTTACCTTCAGAAGGCCTTGAAGAGTTGACTCTTCCCAAGGGCCTTGGCATAGGATGAAGCAGGAGCCCAGCAAGATGGTATCTGGATATGTGGATGAATGCTGAGGTCCCATTTATTTTTATTTTTAATTATTATTATTATTTGGGAGGGGACAGTTGGGGTTGTTGCTTCACTGGTTTGTGAGTCACCCAGAGTTGTGGTTACAATCTGAGTAGCTATAAAAGTTTTTTCAATTAATTAATTAATTAATTAATTAATTAATTAAGGCTGGAAGTATCTGAGAGCCAAAATAGATATCTCAATAAATTTACCTCCCCCAAAATAGCCTCCTCCTTATAGTTGGCTTTGCTTTTTCTAGAATTCTCAGCCAATGGGATCTATAAAACTATAATACAAAAATAACCTGAAGAGCAAATAATCAAGTTGTGAGCCTCTTCATTCTGAACTTATTTGTGGTTTCTGTAAAACCTTCCTCTCACTCCAAATCTGAGACATTCTGCAGACCAGAAATCTCAAAATATAAGTGTCTTATTTTCTTTTTCTTTTCTTAAATGGAATGTCAACTCAATTTTCCTTTGACAAGTAGGATAATTTCTTGAGGCTTTTATGACCAGAAAGCAGGGTGATAAGTCAATTGCATAATCTTCTATTTAATTCATTCAGGTGTTTTTTTAGTATCCAGCAAACATATAATGTTCTTCCCCATTCTCAGTTTGAGAATTTAGTCTATTCTGTTTTCCCATTTGATTTCATTTAACCTAACCTAAAATTGAAAGACCCTTATTATACATAATATATACATATTACATTTCTTATTCCATTTCTCATATATATTTCTCAGATACTTTAGTTGGAGAATCAGAATAAGACAACTCCCTGTATGAAGCTCACGATCAAAGCAACTTTGGGAGGAGTTCAGAAACAGAGCAGGATTTTAGACAAATAAAAATAAACTTTAGAATTCATAATGTAATCAAACTGAAAACACAAAGTTTAGATATCCCTCAGGCCATTCAATATCTAATTATGATTTGTGATTTCACTCTGTTATCAATAAATTTGCTAATTCAAAATATCCTTCCTACATTGTCGAAACATTATATGACATTTAATTTCCTCAGTCTGAATTAAAGCAAAAGAAGGGGATTCTCGTCAAGATTTGTTTGATATTTTTTTTAAAAAAGTAACTTCATGAAGACAAATTCCTGATTTTTTCCCCCTGTTCCTTTCTCCTTCCATCCATCCCTCTCTTTTCTATTGTGAGCATTTATGTCTCAACAAGAGCCATAGTGGTGCAGTGGTTAGAATGAAGTACTGCAGGCTAGTTCTGCTGACTGCCGGCTGCCAGCAGTTTGGCAGTTCAATTCTCACTGGCTCAAGGTTGACTCAGCCTTCCATGCTTCTGAAGTCAGTAAAATGAGGACCCAGATTGTTGTGAGCAATATGATGACTCTGTAAAACCATTTAGAGAGGGCTATAAAGCACTGTGAAGCAGTATATAAGTCTAAGTGCTATTGCTACAGTATATTATTTTTCTAAAATCAATTAGAAAAATGAAGCTGTATTATGGAGCCTTCTTACACTGCAAATCATTGAGAGAATAAAACATTTCTAACAGAGAACAAGCATAGCCCCACAACTCACAGCTTCAGCGTGCAAACTATAGATGGAGGGAAGGGAAGGTGGAAGGCAGTCAGTACAGGTAGTCCTTAACTTATGACTACAATTGAGTCCCAAATTTCTGTTGCTAAGTGAGTTTTGCCCTATTTTATGACCTGTCTTGCCACAGTTGTTAAGTAAATCACTGCAGTTAATAAGTTAGTAACCCAGTTGTTAAATGAATTTGCCTTCCCCATTGACTTTGCTTGTCAGAAGGTTGCAAAAGGGGATCGCATGACCTTGGTACACAGCAACGGTCATAAATATGAACCAGTTGCCAAGCAACTGAATTTTGATCACATGATCATGGGGTTGCTGCAAAGGTCATAACTGAAAAACGGTCATAAGTTACTTTTTTCAGTGTCGTTGTAACTTTAAATGGTCACTAAATGAACTACCTACACTACTTAACAGAATCCCACTAAAGGAAAATATCTCACCACAGGAAAATTGCAGCTTTGAAAGGTACAGCACTCAGCACTAAAAGTATAGAAGCTGTGAATGCACAAAACTGATTTTAAAAAACGGAGGAGCAGGGGCAGAAATAGTAGAACATGTCACATGTGTTTCAAGAGTGAGGCATCCAGCGGAAAGAACTAATTTTACTCTGTTGATCATGTCACAGGGACCTCTCAGAGCCTATGTTGAGAGAGCTGAAAAATAGGAGAAGGGCAAAATGGCCACCCATACTACCAGCTGTGACACTCTTTTGTCATGGCTACACTTCAAGGTTTTTGTTTCCATGGATCAGCTTGAATGAGTAATTAGTTGCCAAAGTGGAGAGGCTAAGATTTGGAACAATGCCAAAATACAACTAAAATGTCAGAATAAGTTCTTTTACCCTTGTTGTTCAAAGGAATAGATCTAGATGAAGTCAGTTATTCTTTTGTCCTATTGAAATCAATCAGATATACATTATGTTCATTTTCTTTCCAATTGTAAATTCAGTCTTAGGCAAATATCCCTGAATGTTTAAACTGAGTAATATAAACATTTATCCATTATGTAAGCTCTAACAGATCTATTATGTAAGGCTCCCATTTATTTTTCAGATGAATAATAGAATAAATGCCTCTTTATTTTCACCAAACTGCTTCAGGCAAGCTTACTTGTTTACCTATACTCCAGGTGACTCAAGAGACATTCTATGGGCTAATTATGAGAAAGATTGCAAATATTTAATACTACATGTATTAACGGCAACAAGAATTGTATTTGCCCAACATTGGAAAAATGAAAACTTACCAGCTGAAGAAGTACTACTTAAGAAAATTCTAGAGTGTGCAGAAATGGATAGATTGGCTTTAAAAGATAAAAGAGAAAGAAAACTCATTGTACTTTACAGCATGGGATAATTTCTATCAATGGCTAGAAAAACAAGTTAGAGAAAGGAATGTGATATGTAATTTTGAATATGATAATAATAATAATAATAATAATAATAATAATAATAATAATAATAATAATAAGAAGAAGAAGAAGAAGAAGAAGAAGAAGAAGAAGAAGAAGAAGAAGAAGAAGAAGAAGAAGAAGAAGAAGAAGAAGTTGGAAGGGACCTTGGAGGTCATCTAGTCCAACCCCCTGCTAAGGCAGGAAACCCTATACCATTTCAGACAAATGGCTGTCCAGTCTCTTCTTAAAAACTTCCAGTGTTGGAGCATTCACCACTTCTGGAGGCAGGTGGTTCCACTGGTTAGTTGTTCTAACTGTCAGGAAGTTTCTCCTTAGTTCTAGGTTGCTTCTCTCCTTGACTAGTTTCCATCCGTTGCTTCTTGTCCTGCTCTCAGGTGCTTTGGAAAACAGCCTGGCTCCCTCTTCTTTGTGGCAGCCCCTGAGATATTGGAACACTGCTATCATGTCACCCCTCACCCTTCTCTTCATTAAACTACACATACCCAATTCCAGCAACCATTCCCTATATATTTTAGCCTCCAGTCCCCCAATCATCTCTATATTTTAGTAAGAAAGGTATTGAGCGATTAATTAACATATTGTTTATGATAATTAACTACTATTATTGTTTGTTAAATACATGAACCCAGACATTATGCTGTTTGCTAAATATTGAGAATGTTATTTGGAAAAACCCCAACCCCACCCCTAACCTTCATCCTAACCCTAACCCAAATCCCAACTCTGCCCCCACCTTATTCTTAACCCTATAAAAACTAATAAAATCTATACAAAAAAAGAGATATTCTATAGGGGGAAAATATTGCCAGCAGTAAGGTACGATATTAGCATTCTGAGGGAGAAGCATTATGAAAAGCTATGGAGGGCAATCGAAGAGATTAAGAGACCATGGGTGACCTTTGGAGTGGAATATGAATGGAATCTAGAATAACAAGAGTTGGAAAGAACCTTGAAAGTCTTCTGGTCCAACCCATTGCTCAAGCAGGAGACCCTACATCATTCCGGACAAACAGGTGTGCAATCTCTTCTTAAAAATCTCTTGTAGGTAAGCTGGTCCACTAATCAATTGTTCTAACAGTCAGGAAATGTCTCCTTAATTCTAGGTTGGATCACTCTTTGTTACATCCTTTACATCTTTTATTTATTTATTTATTTATTATTATATTTGTATACCGCCCTTCTCCCGAAGGACTCAGGGCGGTGAACAGGGCACATATAAAAATACAGAATACAAAAATTAAAAAAAGAATTAAATAAGAGCCCGAGCTAAAAACAGTAAAATAATAAAAATCCCCAATAAAAACCCCAGCACATCCCCCATCAGGCCAGGCCGGCTGGCTCAAATAGGTAGGTCTTCAGACCGCGTCGGAAGGAGCGAAGGTCAGGTGCCATCCGGAGCTCAACCGGCAGCTGATTCCATAAAGCCGGGGCGCCCACAGAGAAGGCCCTCCCCCTGGGGGCCACCAGCCAACATTCTCTGACCGGTGGCACCCTGAGGAGGCCCTCTCTGTGGGAACGCACAGGGCGGAGGGAAGTTGACGCCGGCAGCAGGTGATCCCCGAGGTACTCCGGACCCATGCCTTGTCTTCCCCTGAGGTGATTTGGAGAAGAGATTGCACTCCTCCTCTGTGACGGTCCTTCGAATATTGAAAGGCTTAGCTATCATGTCACCCCTAGTCCTTCTTTTCATTAGACTAGATTTCCCCAGTTCCCACAGCTGAATGATTTATTATCCAGTCCCCTACTCATTTTTCTTATCCCTGTCTGCACTCCTTCTAGAGTTTCAACATCTTTTTTGTATTGTGGTGACCAAAACTGGACATAGTATTCCAAGTGTGGTCTTACTAGTGCAGTATAAAGCAGTGACCTTGATACTATCTCTCTGTTGATGTAACCTAGGACTGCATTGGCCTTTTTGGCAGCTGCAGCACACTGCTGGCTCATATTTAAGTCTTTGTTCATAGGACTCCAAGATTCATCTTGCAGTTACTGCTTTTGAGCTATGTACCACCTATTCTATACCTAGGAATTTGGTTTTTCTTGCCTAAGTGTAAAACCTTGCTTATCTCACTGCTGAATTGCATTTCAATAAAGACTGAGGCCGTTGAGGAGCACTGCACAAGATTGTGGTGCTGCATGAAATGGTGGAAGTCAGTGTAAAAAGTCCAGTAGGCAGCATTGCCACCCACAAATGTGACGGGTCAAGTGAGAAAGATGGCACAGAGATGTTGAAAAGCAAACTATGCCCATTAAGAAGTCGTATGCAATATTGCAATGAAAATGCAAATAGGTAGAGTTTGCATTTCTATTTCTAAATGTATGCTTAGTTATCTATTCTTGGTGAAGAATAGATAACTTTGGTGCGTAATGACAAACAGAGCTGTCATAAAAAAGTAAGGAAGAAAAGCAGTAAGGAAATAATTAAAAAGTGTGTATGGGGGCAACTATGAGTGAGGGGTAATAAACAGAGTGGTGATAGGAAGAATCAGCCAGAAAAAGCCATTGGGGAAAAGACAGCAAATATATTATGCTAACAATTACTGAAAGCAGTAATTAAATTTGCAGTTCTGTGCATCCATTGTGAGGAGAAAACCTCATTGTGAACGTAGTCAGACTTACTTTTGAATAAACATGGATAAGAATTTCCAGCTAAAATGTCGCAATGAAGGAAATGTAATGAATATCATCTTTTAATTACAGGTAGGCCAACTTGTAAAAGAATGCTTTTTAAAAATTGAGTGCACCCAGTATCAAGTTTATAAAATGTGACACTGCCCTTCCTCAGTTATTAATACTGTACCAACAATGACATAACAGAAACTGAATATTGCTGAACCTGTCAAGATCTTGTTTTGGATTAATTACCTCCTTTTTAGAGCTTTTGCTATTTTATGAAATTATCCTATAACATGGAATGAATTAGTGAATATACAGAATCCATATGGTACTTCCTATGTGAAACTGCATCACATTTTAGAATTTTTGTTTTTGTTCAAATTCCATTTTATTTTTTCCATCCAGCATAATATTGGGAACAAATGCAAAGGGTCTCTTTAACCTATCTGATTTTCATCAGGATTATTCTCTGAAAATGGAAAGAAGAGGATCACCTTTGTTATTGAGAGTCAGCAAAAGAAAAAGGAAATTTGAAAATGGAGTGAATCCAGCCAAAGGCTGCTGAGAAAAACATCTACTCAGTGCATCCATATGGAACAGATTCTCAACCTTGGCAGTTTGAAGGTGGATGGACTTCACCATGCTGGCTGGAGAATTCTGAGAGTTGAAGTCCACCCATCCTCAAGTTGCCAAGGTTGAGAAACACTGGTATGAAATCCAGCTGGACAGGTTCTGCTGTGCACACACATACAGGTGCAACTGGTGGGAAATTGTGCAGAAACAATACATTCCTTTGTTACATGGAAGGAAATCTTCTGATGGTAACTGAGCCTTGGTGGAGCAGTGGGCTAATGCCTCCTTAAGTAACCTGCAATTAGTGCAGGTTTGCATCCCACCAGGCTCAAGGTTGACTCAGCCTTCCATCCTTTCGAGGTAGGTAAAATGAGGACCCAGATTGTTGGGGGCAATAAGCTGACTTTGTAATAATGCCGCTTGGGGGGGAGCCGAAAGCCCTAATAAGCAGGCATATACATAGAATGAAGGCTATTGCTAAGCACATTGATTTGTGCTTAGATTGTAAGCCGCCCTGAGTCTTCGGAGAAGGGCGGGATATAAATGGGATTAAAATAAATAAAAATAAATAAAACTGATGCTAAATGGGTTGAAAAAATTTCTAGAACCCCTGCTTTTCAGACTTTTCCTAACTTGGATATATATCCCATTCCCAAGAGATTTTAGCCTGGATAAAGAAGACTGAACAGATCCATCTCCCTAATGCCATTACAATATTGCTTTTTGTTGATGTTTTGTAAAGATATTTTTTTTCTCCAGTTTTGTTTTGATGTCTAGAAAACAAATTCATTTATTTTACCGTTTTCTGCATTTGTTTCTCTTATTTCACCAACAGACTTCTAAATATTTCAGAAGTCAGCTCTCTGTTGTTAGGTTGGATGCCTTTCCTGGATGATAGAAATTTCCATCTCCATGACTTACCATTATGAAGCTTATGATTAATGAATACTTTTTTGGCTTTTATAAATCTTCAGCAATTTCATTATATAAGACTTTTAGTGGCTTTTTTTGTTATTATGTCATAAGATAAACTTCTCAATGGGCCAATAGTCCAAATTCTAGAGTGTATTGTTTTGCAATGGTCCAGAGTAAAGGTGAGGCATGTTTGTGTTCTTACACAACCATCTATCACGATGTGTTACTTTAATACAGCTGGCATGGCAAGGTTAGTTAATCCATATTATAAAATGCTTTCCAAAATGTTCTTATTGGCCATTCTCACCTACTCTTTGGGACTGGTATTCTTGCAAGCTTTACAGAAAGACTTGTTCCATTGTTTCTCCTACTTTCCCCACTAACAAGGAGGCTATATTAGTTGCTGACATAAAAGGCACGCCGTGGTAAACTTCAAAATTTAAGTGTATGAATTAGCCAACTTCCTCTTTCATCAATCTGCTCACACAGGCTAGTTGGTTTTCTCTGAAAGTTAGCTTAGGGAAAGGAAGGCAACTTCACAAGGGTTATGCAATGCACATGATTGTATTAAGAAAACTTTAAAGTACAGAAACTATGTCGGGCAAGTTGAACAATATATAGGCGAAGAACTTTGAAACCTGAGAAGAGGATACACTCATAAAAATATGACATACAAGAATATTTTATAATTTGGGAGAGAAGATTCAATCTTCTCTCCCAAATTATAAAATATTTATGTTGCTTTCTCTGTAACATCGCATTCCAAGTATACATGAAAGGGGTAAGGAAATTCCAAGCACAGAAAGAAACTATTGCATTGTTAGATCAGATTTTTGCCAAAGGTATGTAACTAATACTATTTTTTAAACTTTCTTCAGAGAACATTGTATCCCCATGCTGTTTGCAGCCTAGAAATATTCTTAGGAGGGTGATTCTCAAGTCTCAAGCTCAAAGACAGTTGTTTCTGAGAATGTAACAGAACACTTCCTTAATCTTTTCCATAAATAAATAATTATTCAGATAACCAAGTTATCTAGATAATGCAGACCAGTGGCATAGCGTGGGGGGTGCAGGGGGGCCGGCCACACCGGGCGCAACATCTGGGGGGGCGCGCTCGCACTCGCAGCTCTCTGCCCCTGCCTGGCTCACTCACTCTCTCTCACTGCAGTGCTGGCTGTGCGAATCCGATCCGAGCCGCCGGGTCGCCGCCCACTGTGGAGGGGGTGTGTGCAAATTACTTGCCTTGCCCCGGGTGCTGACAACCCACGCTACGCCACTGATGCAGACAACCATATTATAATGGTATGTGAGCAGTGGTGGGATTCAAATATATGAACAGCTGGTTCTCTGTGTGGATGCCGCTTCCAAAAGTCCATTCTAGGTCTGGGCAACAAAAAATTGGCTACCGGTTCTGCTGAAGTGATGTGAACTGGCTGAATCCCAGCACTGTATGTGAGAATCATTTTAGGAGATAGGGTAACCAGACACAACCAAGAGAACTATCAGATAAAAATAATCCACAACAAGAATGTGGGTGGGACAAGGAGCTCAGAAGAGACCCTCCATAGTTTTTGTGGTGTAAAGGGGACCATGGGAGAGAAATATTTTCATACTGGCAAAATTTTGTTAATGTACCCTTATAATAAAGTAGAATTAGTTCACCTACTCATGTTTACTGATTGATTTACCTTGTAAGGCCAACACATGAAGGTTAAGAGAGCAGGCAAAGCTACATGATAAAAGGAGGGTAAAATAAACTGGATATTTTTAAGAAGAGATTTGGACAACCATTTGTCTGAAATGGTAGAATTTCCTGCTTGAGCAGGGGGTTGGATTAGAAGACCTCCAAGGTCCCTTCAAACTCTGTTATTCTTTTACATTAAAAATTAACCTCTGCTTTAATCTCTCTCTCTGTCAACAAATGGTGACCTCATCAGAAAGATCAATTTAACTTGAGGGCAGACCTATTGGGTATTGAATTCAGCTGTCTCTTAGGCCCATCCCACCCCAGATTAGGTAGGCGTAATCTCCACCCTCAGCTCCTCTGCTGCTCTTTCCATTGCCCTGAAATTCTGGCATTAGAATTAAAGGTTCATAGAAACCCAGACTCTAAAAGGCACAAGTTCAGCTCTTTGCACTCTGCCAAAAGAAAATGAAAATCTGTTCTAAATTATATTGCCATGTGGTCTGTATTTTGGCTGAATTAAGCACCCAATTACTAAGGTTACTGTATATAATTTGTTTGGTTCATTTAGACCTATACCATTGTTTATTTTCTTTTCAGTTTTTTTAAAAAAACAGCAATGATACTTTTTTGTGTGTTTTTAATACTTGCATGCAGCCCACAGTTACTTTGCTACAGTAGATGGCCGGCCATGTAAAATATATTAAATAAATCAATAACAGTGTACGAAGGAAAAATAATATCAAAACAGGACAGATTTGGAACCATATTAGAATTTACTAATTTGGTCAAAATATATTACTTGGGGATATTACCAATATCAGAATCTCTTTCAATCCAATTAATCAAGAGAAGAACAGCACAACCTGGAAATGAACCGGATGTTTGAAGAATGCTTTGGTGGGACAAAATTGGAAATAAAATTAAAATATGGAATCTACTGTGGGCTTAAAAGTTAACCAAAACTGTTGAAGAGGGAAATCATCAGGGTCTAATTAATGTATTATCTATATGAGAAAAAAGGCGGCATAGATCATACTCCTGCAAAGATGAAAATCATGGATTTATGGATGCTGTACTAGAAATTGGAAATATCTGAGATACCAAAGCAGTGTCCTACAATCCTTGAGGCACATAGATAAAGAACTAAAAGAAAGTCCTACTTTGCAATTGAAGTTGTAGGTACAAATTGTGCCTCGGCCATTGGCATGAACTTCATGAACTTCAGGCAATAGCGAGGAACAGAGACAATGACATGGCTGAGACTGATGGACCACTGACAAATCTGGTCCAATGGAAGGAGAGAATGAGAGATCTCCCACTTTTGCTTCAGGCAGTTGCATCTCCTGAGGAGATCACAGGACAGCAGTCAGTTTGGCACTGGGAGACAAGGAGAGCCTTCAAGATCTCAAACATAGCAGAGCTGTTAAAGGTAATGGGTTCATTCAACTTCCCTTTCTAAACAAGCTTGGATTTATAATTATTTTAAAGTGAAAAGAGCTCTCCAAAGCAACAAATTTGAAAAATTACCAGGTGAGTAAAATCCATTCCAAAATAGAGTTAAAAGATTAAAAAAATAGAAAATAAACAGTAAAAAAGTTAAACAAGAATTTAATAAAGTTACTAGGGGACCATGACTTTATAATATTAGGACTTTTGCTAAGATTTTTGAAACAACTAAATAAACAAAACTATACCTTTCTCAAAACATAAATTGTTTAATGTATTAAGTCCTTCCTTCCTTCCTTCCTTCCTTCCTTCCTTCCTTCCTTCCTTCCTTCCTTCCTTCCTTCCTTCCTTCCTTCCATCTCTCCCTCCTCCCTGCCTTTTTCTTCACCCAATTGCATTCTGGACAGTGGCTCCTTATGAAGTGACTTCAGGAACTCAGGTTTTTTTTGCAGTCAACTTGCAATTGGGAGTTGCAAGTTGGGGACCTGGGGTTGAAGAACTTCAATCAGCCTCACACCCATAATGCAGCTTATAACAGACATAAGGTTCACAAAATCCTCATTTTCTTAATCACTGTTGGATGTAATTATTTGAGAGATTTTCTGAATGGCAGAATAAAAGAAATCCACTGGGGAAATTATGACCCAAATGAGCATAAAGTAATGTTTGATAAAGGATTTATAGACAGACCAATGGACTTTTCTTAGTTCTTTGAGATGGAGGTTAAATGAACAAGCCTGTATTTCAATATCTTTCTTGTTGATTGTAGTCCATTCTCACCATTATCTGAACAGGAGTCCACCTCCAACATTTTATGTTCCACCATCAGTTTCCATGATGCATGGAAACCATCTACCAATGTTAAAACATGCAAGACCTTATAAAGAAAATTCCTATATTTTTGTTCAGGCTTGGAAGATGATGATTTCTCTGTGAGCTTCTCTGTTTCTTTGGCTCACAGTTCCAGCTGATTCTTATCACTTGTGAATGTGCCAAAATTGCTAATAATTTTTTGGATTATGATAGCTCTCTCAAGTGCTTCACAACATGCCTGGGCAAAGCCATCCTAATGTTACAGAAAGCATTGCTATTATTAAATAATTAAATTTATAAGATCTAATTCTATTTAAGAAATACGGTATGTTTTGTGGTCACCAACGTAGAAGTATATTTTCTCTCAAGGAAAAAGAAATAACTTTTTATACTTCTGTCTTCCCTTACCCTCAAACAACATTAATATCATTCATGGCAACACCCTTTCTTTCTGTACAAAACCACACAAAGCTATCAACATGAAATTAGCTAAGCAGGGTTAGACCTGCTCATATGGGCAGTACTGCCTTTGGAAAAAAAACCTTAAAACTGTGATTTTCGTTAGATATTACCCATAATCCTGCCTCTTTTTTTCATTGGTGCCATGCAAGATCAAAATGGCAGATACAGGTAATTAGCCCAACTGCATGTTGATAGCCTGACGGCTTTTGGTTAGAAGTTTTCCATGTTTATATTCATGTTATACTCCTCTTATTCTCTATCTATGTTATCATGTCAAACAACTTTCCTATAATAGGTACAGTTCAAGGATTCCAGAGCTCTAATTGGAAAGACTGACAGGAAGAATTAGGATGAAGCCTAGAAAGTAAAACGCCAAAGGCATATTTATTTCATGGTTCATGGTTCACGTTCCTCATACGTATGTTTGTTTCTATTGCTGGCTTTCACATCCATTTTTTCTCTTCTTACTCTTCTCTTTCCATTCTCCATTCTGTTCCATTCTCCAATTCCTGCTTATTTTTATTTTATCTTTTGTAAAAAAAAAACCTCTAGTTAAATAATAAACAAATATTAAAATGCAAACATTCATTCAGATTCATAACATATTATGTTACCTCATTAGAGTACTTTGGGACAGGATCGTGATAGACATAAGGAGATAGACATAAGGAGAAACTTCCTGACAGTTAGAACAATTAACCAGTGGAACAACCTGCCTCCAGAAGTGGTGAATGCTCCAACACTGGAGGTTTTTAAGAAGAGACTGGACAGCCATTTGTCTGAAATGGTAGAGTTTCATTCCTGAGCAGGGGGTTGGACTAGATGACCTCCAAGGTCATATTATTATTATTATTATTGTTATTGTTATTGTTATTTCCTCATTTAATGAATACATAATATTCTTTGCCTCAGATTTAGCCAACCCTGGCCAGATTATTCTCATACCTGAGGTAACTGACTGAGCACTTAACAGTGATTTGAAACACCATTAAAAACTACAACCAGTTTTTGATCCTGCTTACTTCTCCCTTCAGAGATTAAAATACATACTTATATAGCTGTCAGCCCTACAAAGCTGATTAGTTAAGAAACAGACATGATGGGTTATTTCAGGAGCACTCTTTATTATAGTAAGGCAGAATAGCTGAGACTTGAAAGCCTGTCAAAGTTTCTCTCAGTCCCATCTTATATTAAGCAAAATCAAAATAGGATTATTTTGAGTTTCTTTCTCATGTTTTTGCCTCTATCCCAGAACTCTGGAAACTTTTATGCCAGTGTTTTATTGATTCATATGGCATACATTTGTAGGGAGATTTACAGAGTAGTCCTAATAGCCCAATTGCTAATTTGTTCGGTTTTGGGCCTGCAGGCTTATCCATGGTGCACCACAGGGGCAGTGGTAGGATTCAAATAATTTAACAACTGGTTCTGTTCATTGTCATCATTGGCACGATGTGCGTTGCATTGTCATCATCGCTGGAGCAACATGCATCGCATTGACATCACCAGTGTGACGTGCATCACATTGACATTAGCAGCAGCACAACATGCACCACATAGATGTCATCACTGGTGCGACATGCCTCACAGTGGCGGTGTCACCAGCACGACGTGCCCCATAGATTTATCATAACTGGTTCGCCAAACTCAACAAAAAGTTAGGTATCAGTTCTGCCGAACCGGTACAAACCAGCTGAATCCCACCACTGCACAGGGGTCAAACCAACTTTCATCATCTGGCTAGTGGGAATCAGGTTGATGTAATCCTTTGGGGTCTCTTCTCTTGATCTCACCTCTGGGCAGGTTCAGCACAGACTCCTTGTGCAGCTAGCCTTTCCCACTGGAATGGTACCCCATTTATCTACTTGTAGTAATGCTTTCAAACTACTGAGTAAGCAGGGCAGTAGCTAGAGGTGAGTATGGGAGCTCCCCCATCCTTTAGTACTACCAGGGCTCAAACTGCCAGAGTATGATACAACTGTGGTGGGTCTTATTACAGGTGGGGATGAGACAGCATATAGGGCGGAGGTACAAAAACTATCCATATGGTGTAGTAACAACAACTTGCACCTAAACATCGGCAAGATGAAAGAGATGGTGTTAGACTTCCGGACAAAAAAGGAGGAACCTGCCCCACTTCACATCAGAGAGAACTGTGTAGAGAGAGTTTCCTCCTTTAAATTTCTGGGAGTCTACCTCTGTGAAGATCTGACCTGGAAAGTTAACACAACTCAGGTGGCTAGAAAGGCCCAACAGAGGCTTCACTTTCTTAGGGTCTTGCGGAAGAACAGGGTAGAACAACAGCTAATGACCCTCTTTTACCGGTCTACTATAGAGAGCGTCCTCTCGTATGGTATTGTGGTTTGGTATGCTGGTCTGACAGCCGCGGATAGGAAAGTATTACAGAGGGTAGTGAGCACAGCACAAGACATTGTGGGCTGTTCCCTGACACCACTGGATGACATCGCCAGGGCTCGTTGCCTTGGAAGAGTGAGGAAGATTCTCAGGGATGACTCACACCCTGGACGGTATCTCTTTACTCTGCTACCATCCGGTAGGAGATATAGGAATATAGCCAGCCGTACCAACAGGCTGAAAAATAGCTTTTATCCGTGGGCTGTTAGGCTTTTAAATGAGACATAATCTTATGCAGAATTGACTTGGGAGGCCGGTGTGTGGTGTAGTTGGTTCACATGGTGTGGTAGGATGGACGGTTTGTTGTCACTGTGTGTTGGGGGGAGAGAGCACGGGGGGGAGGCTCAGCTAATCTCAATGTACACATGTTGTACTTTGACAATAAAGGTTTATTATTATTAGTATCCGATGCAGTAAAAGTGCTACACTCAATTTGCCAGCAAATTTGGAAAACTCAACAGTGGCCACAGGATTGGAAAAGATCAGTTTACATTCCAATTCCAAAGAAAGGCAGTGCCAAAGAATGTTCAAACTATCGCACCATTGCACTCATTTCTCATGCTAGTAAAGTTATGCTTAAAATTCTACAAGCTAGACTTCAGCAGTATGTGGATTGAGAACTACCAGAAGTACAGGCAGGATTTCGAAGAGGCAGAGGAACAAGAGATCAAATTGCTAACATACGCTGGATCATGGAGAAAGCTAGAGAGTTCCAGAAAAAACATCTACTTCTGCTTCATTGACTATGCTAAAGCCTTTGATTGTGTGGATCATAACAAACTGTGGCAAGTCCTTAAAGAGATGGGCATACCAGACCATCTTATTTGTCTCTTGAGAAACCTATATGCAGGCCAAGAAGCAACAGTGAGAACTGGACACGGAACCACTGATTGGTTCAAAATTGGAAAAGGAGTCCGGCAAGGCTGTATACTGTCGCCTTGCCTATTTAACTTATATGCAGAGCACATCATGAGAAAGGCAGGGCTAGATGAATCAGAAGTTGGAATTAAGATTGCTGGAAGAAACATCAACAACTTAAGATATGCAGATGATACCACTCTAATGGCAGAAAGTGAAGAGGATCTAAAGAGCCTCTTGTTGCGAGTGAAGAAGGAGAATGCAAAACTTGGGTTGAAACTAAACATTAAGAAAACCAAGATCATGGCATCCGGCCCTCTCAATTCCTGGCAAATAGATGGGGAAGAAATGGAGGTAGTGACAGATTTTATTTTTCTGGGCTCCAAGATCACTGCAGATGGGGACTGTAGCCAAGAAATTAAAAGACGCTTGCTCCTCGGGAGGAAAGCCATGTCAAATCTAGACAGCACACTAAAAAGCAGAGACATCACCCTGTCAACAAAAGTGCGTATAGTCAAGGCTATGGTCTTCCCAGTTGCAATGTATGGCAGTGAAAGCTGGACCATAAGAAAGGCTGAGCGCCAAAGAATTGAAGCCTTTGAACTATGGTGCTGGAGAAGACTCCTGTGAGTCCCTTGGACTGCAAGGCGATCAAACCGGTCAGTCCTAGAGGAGATCAACCCTGACTGCTCTTTAGAAGGCCAGATCCTGAAGCTAAAACTCAAATACTTTGGCCACCTAATGAGAAGGAAGGACTCACTGGAGAAGAGCCTAATGCTGGGAAAGATTGAGGGCAAGAGAAGAAGGGGATGACAGGGAATGAGGTGGCTGGATGGAGTCACTGAAGCAGTAGGTGTGAGCTTAAATGGACTCCAGAAGATGGTAGAGGACAGGAAGGCCTGGAGGAACATTGTCCATAGGGTCGCGATGGGTCGGACACGACTTCGCAACTAACAACAACAACAACATTATTAGTATCAACCATGTCTCCTTGGTAGATCCAGCATCCTTAAGCAGCTGCACCATAGCACCTCCTTTTTATGCCAGTCATCAGACATTTCCCCCCAATATCAGTTCTAAATTCCTTTGCAAAATAGATGCCAACAGGAATGATACTGTTGTCCAGTTACTATATGAAATTCAAAGTTCATTAAGAGGCCAAGGAACCATCTCAAGAAAAGTTATGTAGCAGGTAGTCCTCAACTTACTATCACAAGTGAGCCCCAAATTTTTGTTGCTAAGCAAAACAGTTATTAAGTAAGTTGTGCCCCATTTTACTACTTTGCTTGCCACAGTTGATAAGTGAATCACTGCAGTTATTAAGTTAGCAACACCGTTGCTAAGTGAATCTGGCTTCCCCATTGACTTTGCTTGTCAGAAGGTCACAAAAAGTGATCACATGACCTCGGGACACTGCAACCATCATAAATACATGCCAGTTGCCAAGTGTCCGGATTTTGATCCTGTGACCACAAGGATGCTGCAACAGTTTAAAAGTGAAAAATGGTCATAACTCACTTTTTCCCATGCTCTTGTAACTTCGAAGTCATTAAATGAATGGTTTTAAGTCAAGGAGTATTTGTACATGAAGTCCCCAATGACAGAGCACATACTTTGGATGCAGAATGTCACAGGTTCAATTTCTAGATAGGACTGGAGAGATTCCTCTATGATTCCATGGGGACTTGCTATGATCTGATTCAGTTTAAGACACGTTCCAATGCTTCTGATGTTTGGATTATCAATCTTACTAGTTATGCTTATAAAATCATAGTTATACAGCAAGTACAGTAACATGAATGCTTCACCATAAGCAACATTTTCAAGCAATTCTTTAAAAAATAGTGCTAAGTACAGTGGGCAACAGATGGGATTAAGCATAGCTAATTCTGTATTAGATATTTATTTATTTATTTATTTATTTTATTAGACTTATATACCGCCCTTCTCCCATAGGACTCAGGGCGGTTCACAAGGTTTTTAAAAACAATACAGCAAATTACAAAAATTAAAAACAATTAAAATGATTACATTAACCTTGGAATAAAAACCCCAATTAAAATACAATTAAAACCCCAATTAATACTCTCAGTCCAGGCCAGAAAGCTCAAAGAGCCAGCTCTTCAGGTCCCGGCGGAATGAGCGAAGGTCAGGGGCAGTCCTAAGCTCTACAGGCAGCTGGTTCTAAAGGGCCGGTGCACCCACAGAGAAGGCCCTCCCCCTGAGTATTGTCCGCCAGCAATGTTTTACCGGCGGTACCCTGAGAAGACCCTCCCTGTGGGAGCGCACAGGACGAAGGAAGCTTGATGCCGGCAGCAGGTGTTCCCTCAGATATCCCAGACCCAAGCCATTTAGGGCTTTATAGGTCATCACCAGCACCTTGAATCTCACCCGGAGGGCAACCAGAAGCCAATGCAGCTCGCGGAGTAGAGGTGTTACATGGGAGTATCGGGAAACCCCCATCACAACCCGCGCGGCTGCATTCTACACCAGCTGAAGCCTCCAGGAGTACATTTGCCCTGGAAATTTGTTTGAGATCCTTCTGTATTTTGAGCCTATCTTCTGCAGTGTTGGCTATTCCTGCCAGTTTGTCATCTGCAAATTTGGTGAGTTTTCTCTCTATCTCCTCATCTAAATCATTTATGAAGATATTGAGGAATACTGGGTCTAAGACAGAGCCTTGAGGCACCCATTCTATGCTTTCCTCAATGTAGATACAATTCCATTGAAGACTATACACTGAGTGCAGTTGATCAGCCAATTACTAATCCATCTGGGAGTGATCCACATTATTCTATCTTATCAAGTAGTAGGTTTAGGTTTAGGTTTATTAAATTTTTATACCGCCCTTCTCCCGAAGGACTCAGGGCGGTGAACAGGGCATATCATAAAACTACAAAAATACAAAAGTTAAAAAAAGAATTAAATTATTGCCCACAGTAAAAACAATAGAAAATATATATAAATATTAAAACCCTAAGTAACTCCCCATCAGGCCAGGCCAGCTTGTTCAAATAAATGGGACTTTAACCCGCGCCGGAAGGAGCGGAGATCCAGTGCCATGCGGAGCTCAACCGGCAGCTGATTCCACAAAGCCGGAGCGTCCACAGAGAAGGCCCTCCCCCTGGGGGCCACCAGCCGACATTCTCTGACTGAAGGCACACTGAGGAGGCCCTCTCTGTGGGAACGCACAGGGCGGAGGGGAGTCGACGCCGGCAGCAGGTGGTCCCCGAGGTATTCCGGACCCATGCCATGTAGTAGGTTGTAGTCTACTTTATCAGGTGCCTTACTGAAGTCCAAGTAAATTATGTCCACAGAATTTCGCTGATCTACTAATTTAGTCACATTGTCAAAGAATGCAATAAGATTTCTCTGGCATGATCTGTTTTTAACAAAGCCATGTTGGGTTCTGGTTATAACTTGCTTGCCTCTAGGTGTTGACAGATTCATTGCTTGATTATCTTTTCCACATATTGATGTCAGGCTGATATGTCTGTAGCTTCCTGGATCCATTGTTTTTTTCTTTTTTGAGGATGGGAACCACATCAGCTCTTTTCCAGTCATCTGGTAGTTCCCCAGTGCTGACATGCCAGTTGTCAAACATCCAAATTTTGATCATGTGACCATGGAGAGGCTGCAATGGAGATAAATGTGAAAAACAGTCAAAGTCACTTTTTCCAGTGCTATTGCAACAGTCACTAAACAAATAATTGTAACTTGAGGACAACCTGTAAAATAAACAACTCTGCCTATGAACGAGTATTTACATTATCTCCTACTTTCCTGGAGTCTACTTAACATAAAGGAGGACACTGACCGTCTGCTGAATAAATCAACAGAGGCAGAGGAGTTCATTTTTTCAGAGAAAGCCTTAGTTGACAAATCTGTAATTTGCTGACCCTTCATGCTTTTATTGCCATATTTTGGGGATTTGGCTTGCAACAGGAACAGACCTGGAGTTTACATTTTTAAAATAAAAGGCTTTATGGGCAAGCCGGTACAACATCAAAAGAGTTGTTGTTTCGGCTATTCATATCATATGGAGGAGCAGATGCTAATAAAAATTACAGGGTAAGGTGAAATCCCTGAGTAGATAATGTGGTATCTGCAGAATGGGGGCAAGCGTGAAAAGATGAACTGTGATGTTGCAATGGAAGCTCCACCTCTTACTCAGCTGGACAGAACATTGCAAAATAAACATGAAAGATCAGAGCCTGTTTTGTCTTTTTGGCATTAATGTAGTTAGATATAGATGTCTTAGAATGGGCGCTGAATAATAAGACAGTGTACAAGAATCTGTAATGTTTTGGGTTTGCAAGTATGAGGTGTGTGTTTATTCTTGGTAGTCAGTGACTATGCAGGGTGACAATGCTATATGGGGATCATGGGACTTGTAATCCAAGGTATCGAGGACACTAGATCAGGAAGGCTGTTCTCAGAGGCTTGTTAACTCTGAATTTCATCCATACAACAATAAAATAAAAATGTCTACCAGCTCCTGTGCAGCATATTAATTTCTTATTTCTGTCTTTGAGCAGATCCTTCCAGTTAAATAATAAGATCCAGGTTTTTAATAGATGTATGTATTGTTTTGTTTTACTATTGATGTTGTTTTAATTATTAGTTGGGAGCTGGCCAGAGTTTGATGTAAAGATGGGTAGCCATATAAATGTTTTTTTAAAAAAACAAATATATATATATATATATATATATATATATATATATATATATATATATATATATATATATATATATATATTAAAAAAAATAAAACTAGCAGAAGCATTTTCAAAGCCGATGAACAGAACCAGCTCTAAAAATGACAGAAATGAGTATTCTTTAGTAGGAAAGCAAAACACACAGTGCTCCCACATGATTCTTCTCAAACTCAGTAAATCAAAATTAAAACGACATGTGAGGGTCAAAAAACTCACAATTAAAATGGGGGGAGGGGAGGGAGAAAGAAAAGGGGGAAAAAATGCTAGCCGGTGACGTGAAACACAAAATTAAACAGAAAGAGAAACAAGGGGGGAGGGCAGGGGTATGGATTTATTCTGGCGCACACAGACCACATGTCTGCAGGTTGTGTGTTGTTGCGCGTTAAATAGCCAGGGGGGAAAAGGCTGAGATCTCCATCAAGACTGATTAGTTTCTTGAGAGCTGATTTACTGAAGTGCATCAGTAACACTTGTCTCTTATTGCAGAGGGAAGAGTGTGGAAGAATGTAAGCCAATCTGATATATTTCAAAGAATGCAGAAATACTGAGGAACAGACAAAAGCAAAGCTGGGTGAAAGGGAAAGAATGAAGCAGGATGAAATGATTTTTTTTTAAGAATGGGGGAAAATATTTGCTCATATTTTAGTTGTACTTACTTGTTGCAGCTGAACCGAATAGCATTATATTAGAGAAGGTTACAACTTGTAACTGCAACAGCTTAACCTCTCTAGCAGAATAAGATTTTATAGGGACATTATCGTTAGATCTTACAAAATTTAAAACTACTTTTTTTCCTATTTCATCCTAATAGTAAGTATCCGGGATTGAAATGCCTTCAATTGCAGAAAAATGGCTATTTTTTGTTTCTATTTGGATAGTTTGGTATGGATTGTAAATACAGGTTTTTAATCACTGCCTTTCTTTGACAGCTGAAAACAACGTATACATTCATCTTTATAGTTTTTAAAACACCAATTGGGTTGTTTGAACAGATTCACCACACATACCCCCCTCCCCCCCAAAAAAAACAGAAATGACACACGTGAGAATAAAGTTTATTGAGATTCTAGAAAAAGTCATGAAAGAAGGAAAGCAGATGACACCAGAGGAGATGCTGATGACTCATGAAGGAGTTGTATACCCAACTGTCTTTTGCAACCCAGAGCAGTTCAAAGCTATGGAAGCCTTCGAAGCCAGGAGTGATGATGTACTTCTAGCAGGATACTGCAAATCTGGTGAGTTTGTTTGTTTGTTTTCCTACAAAGGTGTCTCCTGAGCTTTTGATACCTATTTTAAAAACTCCCTGCCCCATTAGATTTTACTTGAAATGGTGATGAATTGATGAATTGCAGGGTAACAGTCTGAAATAAAATCAAAGGGTAAGGGAAACTTCAGGAATAATATGAAAAATCTTTGCATATCTGTAATTTACTGGTTTCTGCTGTTACCTGAGCAATTTTGGGCCTCAATAATATCTACTTAGTCTCTGAAGCTGCACTGTGCAAACAAAACTATCATTATGTTTATAGAGAGAAACAATGTAGCGTTAAAACAGAGTTCAATTTGATCAATTGAATATATGCCACCACGGGCTATATACTATATTGTTGACATTTTATCTGAAAAAGTTTAATGATACTAGCAATTGTAAACCTGCAGGTTCAATGTCTTTCATGGGACTTTCAGTTTTTTAGAATTTCAAAGAAAAACCTTCTTTGGAATGGGCACATTTTCATATATTTTATATTCCATAATGGGAATTTTTGATCTAGTGCTGACTAGGAGCATAACACACAAAGACAAGTCCTCTATACAAGAAAGTTTCTGAATAATTTCAGCAAAGAGCACTTTAATATATAAGTTCAGTAAAAATAAAGCAAAACAAAAACACACGCTTAAAACAAAAACCTCCTTATATTTGAATAGTACTTGGGGTCTGCTTTTTAGAATGTGTAATTTGCTTAAGAGCTTTAGCATAATCTGTCTTGTTTTAGCTTTTCTGTGGGGTTCTGTGACTGTTTTTACAATTTCCACATCAATAAAGGAGAATGTTGTAATTCAGGATTGAAATGAGGGGTCCTTGGTATTCTCTGAGCTTGCTTGTTTTCTTGCAGAAAACTAGGTAACATCAGCAGTGCTACTAAGGACTGTGGTTTGCTGTCAGTTCATATTATGGTGGTTTGCCCTGCCAGTGTTGGTGCCGGTAATCTTAGAGATTCTTTGGTTGGGCTGTTTGCTGTCACATGCCAACTTCTTTAAACATTTATGGAGCATGTATAGTTTGTTCAAATATGCATTTCCTTTATCATAACCAGAAACAACGCACACAGAGAGGAAAAAGATATACAACATTATGTATCTTGTGGAGAAAATGAACCAGTCCTTTCTCATAATCTTAGAATCCTAGGTCAGTAATGAAAGGCTGCCTAGCTGTAGACTCAAAACGATATATATAGCTATTACACCATAGAGTTGAACAATATTAAGTATAAGGTAAGGCAAATATTTGGACAGCTTTACAAGGAAATTACCCTTTTGTAAAGGGTACAATGAGGGACGTGGTGGCTCAGTGGTTTAGGACGCTGAGCTTGTCGATCAGAAGGTTGGCAGTTTGGCGGGTCGAATCCCAAGTGCTGCATAACAGAATGAGTGCCTGTTACTCGTCCCAGCTTCTGCCCACCTAGCAGTTCGAAAGCACGTAAAAATGCAAGTAGAAAAATAGGGACCACTACGGTGGGAAGGTAACAGCGTTCCGTGCACCTTTGGCGTCCAGTCATGCCAGCCACATGACCATGGAGACGTCCTCGGACAAGCGCTGGCTCTTCGGCTTTGAAACAGAGATGAGCACCGCCCCCTAGAGTCGGAAATGACTAGCACGCATGCGTAGGGGAACCTTTACCTTTACCTTTATATTAGTTTAAAGCAAGGGTGTTCCTACAAATTCCATGATGGATCTGACTTTGGTGTTCCTCTCCCTTTAGAAATGTTAAGTGAACAAAACGTTCATCCCACCCTTAAGGAATATTTTTCTACTGTCCAGGCATTGGACACCCAGCATTAACTTGAGAAATAACTTTCCATGACTAATATCCAGTGTCCTGTTATGTAACTATTCATCCCACAGGATTACTTCTATCTAAGAACAGGAACATGCTCCAGCGGTCTAACATTACATAGGTAAACATTACATAACATTACATAAGCCTTACTTAATTTTTTCACCTGCATTTGGCGTGTTCTTGTCCAACGGAAACTAAAACTTGGGAGTCCTCCTAGATTCGCGGCTTACCTTGGAAGATCACATGGTGGCCGTGACTAGGGGGGCTTTCGCCCAGGTTCGCCTGGTGCGCCAGTTGCGGCCCTATCTAAGCCGGGATGATTTATGCACGGTCACTCACGCGCTCGTGACCTCTCGTCTAGACTACTGCAACGCCCTCTACATGGGGCTTCCCTTGAGGACCACCCGGAGGCTCCAACTGGTACAGAATGCAGCCGCGAGAGTTGTGTTGGGAGTTTCCCGATACTCCCACGTGACACCTCTGCTCCGTGAGCTGCATTGGTTACCAGTTGTCTTCCGGGTGAGATTCAAGGTGCTAGTAATGGTGTTCAAAGCCCTCCATGGCATGGGGCCGGAGTACCTCAGGGAACATCTGCTGCCGGCATCAAGCTCCCTGCGCCCTGTGCGTTCCCACAGAGAGGGCCTCCTCAGGGTGCCACCGGTCAGAGAATGCCGTCTGGTGGCCCCCAGGGGGAGATCCTTCTCTGTGGGCGCCCCGGAGCTATGGAACCAGTTACCGGTTGAGCTCCGGACGGCACCCGATCTGCACTCCTTTCGCCGCGATCTGAAAACATACTTGTTCGAGCAAGCCGGCCTGGCCTGAGGGGGGATTGGTGGGGTTTTTTATCATTCTTATTGGGGTTTTTACTATGTATCAATTGTATTTTAATCGGGCATGCATTTAATTATCTTTTAATTTTTGTAAATTTCTGTGTTTTATTCTTGCCCTGTACACCGCCCTGAGTCCTTCGGGAGAAGGGCGGTATAGAAATGATAATAAATTAAGTTAAATTAAATTAAATTAAAATTAAAATCTCTGCTGCATTATTTTGTCATTCAAGATCAAAGTGTGCCACAGTAATTAGAAAATTAGAATGTGACACTCTAACATCAGAAAGTCTGCTGTTACAAATATCCTTCAAAATCATGGTGTGTGTATGTGTGTAGATGGATGAATGGAAGTATGGATAAATAAAGTAGGTAGGCAGAATTTTCTTCATGGTTTATTTTTATATAAGGTAAAGTAAAGGTTCCCCCGCACATGCGTGCTAGTCGTTTCCGACTCTAGGGGCCGGTGCTCATCTCCGTTTCAAAGCCGAAGAGCCAGCGCTTGTCCGAGGACGTCTCCGTGGTCATGTGGCCGGCATGACTAGACGCCAAAGGCGCACGGAACGCTGTTACCTTCCCACCGGAGTGGTCCCTATTTTTCTACTTGCATTTTTACGTGCTTTCGAACTGCTAGGTAGGCAGAAGCTGGGACGAGTAACAGGCACTCACTCTGCTACGCAGCACTCGGGATTCGACCTGCCAAACTGCCGACCTTCTGATCGACAAGCTCAGCGTCCTAACCCACTGAGCCACCGCGCCCCTTATTTTTATATAGAGACTTATATATTTTTTGGTGAGGAGTGTTGTGAAAAAGCACTACCTTGTTTTTTTTGCCAAACTCTTAACCTTTTAAGTCTCCTGAATATCAGTATATATAATGAAATATATTTTCATGTAAATGAGGACAGCTCTTGTAATTGATTGGTATTGGTATTGGTTTTACATAACCACATACTATATTTAATTTTGTTCCCCCCCCCCCTCAGGTACCAACTGGGTTGGCCAGATTGTTACCGATTTAGTAATAACATCTGCAAAGAAATATGAACCAGAGAAGTTGAATGAAAAACTTCTCCTAGCAGAAATTCCTTATCTCGAATTAGGAGATACTGAAAAGTATAAGGTTAGTATTATTTATGCAGACTGACAGACACCGCCTACCCAATGGTGATAAATTTTTATCAGATTATATATTAAAACAGTAATAGAGGTGAGTATTTTTGCAGGATGTCCATAGAGTAAAATCAGTCAATCAGATCAAAAACAGCTAGGTTGATTCTGCATGATTCAGTCTTTGAAGAGTAAAATTGATCTTATATATTAACCAATCCACTGACCAGTAAGTGTATTACCCTCAGTGCTAGCATTCATTGGAAAAATTTGAGGTATGCATATTTGAAATGTGTGATTATTTACTCTAGTCTAGTAAAGTGTAGTCTAGTGTAGTCTAGTCTAGTCCATGCTTTGGATTATATTTACCTAGACTTTTCCCCCTGCAAAACCAGGAGTGATTTTTGAGTTCAATAAATTTATTTCCAAGCAATTCCTTATTTTATGATTGTGTGGTGGAGGAGAGTAAAGGGAAATTCTTTTGTGACTTTGAATACTTTAATTTAAGGGTGTCCAAGAGTTATTCTGAATCATCCAATCTGGTGTTTCTCATGCAGGCTGGGGAATTCTGGGATGTATGTATGTGTGTATTGTTTGTATTTATGTATTGTATTGTATTTATTTAATTAATTAATTTTGGCTCTGGAAGAGGATGGATACTTATCCCTCCAGGAGATTGTATTTTACTCATCTCCGTCCTGATAGATTCCCACCATCTATTTTCAAGAACAAAGCCAAAGTAAGTAGCCGATTTAATGCCCTAAAATTGTAACAATCTTGATAAAATTCAATGAGTACTTCTAAAGGGATAAAGTTAGCCTTGAACAATAAAAAAATAAGAAAAATATAAGCAAGCGCATGCTTAATATAATAGTTATTATGTACCATACAAATTGATGCCTGGGTAGTAAATAATTGTATTTACTATAGTTATTTATTGATAAGTCATTTAAATTTGGATTATTATAATTACTGTAGTGCAACTTAATTGCATTTTCAGGATAATGACAGTTTCCAAATTAAAGCCCTGCCCTTTAGTAGTTCAGAGGCATTTGGGAAAGTAGCTGTAAATAGAACTGAAATGGAGGTTCCATACTAATCTAGATAGCCAGTTTGGTGTAGCTGTTAAGGCATTAGGCTAAATGAGATACAAAGCAAGCTGGGTGACTTTGGGCCAGTCACTCTCTTTCAGCCCTAAGAACAGACATGTCAAACACAAGGCCCGGGGTTGGATGTGGCCCGCAAAGTGGTTTCATGTGGCCCATGAACCCATCCTGGAAATTTGCAGACGTATTCGATTCTAAGTTGGGGACTTACACAGGGCCACCTATTTCGTTCAAATTAGACCCTAATGCAGACATGTCAAACACAAGGCCCGGGGTCGGATGTGGCCAGCGAAGTGGTTTCATGTGGCCCATGAACCCATCCTGGAAACAGTGAGGGAATGCCTTGGCCCTGGCCCAGGCTGGCCAGGAGCCAATGTACAATTTCGTGGTGGCCATCTATGCTGAAACACATTCAGTCTTAGCTCCACAAGGCTTTCTGGAAACAGCGAGGGACAAGCCCCTGGTGTGTCGGCCCCACCCACTGGGCATGTGCTGGGAGGTATCACCCTTTGTGAGGAATGAAGAAATGCACCATTGCCTGGAAGTGGGCAGCACATGGCCCTCCCTACTTCGGGCAGGCTAGGGGCTGGGCAGCATTGCACTTCTCTTCAGATTCATGCCACCTGGCTCAGCCTCTCAGCACTGTGAGGAGAGCACCCCGCTGCCTGCCAAAACTGGGCAGGCTGGGGGCTAGGCAGCACTGTGCAAGTAACATTGACTCTCATGCTGCTCATGGCATCCCCTCCCCCAGAGCCCACCAAGCCAGATATGTGAAGTAGGCGAGGGCCATGTGCTGGCCACTTCCAGGCGATGGTGCATTTCTTCATTCCTCATGAAGGATGACACTTCCCCAGCCTGTTTTTCTCCCTCCCTCATCTCAAATATTTTCCCACCACTCGAAGGAAGGAAGGAAGGAAGGAAGGAAGGAAGGAAGGAAGGAAGGAAGGAAGGAAGGAAGGAAGGAAGGAAGGAAGGAGAGGGAGGGTCTGAGGGAACTCCTGCTTTAGTTCTTCGCTGCTGCCCTTTCATCATCCCATTGCCCCCTCCTCCTGGCCTACCCTGGGGGGTCTCCCATCCTATTGCTAAGGAAGCTTTGGATACAAAGCCAGGTCTTCTCACATGGAGAGGGAGTTGGCCTCCCTCTTGACTTTGCCCTCGTACCTATCATAAGCAACCTGGCTAAGAAGAGCAAGCACAGCAGCAGCAGCCTTGAGGAGGTAAGTGCAGATGGGTGCCCCCTTGGGGAATTGGGGCTGGGCTTAGTGCCACGGGTGCTTGAGTGCTGGGCTGGGCATTTCACCGTGCCAGTGGCCAGTCCCCCCCCTGCCAATTGCCTGAGAGGAACAGTGAGGCTCCTCCAGTGGACCATGCCTTGGCACTTGCCCTGGTCCCATCTCCTTCTGCCAGAGACCTTCAGATCTGTCCCACTCCTGCCCAGGCCCCCATAGGTACCCTTGACGCGAATGATGTAGAGCTGGCCAAGCCCACCCAGTAGGCCACATGCACTCCAGCCACACCCACCCGGCCCCCTGAGGGCAACTGCAATGCTGATGCAGCCCTCAATACTGGGTGGGCATGGCAAGCTATACATCATTCATGTCAAGGGTGCCTTTGGGGGCCTGGGCAGAAGTGGGGCAGATCTGAGGGTCTCTGGCAGAAGGAGATGGGACCGGGGCAAGTGCCAAGGCATGGTCCATTGGAGGAGCCTTACTGTTCCTCTCAGGCCATTAAAGGGGGGGGGGCTGGACAGTGGCACGGAGGTCAAATGCCCAGCCCAGTCCTCAAACACCCATGGCACTAAGCCCAGCCCCAATTCCCCAAGGGGGGTGTCCAGCTGCACTTATTCCTCAAGGTTGCTGCTGCTGTGCTTGCTCTCCTTAGCCAGGTTGCTCATGATGGGTACGAGGGCAAAATCAAGAGGGAGTCCCTCCATGTGAGGAGACCTGGCTTTGTATCCAAAGGTTCCTTAGCAATACGATGGGAGACACCCCAGGATAGTTTAGGAGGAGGGGCCAAGGGGATGGTGAAAGGGCAGCAGGGAAGGACTAAGGCAGGACTTCCCTCAGACCCTCCTCTCCCTCCCTCCCTCCCTTTCTTCCTTCCTTCCTTCCTAAGAGTGGTAGGAAAATATTTCTTTATTATTTATTATTTGGATTTATATACTGCCCATTTCCTGAAGGACTCAGGGCGGTTTACAGGGCAATTAAAACAATACAATATACAAAGTTAAAATAGAATTAAATTAAATAGCCCTGAAAATTTGGGCCCTATAGGTCATCACCAACACCTTGAATCTCACCCGGAGGGCAACTGGAAGCCAATGCAGCTTGCGGAGAAGAGGTGTTACATGGGGGTATCGTGAAACCCCCATCACAACTCGCCCGGCCGCATTCTGCACCAGTTAAAGCCTCCGAGTGGTCTTCAAGGGCAGCCCCATGTAGAGAGCATTGCAGTAGTCCATCCAGGAGGTCACGAGTGCATGAGTGACTGTACGTAGGGCGTCTCGGTCCAGGTAGGACCGCAACTGGTGCACCAGGCGAACCTGGGCAAAAGCCCCCCTGGCCACGGCTCCTATATGATCTTCCAAACTGAGCCGTGAGTCCAGGAGGACGCCCAAATTGCGGACCCTATCTACGGGGAGGTAGCACCTCCCCCCCCATAATTAACGATGGAATAGGCTGGTTAGTCCGAGATGCCGGTATGCACAGCCACTCAGCCTTGGCGGGATTAAGTCGAAGCCTGTTTCTCCCCATCAAGACCCGGACCGCCTCCAGGCAATGGGACATCAGGTCAAGGGCATCACTGGGTTGGTTTGGGGTGGAGAGAAAAAGCCCACCCCGAAACCACGAATGATCTCACCCAGTGGCTTCATACAGATGTTGAACAAGAGGGGAGAGAGGACCGACCGATTTGAGATGAGGGAGGGAGAAAAACAGGCAAGAAACACAGCTGGGGAGGTGTCATCCTTCGTGAGGAATGAAGAAATGCACCACTGCCTGGAAGTGGCCAGCACATGGCCTTCGCCTACTTCACATATCCGGCTTGGTGGGCTCTGGGGGAGGGGATGTGATGACCAGCATGAGAGTCAATGTTACCTGCTCAATGCTGCCCAGCCCCCAGCCTCCCTGGTTTTGGCAGGCAGCGGGGTGTTCTCCTCACAGTGCTGAGCCGGGTGGCATGAATCTGAAGAGAAGCACAATGCTGCCCAGCCCCTAGCCTGCCTGAAGTAGGCAGGGCCATGTGCTGGCCACTTCTAGGCAATGGTGCATTTTTTCATTTCTCACAAAGGGTGATACCTCCCCACCAAAGAGTGATACGTGCCCAGTGGGTGGGGCCAATGCGGCAGGGGCTGGTCCCTTGCTGTTTCCAGACGGCCTTGTGGAGCTAAGACTGAATGCGTTTCAGCATAGATGGCCACCATGAAATTGTACATTGGCTCCCAGCCGACCTGGGCCAGGGCCAAGGCAGCGGGGGCCGTTCCCTCACTGTTTCCAGGATGGGTTCACAGGCCACATGAAACCACTTCACAGGCCGGATCCAGCCCCCGGGCCTTGTGTTTGACATGTCTGCATTAATATATAATATAGTACCAGGAACTGAATGTGATTCAGATATTCACACAGGCAAGGGAATATAAAATTTCTGTGATAAAAAGTAGCTTAGGATAATTTTCAGAGAATCTGGTGCATTTTAGAGATACAATCTATGCTTTCTCATTTGTTATTCTAATGTTTTTGGTTTTTAGGTACTGATGCTGATTCGAAATCCGAAAGATGTTGCTGCATCTTTTTTCCATTTTTCAAACAACTTCAGTCCTTATCCTCCCTATGATACATTTGAAGAGTTCTTCCGAGCTTTAATGATAGGAAAAAGTAGAGTTTCTATTCATTTAAATTGTTTAGTATCTGTAGATATGAAGAACATAGTAACTGTCTATCTTGATTATTATTTTTCATTGATTAGTTTATGCTTTCTTCAAGCAGAAACACTTCAAATTCAGGTTCAGGTTCAAAGTTTATTTCAATAAATCATAGTTAATGGCACGACCAGTTTCCTTTTCTGGTGTAATATTATTTGAAAAGAGAAGCAAATTGGCTCTTTTATGACTCGTGGACTTCAACTCCCAGAATTCCTGAGCCAGTCAAGCTGGCTCAGGAATTCTGGGAGTTGAAGTCCACGAGTCATAAAAGAGCCAAGGTTGCCTACCCCTGGTCCAGTCTAATTCCCAGGGCTGTTATTGTAGGGAATGCATGCTGCCTTGAGGTTCTGCACAAAAATCCAACTAATAAATAGTATAGCAGAAAAATATATTAATTAATTAATTAATATATTAATTAATTCTGTATGCTGCCCTTTCCCAATTTGAGAGGCCCAGAGAAGTAGATGACCCAATATTGGTGCAGTGGTTAGAATGCAATATTGCCAGTAATTCAATCCTGCCGGGGCTCAAGGTTGACTCAGCCTTCTATCCTTCCGAGATTGGTAAAATGAGGGCCCAGATTGTTGGTGGCAATATGCTGACTCTGTAAACCGCTTAGAGAGTGATGTAAAGCACTGTGAAGCGGTATATAAGTCTAAGTGCTGTTGCTATTTCCAAAATTGTAATTCAGTTTTTCAAGGTATTTCTTAATAATAATAATAATAATAATAATAATAATAATAATAATAATAATAATAATAATAATAATAATAATAATAATAATAATAATAATAATAATAATAATAATAATAATAATTTAATTTCTATACCGCCCTTCTCCCGAAGGACTCAGGGCGGTGTACAGGGCAATAAATACAATAAAAATACAATGTACAAAAGTTAAAAAAGAATTAAACATTGTAGCCCAATTACAGTAAAAATAATAAAATTAATATTAAAATACCCCAAACCCATCAGACCAGGCTGGCTTGTTCAAATAAGTAAGTTTTTAGGTCACGGCGGAAGGAGCGAAGGTCAGGAGCCATCCGGAGCTCAACTGGTAAACGGTTCCAAAGGTCTGGCGTGCCCACAGAGAACACCCTCCCCCTGGGGGCTGCCAGTCGACACTCTCTGACCGACGGCACCCTGAGGAGGCCCTCTCTGTGGGAGCGCACTGGACGATGGGAAGTTGATGCCGGCAGCAGGTGCTCCCGTAAGTAATCCGGACCCATGGCATTTAGGGCTTTATAGGTCATCACCAGCACCTTGAATCTCACCCGGAGGGCAACCGGAAGCCAATGCAGCTCGCGGAGGAGAGGTGTTACATGGGAGTATCGGGAAACCCCCACCACCACTCGCGCGGCCGCATTCTGCACCAGCTGAAGCCTTCGAGTAGTCCTCAAGGGCAGCCCCATGTAGAGAGCATTGCAGTAGTCTAAACGAGAGGTCACGAGCGCATGAGTGACTGTACGCAAGGCATCCCGGTCCAGATAGGGCCGCAACTGGCGCACAAGGCGAACCTCTGGCAGCTAATGTAATTTCATGTAAAGCCATCATTACATATATACATATTTGTTATTTTGCCTTAAATCCAGTTACAAATATTTAGCAAAAAGAAATCTGTTATATCTTGACTGTTATTTAGGTTTGGAATAATAATAACCATATCAATCAATCTTTCTGGCCTGGACTGAGGGGGTTTTAATTAAATTTTAAATTTTAATTTGTTTTAATTGTGGGCTAGTCTTAATTTAATTCTATTTTAATTGTATTTATTTGTATTGTTTTAATTCGCCCTGTAAACCACCCTGAGTCCTTCGGGAATAGGGCGGTATATAAAATTAAATAAATAAATAAATATCAGTTTTCAAGTTAACCTATATTGCTTGTATATGCTTGTTTATGCTCAGATTATAAACTATGTCAGAACTGAGTAAGTACTACAGTACATTGACATTTGTGCAAAACTATAATTTCTGAGTTTCTAATTGTGGTATGATCACAAAATTAAACACTTATCGATGATGTTAAATTTTATGTGCTTTTCGGATATATAAATTGATTACTAACTAAAACACAACATAACAGATGTAACTATAATTAAAAAGAAGAAAGTATTTTTTTTTAGATAATGGAATAGTCAGGGACATTAGAACTGAGGGAAAAGGATTGGAAAAAGATAAACTCTATAGAGGTGATATTCAGAGATCAGCTTAAATTTTCAGTGTCATATATATATTTATGTCTGTTATCAATCTTGTTCTAACATGATCTTAATTTTTTTTAAACTTCAATAGTGCCCTGGGGATCCTATATAGAGTATCTTTGTTCATGGAACAAGTTTATTGATAAAGAAAATGTCCTGCCAATAACATATGAAGAGATAAAAGAGGTACAGTTAATACTGTTCAGATATATCAGGGGTGTCAAATTGCTGGCCTGCGGGCTGGACATGTCATCCCAAAGCCACGCCCACCCCATTGCTGGCAATGGCAAAATAGTCCCGATACGTCTTGCAATATCACGTGACGTCACGAGTTTGACATGTCTGAGATATATGTGTTATGTATCCAGTGCAGGCATCTGCATAGCAACAGCCACTAGGGGACGTTGGCCTGGACAGTTTTGGCGGGAACCCTAGTTTCGGCAGGAAACCTAGGGCCAACCCCATTGGCTGGACGCCTACCTGGCTAGGTATTTAAGGAGGCCAGGTAACCCTTGTTCCTCAGTACGTTCCCCCCCAATAAAGAGCTGAACACGTACTCCGGCTGGCGTCTCTTCCTTGCATCGGACCCACTACATTACAGTGGCGACGAAGGTGGGATTCTGCCGACAGAAGAGCTGAAGTCACTAGCGGAACGCTCCGTGCACTGAAGGAAAGGAGGAATCCTTTCCCTTCTCCCCAACGCGACCGCCAGCCACTGCAACTGGCCACCGCGAGAGACCGGCTCTGGCCACCGCGCTAAGCGACGGAACACATGCCACAACAACCGATGGGACAACAATGGCACGAGCAGGGCAACCCCGCGAGTTCGACACCCGCCACCCGGAGAAGTGGGCCCGGTACCTGTTGCACGCCGAGCTGTACATGAGGTTTAACCAAATCTCGGAAGATGGCTCAAAAGCGGCAGCCCTGCTCTGCATGGGTGGACCCACACTCCTCGAGGTCGCCGCCAACCTGTTCGCCCCGGAGGCCATTGATACCTTTTTCTTACCGGGACCTCGTCGCCAAACTGAACACCAATTTCTGGCCCCGCATGTCCAAACTGGCTTCGAGATCCCAGTTCGAGAAGAGGGACCAGCGTCCTGACGAGTCCGGGGCCGAATACATCACCGCCCTACGAGAAGCCGCCGTCGCCTGCAAGTTCTCGAACCTGGAGGAGCGGCTACGAGACAGGCTGGTTTGTGGCCTACGTGACATGAGGCTGCAAGAGCGCCTGTTTGAAAAGGACGAGGTTTCGCTCCAGGAGGCCCAGGATGCCATCCTGGCCCACGAAGCGGCCTGCGGGGCCGTCCAGGCGGTCCAGGAGTCCAAAACCAGCAGCCAGGCGGCCAGCATCCATCAGCAGGTCGCTGCAGCCGAGGACGAGGAGGACGAACAGAGTATCGACCTCCTCCGGCGGAAGTCGACCCCCGACCATCGAGGCGGATGCCTGGACAAGCCCAAACCGGCTAGCAACAACAACAAATTGCAGAAGTGCGCAGGCTGCGGCGGGAACCACGTGCGCAGCCTCTGCAAGTTCCGGTTGGCCACGTGTCGGGCCTGCAAGAAAACAGGCCACATAGCGGCGGTCTGTCGTAGCCGCCGCCCCTGAGAAGATATCCACGAGCTGCACCCGGAGAAATCGCCGTTCGAAGGTACTGGGGCCCCGATCAAATTACGAATTGGCTATGTTGAGAGCCGGCTGGCCATCCACCACACGGGTAGCCGCCGGCTGCTCAAACCAAAAATTAAACTAACAATCCGTCTGCAGGGCATTCCCTGCAGCATGGAGCTTGACTCTGGATCAGTGGTCTCCGTCATTTCGGACGAGACCCTTAACTATATCAACAGCCAGAGCAAGCAGCGGATTAAATTACGGCCCTCAAATTTAGCCCTGACCAACTTCCAAAACTCGCCGGTCAAGGTAAAGGGGGAGGTCACCATTTCCGTGGGGTTTAAGAGTCGCGAAGAGCACCTGGAGGTTGTAGTGGTAGAGGGCCGGAGAGCCAGCCTAGTCAGCCTAGACTGGTTTGAGGCCCTGGGAATCACAGTCTCCGGGATCCACCAGATCCAGGGAGAATCCATCGAGGCCGTCTGCAAGGAGTTCGCAGACGTCTTCGATGGGACGCTGGGCAGGTACACAGGCCCCCCATCTTATTCAAACTAAACCCGAACGTTCCCCCCGTCAGGATCAGGCCGCGGCGAGTCCCCTTCGCGCTCAAGCACAAGATCGAGTGCAAACTGGATTAGCTGGTGGCCCAGGGAATCTTAGAGCCCGTAGATGGGGAGTGGGAGACCCCGATAGTCACCCCACTCAAAGCCAACGGGGAGATAAGGATCTGCGCTTACTACAAGTGTTCGGTGAACCGCGCCCTAAACCCGCATGCTTACCCAGTCCCCACGGTCAGCCACGTTCTCGCTTCCCTCCAAGGCGACACCATTTTTGCAAGGCTCGATCTTGCACAGGCGTACCAGCAACTCACGGTTACCCGGGCAACGGCTGACACTCAGACGATAGTGACTCACAGGGGAGCGTTCAGGGTAAACAGGCTGCAGTTTGGGATCAGCATAGCTCCGGGCATCTTTCAGGAGATCATGGAGAAGACGCTTAGGGGCATTCCAGGGGTTTGCCCTTATTTTGATGACGTCCTGATTGCAGGAGCATCAGCTGAAGAACTGGCTGGTAGGCTGAGGGAGGTACTAACCAGGCTGCGCACTGCTGGACTCAAACTAAAGAGGGAGAAGTGCAGCATTGGTGTTCCATTCACTGAATTTGTGGGATTCAGGGTAGATGCCAAGGGAATCCACCCCACTGAGTCCAAGGTGAGGGCAATCAAACTGGCAGCCACACCCAAGAACAAGGCAGAGCTACAGGCATTCCTGGGCCTGCTCAACTTCTATCACACATTCCTTCCACACAAGGCAGCCATTGCAGAGCCACTTCACAGGTTACTGGACAAGAAGGCAGCATGGGTCTGGACTTCCGTCCACGATCAAAGTTTCAGAGCCTTAAAGGCACTACTGTCTGACAAGTCCACAGTAACACATTTCATTGAAACAAAGCCCATATGCATAGCGTGTGATGCATCCCCTTATGGTGTGGGCGTGGTACTAAGTCACCTCGAGCCTAATGGGGCTCAAATTCCCATAGCCTACTATTCCAGGACGCTGTCTGGAGCAGAGAGGAACTACGCCCAAATAGATAGGAAAGCCCTGGCCATCGTGGCAGGGATCAAGAAGTTCCACGATTACCTGTACGGCAGAGAGTTCACCGTCTACACAGACCACAAACCCCTGCTAGGCCTGTTCACAAAGGACAAGCAGACCCCCCAAATACTGTTCCCCAGAATGCTCCGGTGGTCCATCTTCCTTGCAACTTACAATTGCAAACTGGTGCACAAGCCAGGGAAGGAGATGGGCCATGCAGACGGCCTAAGTATTTGTATTTGTATTTGTATTTATTGGATTTTTATACCGCCCTTCTCCCGAAGGACTCAGGGCGGTGAACAGGGCATATAAATAACGATACAAAAGTTAAAAAAAGATTAAATACATTGCCCAATTAAAACAATCAGATATAAAAACCCATAAAAACCCAGACATTCCCCCATCAGGCCAGGCCAGCTTGTTCGAATAAATGGGTCTTTAACCCGTGCCGGAAGGAGCGGAGATCCGGTGCCATCCGGAGCTCCACCGGCAGTTGGTTCCATAAAGCCGGGGCACCCACAGAGAAGGCCCTCCCCCTGGGGGCCGCCAGCCGACATTCTCTGACCAGAGGCACCTTGAGGAGGCCCTCTCTGTGGGAGCGCACAGGGCGGAGGGGAGTCGACGCCGGCAGCAGGTGGTCCCCGAGGTATTCCGGACCCATGCCATGTAAGGACTTAAAAACCATCACCAAAACCTTGAACCTCACCCGGAAGACAACTGGTAGCCAATGCAGCTCGCGGAGCAAAGGTGTAACATGGGAGTACCGGGAAACTCCCAAGACAACTCTCGCGGCCGCATTCTGTACCAGTTGGAGCCTCCGAGTGGTCTTCAAGGGAAGCCCCATGTAGAGAGCATTGCAGTAGTCCAGACGAGAGGTCACGAGCGCATGAGTGACCGTGCACAGGGCATCCCGGTCCAAATATGGCCGCAACTGACGCACCAGGCGAACCTGGGTGAAAGCCCCCCTAGTCACGGCTACTATATGATCTTCTAGGTTAAGCCGTGAGTCTAGGAGGACTCCCAAGTTGAGAGCCCTATCCACGGGGGGTAAGAACTCACCCCCCATAGAAAGAGATAGAACATTTTGAATGTCCCGGGATGCCGGAATGCACAGCCACTCAGTCTTGTCGGGATTGAGCTGAAGTCTGTTCCTCCCCATCCAGACCCGAACCGCCTCCAGGCAACGGGACATCACAGCGAGGGCATCACTGGGGTGGTTTGGGGTAGAAATGAAAAGTTGGGTATCATCAGCATATTGATGATACCCAACTCCAAAACCACGAATGATCTCACCCAGCGGTTTCATGTAGATGTTAAACAGGAGGGGCGAGAGGACCGATCCCTGAGGAACTCCACAAGCGAGAGCCCTTGGGGTCGACCTCTGCCCCCCTGCCAACACCGACTGCGAGCGTCCCAGGAGATAGGAGGAGAACCACTGAAAAACTGTGCCTCCCACTCCCAATCCCCTGAGACGCCGCAGCAGGATACCATGGTCGATGGTATCGAAAGCCGCCGAGAGGTCTAATAGGACTAGGACAGAGGAATGTCCTCTGTCCCGGGCCCTCCAGAGATCATTCACCAGTGCGACCAATGCCGTCTCCGTGCTGTACCCGGGCCTGAAGCCCGATTGGGACGGGTCGAGATAAGTAGGCTACCCATTGACACCACTGAACCAGACCTGGCACCAGCAACACAGATCCTAGCTCTGCAGGAACTACCAAAATGCCCAGTACATGTTCTGTACCAGCCTGCTACCGGCCCTGCATCAAAAGCAGGGACAACCCCTTTACAAACGGCAAGAGGCTGGAATAAAGCCTGCCAAATTTATTCACATAAAACAGAGCAAGACAAGACACCAACCATAAAACATGAGCTAAGAAACAGGAACTATCCAAGCGGTTGCCTTCAGCAAACCAGCCCTCCCACACATTCCCCTTAAATACAGTTCAGGGCGTGGCCTCTCTCTGCCTCCTTCCGAGGTGCCCCATTGCCTTCCTCTGTTTACTCCTGATTGACTGCCTCCTGCGTCGGGCGTCCTTGAACAGGGCCAGCTGTGGGTCATCTTCATCCACGCTGTCAGGCTCACACAGCTGGGTCTGTGTCGTGACCAGATGAGAGGGGCCTGGCTGGGGGCTCTCATCAATCCCCTCAGCAAGTTCTTCAACACCCCCCTCCTCCTCTGAGTCATCCGACCCAACTGCCGAACCCACAGGCTGACCCTGAATCACAACAGTACATGCCAAGGACATTGCAAGCAGCACAGCTACTGACAACATCATGAGCAGGGTACACTCATGGGTTTGCACAGGATGGCAGGACAAGTCTCCGGGGCCTGAGTTCCAGGCCTATTTCACCAGGTGACATGAGCTCTCCACGCACCGGGGTTGCCTCCTTTGGGGAAGCAGGGTCATCATCCCCACCGCAGTCCGGGGCAGGGTATTGTAATCCTTACATGAGGGACATCCGGGGGTGGTTAGGATGAAGGCACTGGCCAGAAGCTACCTCTGGTGGCCAGGGCTGGACAAGGACATTGAGGAACGGGTCAAGGCCTGTTACACATGCCAGAGATCTAGGCCAGAAATGCCTCACGCCCCAGTGCACAGGTGGGAAGCCACACACACACCCTGGTCCCGCATTCACATCGACTATGCAGGGCCGTTCCAGGGCCAATTGTTCTTAGTGGTAGTGGACAGCCACTCTAAGTGGCTGGAGGTAGTCCCCGTCCCCAACATGACCTCAGCAAGGACAATCCAGGTGCTCAGAGCCCTCTTTGCCACACACGGCCTCCCTGACGTAATTGTGTCTGACAACGGGCCTCAGTTTACTGCTAATGATTTCCAGGCATTCTTGAAGGCGAATTGGATTAGACACGCCACCTCTGCACCCTTCCACCCATCGACTAACGGGCAAGCTGAACGGATGGTAAGGACAACCAAGGACACACTCCGGCGCATCATCGGGGACTGGCATCACTCCTGCAACCAACTCTGCTCAACCCAGCACAAAGGCATCACGAGCCCACTGTCCAAGTCCAGGGCCAAGCCACACCCAGACAGTCCACCAGGCCCCACAGGACACCGGCATACTTAGCGGACTATGTGTGCAAGTGACCACCCAACAGCTGCATATGTAGTAGCACACATTTGTATATAGTTATGTATATAGTTGTAATGTTGGTTCTACGGTTGTCATGTGGTTCTTCTCTAAGGGGGGAGGGGTGTTATGTATCCAGTGCAGGCATCTGCATAGCAACAGCCACTGGGGGGCATTGGCCTGGACGGTTTTGGCGGGAAACCTAGGGCCAACCCCATTGGCTGGACGCCTACCTGGCTAGGTATTTAAGGAGGCCAGGTAACCCTCGTTCCTCAGTACGTTCCCCCCCAATACAGTAAAGAGCTGAACACGTACTCCAGCTGGTGTCTCTTCCTTGTGTCGGACCCACTACATTACAATATGGTTTCTTATACTCATAAACAGCAATGAATGGAAAGTCTTAGAGATGGAAAAATGGTAGTTTCAGGGTGTAGTAAGAATTTTAACACCAGGTCTTTCTGGAATAATCAGATCAGAATTCTAATCACTGCTAGATGTTCAGAATCCATTCCAAATATCAATTAAGCTTTCCCAACTTTTTTGTCAGAGTATAAATCTCATGCCAAAATACACTAGAGTTTCATTAAATGCATTCTACAGAAACAGTTAAAAAGCCCAACTAACTGAAGCTCTTTTATTGGCCTCCTACTATTATTAAAATGATCAAGAAAAAAAGAGATGACCAATGACCTCAAAGTTTCCTGTGAGAAGTTCATGAAGTTTTTAATCAAGAAAGATCCATGATCATCGGTCTGTTAGCACATATCATTTTCAGTTAAGGAAGAGTCTTGAAGGTCTACACATTTATGGAAACAAATATCCTGCATCTGTTTATTGATATTTTCCCCCAAAATAAGTAGTTCCCCCCGCCTGTTCTGCTCTCGGGAAGAAATAGAAATAACAGTGCCATCCAGTGGTGGGATTCAGCTAGTTCGCACCACTTCAGTAGAACTGGTAACTAATTTTTTGTTGCCCAGGCCCACCGGTTGTTCACATATTTGAATCCCACCACTGGTGATATCCAACCAACCACAGCATAAAGCTACATCCAAGAACATGAAATGAGATCAAATAAGCTTGGGGAAATTGTATTTGCTCCCTGTAATTTTGTGTGTGTGTGTGTGTGTGTGTGTGTGTGTGTTTATACATATATATTCTTGTAGAACTTTCTGATTGTCACTGAAACCACATTCATTTATATACTTGGCATGAGGTGTGGTGTAGAATATAGCCGTAGCATTTAGAATGAGAAAAATGGAATCTTCGACATGAACGTGATGCAAATATATTGCATCTTTCCCTTTCCAAAATTGGTCAGATATCTTTGTTGGAAATGGGACATTAAATAAATGAGAATTCTTTTCACCAGCAGTACAAATTGATCTCTTTTCAGAACCCAGCTTTAGGAGCCAAAAAGATTTCCACATTTCTTGAACTGAACTTAAATGAGGAAGACTTTCAGGGTGTTGCAGAAAGGAGCACTTTCAATGCGATGAAAGATAAAGCTAAAACAACCCATGGAGAATTTGGTGAAGTTCTTTTCCGGAAAGGTAACTTTTGAAAATCCATAATGTTGCACTCACTACACCATTGAGGCTACTGCTAAATATGACACATTTTCACAAGAGTTCATTATTCATCAATATTTCATAGATTAGGAAAACCACATGAAATTATAACTAATTTGCTTTTGAGCATTTGCATTCATGAGCCATTACAGAATGCATGATCAAATCTATTAACTTATAGGAGAACTATGCTTTATTTAGAATTTAGAAAAAAGGAACAAACTTTTATGATTATTTTTAAATAAGAGTGGTCACAAAATGTGAGAAGCATAATAATTACAAATCAGGTTAATCTCTCTGTAATGATTTGGTGATGAACAAACTCCCAACCCCAACAATCCTATGTCCACTGTCATTCCATTTTTAAAAGGGAGAGGGAAGTAATAATTCTACAATGCTTATTGCATCTCAGAATAACAGTGGATAATTATATAGTTTCTAAATACAACAAAGTGCCAAAGATAAAAAAACTTCACTTTTTAAATCAAATATATAATACCTGCTAATTCACTGATGTTTATATATAGGGATGCTCTTATTTATTTGTTTATTTATTCAGTTTTTACAGCCACCCAACTCAAACAAGTGGTTGAAGATTAATTGGTGATTTTAACAAAAAAAAAAGTACAAGAAGCAACCATATCCTTATAAATTGACAGTATATTTTGGCAATGGACTATGTACTATGGATGGGTGGATGGATGGATGAAAGGCAGATATCAAACATTTGCAAAAGAGCATTTGTAAAACATCTAATTATTATTTATTTCTCTGAATAGTCTGTAGTGTTGCAGGCTTTAGGCAAATACTGATATTACAAGATGTGTGTTTTTCATATAAGAAAAAGAAAATAATTGTTTGTTTTCAGGTGGAGTAAGTGACTGGAAAACACTTTTTAGTGAAGAAAACAACAAGGAGATGGACACAGTATTTAAAGAGCGCTTAGAAGGAACCAAAGTGGGAAAGTTGATAAAGTATGATCGTTACTGCAAGCCATGAAGATCAAGGAAAGAAGCTAATCACTATCAATTCTTAAATGATTCCACTTTCTGAAACAAGAGATTCTATTTTCTTATAATAAATCTATGAGTTTTATGTAATCTCTATATGAAAGGGGGATGGAAATTATTTCAAGAGTTTTCTGACAAAATTTCTGTAAATGGCTAAGCTGCATTATTTAGTCCTGCTGACAGCATATTCATTTCTTTTTGGATTTATGACAAAATATTTTAGAAATATAAGACAACTGGATAGATGATAGAAAGAAATCTAAAATGTGATCTTTTATTATATAGAAATAAACAAGCTCTTAATCCCACCAGTTCTTCAAGCATACATATATGTTTGTGTGTATTTGTTCACACACACACATATACACAGATTTACATACATATTACATTATTAATTAAATATTGAAATCAATTTTAAATGTAGCTATTTATATGTATGGTACATTGAAATCTTAATCATAAATTCTAACAGTTAGAAAATTGATTCATTACCTGCCACCAGTCTGAATAATTACTACTTACAGGAAATTCACACCTGTACACCAACACAGATAGAGGGAAAAGAGTTCATGCATGTGACATTTATTTCAATAAGACTTCCTTCCAGGATCAGCTGGTATAAAGAATACTACTTGTTCCAATATCTATCACTGTTTTGTAATATCTATGTGCTTTTTCACTTTTTTGCTATATGGAAAAAAAGCTCTAGATCAGGGGTGTCAAACTGCCGGCCTGTGGGCCGGAGCATCACGGAGAAACCGTGCCCATCCCATTGCCGGCAATGGGAAAAAGTTCTGATACGTCGCACGATGTCACGTGACGTCGCGAGTTTGGCATGTCTGCTCTAGATACTGCTTTCACTTAATGACCACTTGTTCAGTGCCCTTTCAAAGATTTGATGGCACTGAAGAAGGAGATTTACAACTAGTCCTAATAATTGCAGCAGTTGTAGCATTTCTCTGGTTATGTGATCATGATTTGGGTGCTTGGCAAAGTGCTCACAATTACAACAGTCGTGATAGCACATGGTCACTTGATTGCCATTTGTGACAATTAGGTGATTAACAGATTAGGTGAAACCTGGCTCAAAAACAGCCCCTGTGAGAGGGACCTTTGAGTCTTAGTAGACGATCACTTAAACTTCCTAATAGTGAGGACAATTAGCCAATGGAACAGTTTCTCGTCAGAAGATGTGGGTGCTCCATTACTGGAGGTTTTTAAGGAGACTGGACGGCTACTTGTCTGAAATGGTATAGGGTCTCCTGTTTGAACGGGGTTGGACTAGAAGACCTCCAAGGTCCCTTCTGATTGATATTGATATTGATATTGATTGAACTCAGTGCCAGCTTGCAAGAAGCAAAGGCCAGTGGGAAGTCACGAATGATGATCATGCGATGTTGCACTTAAAAACTGCAAAGAATTCATTCAACAGTGGCAACTGGAACTGCTGCAATTGCCACCATAAGTCAGTGCAATTGTGTGACACCACATTTTACAACAGTGTCACTTAGCCAGTTGCTGATCCCAATTACTATAGTTAAGCAAGGTTGATCTAAACACAGCAAATAAATTTTTATTAAACCTAAATATGTCAAATGTAAGTAAAAGTTTATTTTTTGTGGAAAGCTGACTTTTGCAGAAGGAAAACAAATATAATAGATATCCTAATCCATATTACTTTGTAGCCCGATTATACTTTCTCTCCTTCTTCTCTTTCTCTTTTTTGTCTTTGTCTTCTGTTTTACTTTTTAGATATACATTTCTTAAAGATTTTTTTAAAAGAAAAACTAAAACTAATATAAAGTAAGAAAAAGAAAGAAATTAAAAAGAAAAAAGTTCAAGAGAAGAAAAAAGTAAAAGAAAAATAGAAAAGAAAGAAAAAGATACGAAGAGTAGCCTCTGATCTTCCTTACAGCAGTTATAAGTACAATTACAGTATAAGTGTACAATTATAAGTTACAACATAGCTCTCTTCTTTCTGTAATCATAAAAACCACAAATCATAATTTCATTTTTTTCTGTTTTCATGCAAAAAGTCTGTAAGTGGTTTTCAGTCAAGAATAAATGCTGTCTTTTTTCTGATCAAGGAAGTCTTTTCTTGTCTTCCCTGGATGTTTTATTATGAGATTTAATAGGAAGAGAATGTGAAACTCACAGAGAAAAACACAGACCTTGCCTCCAATTTTTCAAAAATAATACCAGTATTGCTTTGTTAATCCTGCCCGCTGGGTATATGAGGGAACTAGTGCACACAAAATCCTTTTTCTATAATGTGTTATTTGTGTAGTGTCTGGGTAATTTAAAAGACTGAAAGTTTTCTCTGTTTGATGAACAGCAATAGGAAATTAGCAAACAAGGGAACAAGATTCAGATATGAATATGCTTATATTTAAAAGTGCATGAAGGATGTCAGTGTTCTTAAGACTATTGTTCTTCAGACTATTGTTATGCGGGCAAATGAGAAACCATGGATGTCTCAGGAGGTCCATGCAACGTTGAAGGTGAGAAACACCACTTTTAAATCAGGTGATGTGGCAGCACTTACCACAGAGCTGATTTGAGATGTGCTATAAAAATAGCAAAGCAGGCCTATAGTAAGAAGGTACAGAATTTTTTTCAAGATCCTATAGACCACATCATGAGAAAGGCAGGGCTAGATGAATCAAAAGTTGGAATTAAGATTGCCGGGAGAAACATCAACAACCTAAGATATGCAGATGATACCACTCTAATGGCAGAAAGTGAAGAGGAACTAAAGAGCCTCTTGTTGCGAGTGAAGAAGGAGAGTGCAAAACTTGGGTTGAAACTAAACATTAAGAAAACCAAGATCATGGCATCCGGCCCTCTCAATTCCTGGCAAATAGATGGGGAAGAAATGGAGGTAGTGACAGATTTTATTTTTCTGGGCTCCAAGATCACTGCAGATGGGGACTGTAGCCAAGAAATTAAAAGACGCTTGCTCCTTGGGAGGAAAGCCATGGCAAATCTAGACAGCACACTAAAAAGCAGAGACATCACCCTGTCAACAAAAGTGCATATAGTCAAGGCTATGGTCTTCCCAGTTGCAATGTATGGCAGTGAAAGCTGGACCATAAGAAAGGCTGAGCGCCAAAGAATTGAAGCCTTTGAACTATGGTGCTGGAGAAGACTCCTGCGAGTTCCTTGGACTGCAAGGCGATCAAACCGGTCAGTCCTAGAGGAGATCAACCCTGACTGCTCTTTAGAAGGCCAGATCCTGAAGCTAAAACTCAAATACTTTGGCCACCTAATGAGAAGGAAGGACTCACTGGAGAAGAGCCTAATGCTGGGAAAGATTGAGGGCAATAGAAGAAGGGGACGACAGGGAATGAGGTGGCTGGATGGAGTCACTGAAGCAGTAGGCGTGAGCTTAAATGGACTCCAGAAGATGGTAGAGGACAGGAAGGCCTGGAGGAACATTGTCCATAGGGTCGTGATGGGTCGGACACGACTTTGCAACTAACAACAACAAGACCAGGGGTGTCAAACTCAATTTTATTGAGGGCCGCATCAGCATTGCAGTTGCCCTCAGGAAGCCGAGTGGGTGTGGTCAGGGTGGGCGTAGCCTACTGGGTGGGCGTGGCTGGAGTGCATGTGGCCTACTGGGTGGGCTTGGCCAGCTCTACATCATTTGCATCAAGGGTACCTATGGGGGCCTGGGCAGGAGTGAGACAGATCTGAAGGTCTCTGGCAGAAGGAGATGGGACCAGAGCAAGTGCCAAGGCATGGTCCACTGGAGGAGCCTCACTGTTCCTCTCAGGCCATTGGCGGGGGGGGGACTGGCCAGTGGCACGAAGGTGAAATGCCCAGCCCAGCCCTCAAGCACCCGTGGCACTAAGCCCAGCCCCAATTCCCCAAGGGGGCACCTATCTGCACTTACCTCCTCAAGGCTGCTGCTGCTGTGCTTGCTCTCCTTAGCCAGGTTGCTTATGATGGGTACGAGGGCAAAGTCAAGAGGGAGGCCCACTCCCTCTCCATGTGAGGAGACCTGGCTTTGTATCCAAAGCTTCCTTAGCAATAGGATGGGAGACTCCCCAGGATAGGCCAGGAGGAGGGGGCAAGGGGATGATGAAAGGGCAGCAGCGAAGGACTAAAGCAGGAGTTCCCTCAGACCCTCCCTCTCCTTCCTTCCTTCCTTCCTTCCTTCCTTCCATCCATCCTTCCTTCCTTCCTTCCTTCTTCCTTCCTTCCTTCCTTCCTTCCTTCCTTCCTTCCTTCCTTCCTTCCAGTGGTGGGAAAATATTTGAGATGAGGGAGGGAGAAAAACAAGCAAGAAACGCAGCTGGGGAAGTGTCATCCTTCGTGAGAAATGAAGAAATGCACCATCGCCTGGAAGTGGCTAGCACATGGCCCTCGCCTACTTCACATAACTGGCTTGGTGGGCTCTGGGGGAGGGGATGCCATGAGCAGCATGAGAGTCAATGTTACTTGCACAGTGCTGCCCAGCCCCCAGCCTGCCCGGTTTTGGCAGGCAGCGGGGTGCTCTCCTCACAGTGCTGAGAGGCTGAGCCAGGTGGCATGAATCTGAAGAGAAGTGCAATGCTGCCCAGCCCCTAGCCTGCCTGAAGTAGGCAGGGCCATGTGCTGACCACTTCCAGGCAATGGTGCATTTCTTCATTCCCCACAAAGGGTGATACCTCCCCAGCGCATGCCCAGTGGGCGGGGCCGACACACCAGGGGCTGGTCCCTCGCTGTTTCCAGACAGCCTTGTGGAGCTAAGACTGAATGTGTTTCAGCATAGATGGCCACCACGAAATTGTACATTGGCTCCTGGCCAGCCTGGGCCAGGGCCAAGGCAGCGGGGGCCGTTCCCTCACTGTTTCCAGGATGGGTTCATGGGCCACATGAAACCACTTCGCGGGCCGCATCCGACCTCGGTCCTTGTGTTTGACATATCTGCATTAGGGTCTAATTTGAACGAAATAGGTGGCCCTTTGTAAGTCCCCAACTTAGAATCGAATGTCTGCAAATTTCCAGGATGGGTTCATGGGCCACATGAAACCACTTCGTGGGCCACATCCAGGCCCCGGGCCTTGTGTTTGACATGTCTGCTATAGACCCTAGACGAATGTGGCAATTTGGGTTATTACTCAGAATAAGGCAGCTTCCCTGACATGTAAGGCTGATGTGGATTTTCTAAATAAACTAAATATGTTTTTGGGATGGTTTGAGGCCACGGACAATGTTTCAACGAGGAAGGCTGTTTCCCTTCCTGATGAACATGTGCTCAGGTTTGATATAACTGCTGTTCAGAAGGTCCTGCAGACTGCAGGTCCTGATAATATCCCTAGGCAAGTGTTTAAGGAGTGTGCTGACCAGTTGACCATTGTTCTTATGCAATCTTTTGTTGCATCAGGCCATGGTTCCATCATGTTTTAAGACTACAATTATTGTACCATTGCCCCCCAAATCTATAATCACATGCCTTAATGATTACTGTTACACTCACCTCCACTATGATGAAATGTTTTGAGAGATTGGTAAAGGACTCTATTGTTTGACTCATTAAAAAGGTAAAGGTAAAGTTTCCCCCGCACATGCGTGCTAGTCGATTCTGACTCTAGGGGCTGGTGCTCATTTCCGTTTCAAAGCCGAAGAGCCAGTGCTTGTCCAAGGATGTCTCCGTGGTCATGTGGCCGGCATGACTAGATGCCAAAGGCGCACGGAACGCTGTTACCTTCCCAACCGTAGTGGTCCCTATTTTTCTACTTGCATTTTTATGTGCTTTTAAACTGCTAGGTTGGCAGAAGCTGGGACGCGTAACAGGTGCTCACTCTGTTATGCGGCACTCGGGATTTGACCCGCCAAACTGCCGACCTTCTGATCGACAAGCTCAGCTCATACTAGCTTTGCGCACTTGGAGAAGAATATTCATGTGCGAATGCTGTTTGTTAATTTTAGTTCAGTGTTCAACACAACCATTCTTCAGCATTTAGCAATAATAAATAAAAAAACCTTTTTTGTCAAAGTACAACATGTGTACATTGAGATTAGCTGAGCCTCCCCCCGTGCTCTCTCCCCCCAACACACAGTGACAACAAACCATCCCTCCTACCACACCATGTGAACCAACAACACCACACCAGCCTCCCAAGTCAATTCTGCATAAGATTATGTCCTATTTAAAAGCCTAACAGCCCACGGATAAAAGCTATTTTTCAGCCTGTTGGTACGGCTGGCTATATTCCTATATCTCCTACCGGATGGTAGGAGAGTAAAGAGATACCATCCAGGGTGTGAGTCATCCCTGAGAATCTTCCTCACTCTTCCAAGGCAACGAGCCCTGGCGATGTCATCCAGTGGTGTCAGGGAACAGCCCACAATGTCTTATGCTGTGCTCACTACCCTCTGTAATACTTTCCTGTCCGCGGCTATCAGACCAGCATACCAAACCACAATACCATACGAGAGGACGCTCTCTATAGTAGATCGGTAAAAGAGGGTCATTAGCTGTTGTTCTACCCTGTTCTTCCGCAAGATCCTAAGAAAGTGAAGCCTCTGTTGGGTCTTTCTAGCCACCTGGGTTGTGTTGACTTTCCAGGTCAGATCTTCACAGAGGTAGACTGCCAGAAATTTAAAGGAGGAAACTCTCTCTACACAGTCCTCCCCGATGTAAAGTGGGGCAGGTTCCTCCTTTTTTCTCCGGAAGTCTAACACCATCTCTTTCGTCTTGCCGATGTTTAGGTGCAAGTTGTTGTTACTACACCATATGGATAGTTTTTGTACCTCCGCCCTATATGCTGTCTCATCCCCACCTGTAATAAGACCCACCACAGTTGTATCATCTGCGAACTTGATTATCGCAGTGGATGGGTCAGATGATACACAATCATAAGTGTATAAAGAATACAGGTAGGGGCTAAGCACACAGCCCTGTGGTGTGCTGGTGCAAAGCTTCAGGAGGGTGGACAGAGCAGACCTGACCCTCACTGTTTGTAACCGATCCCTAAGAAAGTCTTGAATCCAATCACAGATGGCGGGGGAGAATTTCAAGTCAGTCAGCTTTTTGATGAGAATGCTCGGCAAAATGGTGTTGAAAGCCGAGCTGTAGTCAACAAAAAGCATCCTGACGTAACTTCCAGGTTTCTCGAGATGACTTGCTACAGAGTGTAAAACAGTAGCTATGGCATCGTCTGTCGACCTATTTCCCCTGTAGGCAAATTGATGTTTATCAAACTCCAGTGGGAGGCATGTCCTAGGATGTTGGAGAACCAATCTTTCGAAGCATTTCATGACTACAGACGTTAATGCAATAGGTCTGTAGTCATTCAGGCACTCAACTGCAGTTTTCTTGGGGACTGGGACAATGGTAGCTGCTTTCAAGCACGATGGTACACATGCCGTTTGCAAGGAGATGTTAAAACCCTTGCTAATTGATCGGCACAATTCCTGACCACTATCCCCAGCACCCCATATGGGCCTGCGGCTTTGCTGGGATTCACAGCCTTCAATATAGCTCTCACTTGGTGTTCACACAGGGTGAGTGGCTGAGAGTTAGAAGGCCGGCCAGCAAAGGCTGCGGGGTCTGGTCTTTTAACCTCGTAGCGGGCGAAGAAGATATTCAGCTCCTCAGCCAACGAGGCATCGGTGTTTGCCATGCTCCTCGTGCTGCCCTTATAGTTGGTTAAGTGCTGCAGTCCCTGCCATATTTGCCTCGGATCGTTGTTCGCTAAATGGTTCTCCACCTTTTGTTTGTATTGTTGTTTTGCCATCCTAATGCCTCTTCTGAGATTTGCCCTGGCCTCTCTGTATCTGTCCCTGTCCCCTGCCTTAAAGGCAGAATCCTGGGCTCTCAGGAGTGTTCGTATCTCTGCAGTCATCCAGGGTTTACAGTTCCTGTAAACTCTAATGCACTTATCCATTGTTACACTATCAGTGCATGTTCTAATATAAGAGAGTACGGCATCTGTATATAAATTTAGATCTTGTTCTTCAAATACACTCCAGTCAGTGGTTTCAAAGCAGTCCTGCAACTGACTGAGAGCACCCACTGGCCAGGTTCTGACCCTTTTTGTGACTGCCTGAGTCCTTTTTCTGAGAGGAACATATTTTGGGCACAACAGGAGTGAAAGATGGTCAGATGTACCCAGGTGGGGAAGAGGGAAAGCTCTGTATGCCTGTTTCAGATTGGAATACACATGGTCCAAAGTGTTCTTCCCTCTGGTGGAAACTTGCACATACTGTACTGTACAAACTTAGGGAGAACTAAGTGCATCAGCACTTAGACTTTACAGCCCTCTCTAAGTGGTTTACAGAGTCAGCATATTGCCCCCAACAATCTGGATCCTCATTTTACTGACCTGGGAAGGATGGAAGGCTGGGTCAAACTGCCAAACTGCTGCCAGCCGGGAGTCAACAGAAATAGCCTGTAGTACTGCGTTCTAACCACTGCACCACTAGGGCTCTGGTAAACAAACTGGGCCTATTAGATTTTAATACTCCTTTATGTAATTGGATACTTGTTTTCCTTATTGATAGGCCCCAGGTTGTGCGAGCTAGAAGAAAAGTTTCCAAATCTATCTTCTTGAGTATGAGTTCCCCACAGGGCTGTGTCTTGAGTTTGTTACTGTTCATCTTGATGACTCATGACTGCTGTGCCAAATCTTCTATGGATCATATTGTGAAGTATGCAGATGACAAGGCAGTGGTGCGTCTTATCCAGGTTGACAATGAAGATGCTTATAGGGAAGACATGAAGGCTCTGGTGGATTGGTGCAATAAAAGTAACCTGCTTCTGACTGTTAATAAAACAAAGATCATTGTAGATTTTAGAAAGAGTTGTCATAACCATACTCTACTCTGTATTGAGGCTACAGCTGTGGAGGTGGTCAACATTATTAAGTATCTGGAGTTGCAGATAACTAACAATCTAACAATCTCTCCACATGTCATCCTTAGTGAAGCATGCAAACCAGCCTCTGCATTTCCTGCAGTCTTTCTATGGAGCCAGTTTCTTGTTCTGGTCTGATTCTAGGCCTGTCACAAACCTTCTTTTCCAAAACTACTTAGGGTGTTCCTACCATGGCTCTATCTTCTGCTTGGAGTTAGTTTCTGCTACCACTACCTATCTTCTAAAGTATTTGTGCGAGGGGGTAGAGCTCCAATAACATATGCTGCCTTTCAAGGAATTAAAAGATCAAAATGCAAAAAGCAATATAATTTCAAAACCACTGAGGGGGAGGCGCTCACGGTTGACAGGCTAAGAAGACTTCATCCCCCATACTGTCTGTCTCTGTTTGGATTTTTGTAGTTTTACATTTTTAATCTGCGTAGTTTTAATATTTTAATTATTATTATTTTTTCTGTTGGTTTTATAACCTCTAAGCCTTCCAGAGATGCCTTATAGGGGAGATGGGCAGCATAAAGATTTAATAAATAAATGAAGGTAGTTGCACCAATTAAAGAGAAGACTCAGAGAAAAATGTCTAGAGATACAGTCATGTTCTACAAGCAACACCCCACACTGCTCTCTGCATTGTTACTGCTTTAACATCAATGGCAGTTTCCATGTGGAAGACCAAGATGGCAAGATACAATTGAAAACGGACATGAAAATCATCCCATTGGACCCAGCTGCTGTGTTTGATTGTGTGTGAAATGGCATTTACTCTATCCAAAAAAAGAAAAGAAAAAAGAGCTCTGTACCTGTGGGAAAAAGCTAGGATGAAGAAGTGGAACTTTTGTACGGTTTTTCAAATGCTTCTCCAGTTAACTCCTTGATTTACAATCGCAATGAAGCCCAAAATTACTGTTGCTAAGCAAGGCAGCTGTTATGAGGGTTTTGCTCCATTCTACAGCCTTTCTTGCACAATTGTCAAATGAATCTGACTTCCCTATTGACTTTGCTTATCAGAAAGTTGTCAAAGGTGATCACATGACCCAAGACACTGCAACCATCATAAATACATTCCAGTTGCCAAGCATCCAAATTTTGATCACATGACCATGGGGATGCTGTAACTGTCATAAGTGTGAAACATACAATTCACTTTTTCAGTGCCATTGTAACATCAAACAGTTGTAAGTCAAGGTGTCAGAATCCATTTATATCATATTCATAAATGTATGTTTAAAACATTATTCCATGGATTCTGCCATCTCCCGAGGAGGAGGGAACGAATGTGTATTGAGCCTGTATTAGGCATTTCAAAGGAAAAGAGAAGCCTTTTGAACTGGGGGAACAAAAGGGGGGTTAGGGTAGGAGCATCTGGCTTGTGTCACGGAAGAGCAATAAACATAAAAGGTCCTAAGTTCCTTTTTCCCACAAGAGGAATGATATGAGGTAAATGATGGGGGACTGACCAAATGGGGTTAAGGGGGGGTTGAACCGGGAACTCTTTATAAGGGTTTAGTTTGCAGAACAATATTAAGTGAATTGGGGTGAGTCCTGACATTTCATTTGATCTTAATTTTCCCAAAGTAAAGGTTTAGTTCTTTTGTTCCTTTCTACTTACAGCTATTAATCATTAACCCATACAAAGAAGATATATGCAATTATAAAAGTCAAGCATAGTTGCAAGCATGATACCTTTCTTTGTTCTGTTCCACTCATCCCTTCTAACAGTTCTTACTAATAGAAAGACTGGTGCTAACATTAACCTTAAAAACAAGATGCACAAGGGCTTTGTGTCCAAAGGATTCTTCTATGGTCCCAATTTCAACTCCAATTAATGTAAACATGTAATCATGCTAATAACATGATCACATTATTATTTATTATCCCTAAATGTACAAACAAAACTCTTTAAGATATGTAGAGTAATTTTGACTGACTTTGCTCTGTATTAAGGCTTCGCTTTCTGCCTTCCTTTCTGAAGGAACAGGGGTTCTTTGCTCACCCATGTACATTACAATACTTTTCAAAACTTAACCACTTAGCTTTTTTTTTCGTTCTATTCTTCACGTGTCCTTTCTTTCACGCTTCTCAAGCGGTTGTCCTTAAACCCTATTTCATCACCATGAAAAGCAATCTCCCATTCTGCCACTAAATCTAATACTCAGCCATCTCACTTTCGTTTGAGCGTGCAACCTACTAACAACCCCTCTTTCTTTTAAGTATGGAAGAGTGCTTCCAGATTGAACTGGGATAATGTTATGTATGGGGATAATAAAAATACAAGTAGCAGTTCATTGTGACCATCAGGTGGTGCTGTGCTGTAACAAGATTGGCTGGTAAGCACTCGGCGGGAAAACCCAAATAAGGGATTGGCTGCCAGTGCACCTGGCCAGGTATATAAGGGGTACAGGTAACCCCTTTGTTCACTTCAGTACTACCACCAATAAAGAGCTGCCATGTTGAATCCTTTGTCTGTTGTCGACCATGCGGCCAAGAACCCACTACACAATAGATAGCATCTTTTCCAGACCTGCTGGAATAGTGCCCAACTTGGGACATGCCCCGAGGGCCACAAGGTTCAATGAACTGTGCTACACACATTCAGAATCATTGGAAATGAGATGGGTGGCAAATAAATTTCTTAAATAGATAAATAAATGAAAAACAAATTCAAAATCTTGCAGCCATGAAATCTATCCTTGAGTTCCTTTGTCACCCTTCCCCCCCATGACCTTTCCTTCAATGATATTCTGCTCATAGCTCCCTTAATGTTGGCTAAAGCAACCATAACTTAGATACCAAAGGAGGAAGTTTTTTATGTCTAGAGCAGGGATTCCCCAACCTCTGGGCTGTTTGCAACCAGGCCATGGAAATGAGTGAGCATGTGGGCAGGCAGGTGCATACACGCTCCATTTGTGTGAGAGCTGGGTGCATGTGCATGCCACTCACACAAATGGAGCTGCGTACACAGACTTACCAGCCACTCGTGCAGAACCATCCCTTCCCTTCCACCAGTCTGCAAAGCTGGAAAGGTTGGGGAACTCTGGTCTAGAGTGATCATCCCCCCCCCCCATCTGCCACAATGAGCACAACTAGTGGCAAGGAAATTATGTCATGGCACACTACTCACTGAGCAGGTTATAGTCTTCAATCTCCTTCTCTTTCTCAACCCTTCCCCCATATACAGTACCTCCCAGTTGTTTAATCTGCTTTTGGGTGAGCAATTCAGGAAATAGATGTATAGTTTAGGCATCAGCAAGGGAAGCTTATACATTAGTGAGGATTAGCTTCATTATTTAGGGTCTAACAGGTATTGGGTATCTATTTAAGGCAACTGCAGGAAAATAGTATCTAACTGAAATCAAAGTGGGGAGTTTGTTATTTCACAGCTTGTACAAAGCAAAGAAGCAGCCTGCCACTTTGGGAGGCAACTAGGAAGAGCTAACTTGTTCAACCAGTCTTTCTTCTGCTGCTTATTAAAATGTGGGTCAATCATTTTTCATTTCTTGTGCAAACAATTGACACTACATGAGCTATATCTTTGGCATAGTGAAGTCTGGAGAAGCAATTCTTGACTACATATTTTTTTTACTATGGCTACAGAAAGTGTTCAAAAGTGTTCATGCTGGCTGGGGAATTCTGGGAGTTGAAGTCCACAAGTCTTAAAGTGGCCAAGTTTGAGGACTCCTGCTTTAAACGATTAAAGCAACTACATTCCTTCGAAGGTTGCTTTGAAGACCCTATCTCAGGGGTGTCAAACTGCAGGACCGCATGCCAGTTGCATCATACAGAAGCCACACACACCCCAGCTCCGGCAATGTGAAAAAAGTCATGATATGTCATGACAAGTCACATAACCCAGCGAGTTTGACACCTGTGCCCTATTTGATTCAAGTTGCCTGTAACCATGGTATGCACAGTAAACATTTCCACTTCTTCCTAATGTTTAGGAAAACCGCAATTTCCACATTATAAAAATAGCTGCTTTTGTTTATTATATTTGTGACCTACATAGATGCTTTTAATTGACTCTTCATAAATATGTTTCATTTTATTTCTAGTTCATTCATTAACTCAGATTCCATCCTTATATTTTCTACGGCTAGTTTCAGCATTTTAAAGCTTTGATCCACAGAGAATTGTTCATTATTACTTTGATAACATGTATAACTGCCACTTCATATTTTCAAACATCCTCTTATAATACCAGTGGCTTTATTCTTTTATTTCATGTGCATTAAATATAATTGCAGTGAAATTAATTGAATACAACAAGGCTTTTCCCATTAACTGGTCTGGATAAACCTGCAATAAAATCTGTTGCCAAAAGAAAAAGTCTAAGTTCCTTAAAATAAAATAAAACAAAACATTATAGTTGGGAGAACACAGACAGCTGTATTATTATTCTCATCAGGATATGATTTCCATATTTTATTTTTAATATTTAGTTTTGAGTTTACCTCCTCAGGTTTCTCAGATACCTGTTTAAAATTAACAGATAAGAGGTATTGTCCATTTTAGCTTAAATGTCTAGGCCCGTGGGCCGGATGCGTCATGTGGAACCCGCGCCCACCCCATTGCTGGCAATGGCAAAACCATCCCGATACATTGTGTGATGTCACATGACATTGCAAGTTTGACATGTCTGGACTCTAGATGACCTCGTCATAAAGCTCAGGTAGCAGTTTAAACATATGAGGGAAAGATGTAGCTCTGAAGCACTTAAATAGCCAGCAGATTTAACAGAAGCCTCCCAGCTCTGTCTGAATTCTCCACTCTGTGTAGAACAGACCTGGGTGGTTGGGCCCGTACCGTGATGTCTGTAGTTCCCACCTTGAAGGGTATTGTGCCTTCTTCTTAAGGTAATTGCTGGACCCAATGATCTTGGACAATTCCCATTTAATCTCCAATCTTTTTTTTTTGGCAGGGGGAGTTATGAGGGTGGTGGGTAGGCTTCACCCCCAGAGGAAGCTAATGGAAAGACATTATCTGGATCCATTTCAGTGAGGTTTGAAGCCATGATTCTCTATGATGACAAAACTGATTGTCCTTAATGTGGTGAGCCAGGATGGGGTGTGGTCTCAGTCCGGGTGCTGTTTCATTTTAATACAATGATGTCATATCCCTTTGGACCAGCTTTGGAGGTTAGTAGAGAGAAATTTGAAGATTTGCAGAGTTGTTAAAAATTACTCAGCTCACATTTGCTGAACTTTATTAGGAAAGATAAACATAACAAATTTAGGACTAGATCTGTCCAGAATAGTTATTTTTTTTTGTTTTTCTCCAATTGTGTCTGATTCTCAGAGACTGCTTGGACAAATCCCCACAGTTTTCTGGCAAGATTTTTCAGAAGTGGTTTGCCATTATCTCCTTCTTAAAGCTGAGAAAACATGACTAGCCCAAGGTCACCCATTAACCATTATATCAAATTTGCTCCCAAGTGGACCGCACCTATCTATAAAGAGTGTTTCACACTTGGAAGTGGGCCAGCCGCACCCAACACTATTGCCTTATGTCCCTAATAAACTTTTGAACTCTGAATTATAGCCTCTGGTTTTTGACCTGAACAAGAAATGAACCAAAGGGAAGAATTCCTGCAAGAGAGGGGGAAAGGATTTTTTTTCCCTTCTAATTTTTTGCTCCCCGCAGCACCTTTGTAACTGGGTGAAGCTGGTCATGTCATGGACAAGGGGTTGTATATTTCAACTTTTGCAAGAAAGGGGCCTATGTTACTTTCCAATCATTTGCTGTATTGGGAATCTCAGGGCATTTTAATATTTTAATAATATGAGTGTCAAGGAAGGAGGAGAGGAAAGGCAGACAGAAAGTTTTGTTAGCACAAACCTTCAGTCAGGGAGAGATGGATCAATCCTCCGTACTGATCAGACAAAGAAGAATATATAGACAATTTGAAATGGGGTGGTAAGGAGGGCACAATATCTGATTAACTTACTCGATATCTGTGGGGAAAAAATAGAGCGAAAATATGTACTTGGGCCCATGTGTGTATGCAATAATCCAGTGGTGGGATTCAAATATGTGAACAACTGGTTCTCTGTATGGATGCCGCTTCCGGAAGTCCATTCTGGGCCTGGGCAACAAAAAATTAGCTACTGATTCTGCTGAAGTGATGCGAACTGGGTTTGTTGTCACTGTGAGTTGGGGGTGGGGGCACGAAGGGAGGATCAGCCAATCTCAATGTATACATGGTTGTACTTTGACAATAAAGGTTCATTTCATTTCATTTCAATCTCACCACTGAAACAACCCGTTCGGTGTCATAAAGACTAGTTTTTCAATCATATTTTCCCAATTTTTATTTTCAAAACCATATGCTAGCGATACTATAGAATTGATGACAAAGTGCTTTTCATATATCACCATAGACATATTAGACAAGTCATGTGATCCACAGACAACACTGATCATATATTTGAAGGGGATAGATGGAAGCTGATTTCTGGAATCAGGAAATAAATAATGCAAATCCAAGGTGCTGAATCTTTTAATGGATGCAGGAAAGGAAGAAGCAGGCAACAAAATACATACAAATTTCAATGACCAATATTGTAAAAACAATCTCATATTTTTTTAAAAAAAATATTCCAAGACACTAAAAAAACCCCCAGATGATATATTCCTCCTATCATTGAGTTAATGGAAGGGTACATCAGCATAAACACATTCAAAGTTTGAGTGAGTGTCAAACATATCATGGTGGTGGTCATAATATGTGATGGAAGCCCTGCCCCTTTTTCACATGCTTGACTTAGTAGCTGCCATCTTGACATCCCTAATGTAAATTACATGCCTCAAATCCAGGGTTTCAAGGCTTTATGAAAGATGCCACAGCAAATATGACTTCTCTCTTGAGGCCCCATCAACCAACTCTTTCTAGCCAGCACTACCTGAAGCATACACATTCTTCCAGATCAGATAGGATATGTAATAACAATTATACTATTATTATATTATATATAAAATCATTATTCAGTTATATAATTTATATAATTTTTGCAAGCCTTTCAATGTCATGTTAAGCATCCAGTATTAACTTGCCAAATTTTGATTCAACTTGGTAGCAAGGTTTATGATGACAAAAAAAGGTAGGCTATGGCAGTTGCAACTGAACTGAGAGAAAAAGGTAGGAATAATGAGGGTTAAAATTGCTAGCAGAATATCCTAGCTTTGTAATGGCTAATTACTGCCACACTTTTTGCTCTATGAAAGTGTGGCTCTAAGATTTCTACCATGCTGTCCAGCAAGTGCTTCATGAACTCAAGAACTCTAACCCCATTTCCAGAGAAGCTTGCCTCAGGTCAGTTATCCCCTTAAGAATATCTTTTTCTCTAACGTGTTATCCATTCAATCCAATTTGGCCACAACTTTATTGGGATTTTTTTTGGGGGGGGGGAGGAAGGGTTGAATAAACTTTGTTCATAGATTTATTTCTTAACAGTTAATTAGTAACAAGATATGTACCTTCAGTGTGTTCTTTGTCATGTGACAGATGATTTCTCTATAAATGTATTAACTTCACTTACAAAGCCAACTGAATCTCTAGGTCACCAATCTGTGGTCTTAGAACAACACAACCATGGATCCAAAACACTTCAGCAAATTTCTAGATGAGAAGCTGGAAAAAAATGAAAAGTTTGCTCCTTCAGAACGGATGTTTATGTATGATGGGGTATTATACCCTGCTATGATCTCCTGCCCGGAAACTCTGAAAAGGGTTCATACTTTTAGAGCTTGGGAAGATGATGTCATATTAGTGTCATACCCCAAAACAGGTAAGCATTACAGTTTTGCAAGGAATACTATTGTCTCCGAACACATAGAATATAGAATTATATGGCTGGAAGGAACCTTGGAGGTCTTCTAGTCCAGCCTCTTTTCTAGGCAGGAGAACGTATACCATCCTTGTAAATGTATGTATGTTTGATAGTTTCTTTAGTATTTCTAACAGAACTCCTGTTAAATAAAAATTAGCAGATTCCAGAGCACTAGATATATTATGATAGGTTAAATAATTTCTCTTTGTGAAATCCTTCACTGATTACTATGTTTAAGATGACATTCTTGACCTTCTCTGTGTTTCCAGAAATACAGAAGTCATACAATGAAATTGGCATTTTTGCTTAAAATAATCAACAATACGAAAACTTCAAAACTAACTCTGAAAATGTTTCAGATTGATTTCCAAATCAATCTATGCAATGTATGAAAATACATAAACAAATGTTGCAAAATTCATTTCCTTATTGTTTGTGTAATATTGAAAAATGACTTTATTAGGTTCTTGACAGGCCAAAACACTGGTATATTGATAAATTCTGTATACTGGGGATATATTCAAAAGAATTACATATAACACATATCTAGTCAAACTGGATAGATTTATCTATTCAAGGTTGCAATGACTTTGATTCTGAGATTGTGAATATTTCGTATAAAATTGATTATAATATAGCTCTATCAGTTTTCTATGTTTATATACATATTCTTGTTTTAAGAAGACAGTTGATATTTGCCATTTTCAGTAACAATGTCTAATGTCTAGTTTGATATTAAATTCCTGCTCAACAACTTTACATGCTTAAAGTTACTGTGCATGCAACAGACATCAGAGCTGCACCCTCTTCTCATTCTTTTTGAAGTTTCATGCACAATGTTTATTCTTTTCTTGTTTCTATGTTTATGTTTTCAACTCTGATATGGTTGAAATGGCCTTTGGTCAAGATATGTACCCTTATATATTAAGTGACAACATTTCTGCATTTCTTCAGGTTCAAACTGGGTTGGGGAGATTTTAACACAGCTGGAAATTGCCTCTGGAAAATATGATGAAGATGAACAGAAGCGAAGGAAGCAAATACTGCAAGAATTATCACTATTTCCTTATCTTGAATTTGGAGATCCAGAAAAATTTGAGGTTAGAAATCAGAGAAATACTCCATAGCTTCTATCAAGTGGCAGGAAAGTTGTATAAAAGATTTACAAGTTGAGAAGGGTTTGTACACAGGAATCCTATTTATATAAGGTAGAGCACCTTGAGACTTCTTCACAAGGTGAAATTCATTCATTAGAAAGAAAAGAGCTGGATGGGTGCAAAAGAAAAATAGGGATGTTTGTGTGAGGTCTCTGTGTTCAGCTCATAGTAAAGATTTATTGTAGATCATTGGAGCTCTAGTTCAAACAAAGCCCTTAAATATCATAACATTAAACTATAAGAAGTAAACTAAAGCAGGGGCTGGCATCCTTGTAGCACTCATCTAAATGTGTATGTATTGATGGGAAATGGTGACAGAACACACAAGGAAGCCACCAGTGACATCAAGTCCCAAGTCAGCAGAGACAACATTTTTAGTTTTTCTGGTTTGGTTTTTAGGTGAATTATTTCTATTCCAAAGCTTAGTCAGCCTTATTTAGTGATATTTCCATTGGAATATAGAGTGAAATTGCACTTTGAGTTTTGATAATATGTGACCAAATATCAGTGGTTAACACCCACACACTGTCAATTCAGGAACCATATATAGGTTATATGAAGACAAACAAATAGGACTTGAATTGAAGATTGTCAGAAATTTTCAGCTTGTCCTTATTTTAAAATATTTCATGTTGCTCTGTATCTTGTCATGAATACTTAGTTCAACTCATGCCCTTTTTCATAGACTGTTATAGAAAAAATGCATTTTATCAATAACAGTCATATAATTTAAATCCAAGTGTCCATTCCACATCTGAAGAATTTCCTCAATCTATATCCTTATTATACTGATGGAGACCATATCCATTTCTCTGGAATCAATTAAGGGACCATTGTATCCAACCAAGATTTCCATGTCAACTGAAAAGTTCTGGAATGCTGTAATGAACACATTGGACACAATTTAGCCAGGGAAATTTGGCCTAGAACTGTCTTCAGTGATTTATTTCTATTACTTGAAATGAGATGCCAAAAGTCATTTTTAAGCACACTGTTTGCATGACAAGAAAAAGCATATTCAAAATGTTGGCTTTCCATCTGTGTATATTTTCTTCCAAAGTGTCTCAATGATTTGATGTCTTTTAACCATCTCCAAACTCAAAGGCAGCATGTCTTAAACCATTTGTAATGATCTAGGAAGCAAAAACTAAAGAACACTATTGAATTTGCTTCCCTTCTTAAGTCCACTCTTGCCTTCAGCCTCCTAGTGCAAGTGAGGGGAGCTTTCAGGACCCAACCAGATAAACTGGGTAGGTCTCATAAATCAGATTTGTTAAAAGAGAAGAGTAGCATTGGTTTCTGTTTCAACAATGCAAAAATAATAATGTAAGCAGCATGCGGCAATGTATTTCCTTCTCCCTTCTTCATCTGCCTACAAAGACTCTTGAAGAATAGCAATAGTAATAGCATTTATTTAGACTTATATACTGCCCCATAATGCTTTACAGCACTCTCTGGCGGTTTATGGTGTCAGTATATTGCTCCCAACAATTTGGCTCCTCATTTTACCAAGCTCAGAAGAATGGAAGCCTGAGTCAGTCTTGAGGCCTGTCAGGATCAAACTCCAGGCTGTGGGCAGATTTTGCCTGCAATACTGCATTCTAAGCACTGCACCTCAGGGCTCTTTAGAAAAGGTTGGAATAGAACAAATTGATATATGGCTTTATTGCTTTATTCTGTACACACCTATCTCCCTGCCTGCAAGAATATTACTATTGTGCCATTTTCTATGTGTGCATGTCATTGTGTTTGTTCTAAAATGTAACTATGTAAGCCATATAATTTCCCAAATTATTAACCAACTGTCTTAACCAAATGTGTTAATTATGCAGGAGATACAATGGCTCAGAGTTTAAAAATGCTAAGCTTCTTAGTTGGAGAGCTGTCAGCCTGGGTTTGAGACATGATCCCCATGCAATGGGGTGAGCTCCCATTACTTGCCCCAGCTCCTGCCCACCTAGCAGTTCTAAAGCATGCAAATGCAAATAGATTTTAATAGGTACCACTTCAGTGGGAAAGTAACAGCATTCTGTCTGCCTTTGGCATTTAGCCATGCTGGCCACATGACCATGGAAATTGTCTCTGGGTAACACTGGATCCCTTGGCCAAGAAATGGAGATGAGTCATACATGAGTGACAGGGAAACCTTTACATTTACCTTTTTTGTTAATTATGCTTAGATAGCAATATCTAGCCAAATAATTACCTTCTTGAGTCTTTTATAATCCTCAATTGGGTAGGACCAAATTTTCAAAGCACAATTCTCCTCTCTTTTCTGGCATCCTTCCATTACATCAGAAGTGGTGGTCTTTGGTCCACCATGAACTTGAAAACTTTTAGCATTCAAACTAAATCCAGTTAAATTTGCTAGCCACATTCCCCTCCCTCCCAGTTCCAAAACCTCAACTCTAATTCCTTTTCTGCTTCCCTCACCAGCTTGTTTTCAACATCCTTCAAACTCTTAGCGTCAGATCTCTGTATATGTCCAAAAAAAAACCCATGTCTGCTCTGCCCCAGTGCTTTTACAGAGGAATTTATCACTCTCCAAATACAGCACATATATTGGGGAGATCATGTCACAGAATGACAATCAGTGTGTAGCTGCTCAATTCTTTCACATTTACACTGCACTGTCAATTCCACAGTAACTTTCCTCACATCAGTCAGTATGATTTAATATGAAACAATCTTGTAATTAAGTAGGGTCAGGTAAAAACAACCAGAAGGACTCCTGGAGAGTCTCAACAGGAGTTTTATTGCTAGTTGCATGTGTTACACAAAACTCATTATACTGTATGCTTTCCCTTGGGTACAGCAAGATAAGGCTTCAAGGATTCTGGGGGACGTCAGACCTGCTGCTTCCTGTAGACCAGGGGTGTCAAACTCAATTTCATTGAGGGCCACATCAGCATTGCGGTTGCCCTCAGGGGGCCGGGTGGGTATGGCCAGGGTGGGCGTGGCCTACTGGGTGGGTGTGGCTAGAGTGTGTATGGCCTACTGGGTGGGTGTGGCCAGCTCTACATCGTTTGCATCAAGGGTGCCTATGGGGGCCTGGGCAGGAGTGGGACAGATCTGAGGGTCTCTGGCAGAAGGAGGGTCTCTGGGCCAGGGCCAAGGCAGCGGGGGCCGTTCCCTCATTGTTTCCAGGATGGCTTCACGGGCCACATGAAACCACTTTGCGGGCCGGATCTGGCCCCCGAGCCTTGTGTTTGACATGTCTGCTGTAGAGCAATAACTACAAACTCAGTCCCCACTTAACATCTCCTTCAAGTCTAATTGGAGATTCCACCAAAGAGTTTATGATGACAAAGATCAGTCGGACTCAGATTTTTTTTTGAAGGATGAACTTTGATATCCCTAATTTATACTTCCACTTGATAAAAAGCATCCACGAAAGAGACCTAAAACAAGATGGATTGATGACATCAGCAAATATTGTGGACCCAGTTAGTAAAAGAAAACTCAGGACTGTATAGGCTGGAAACGAGAGAAAGAGGCCTTCATGTTGCAGTGGATAGACGAGGACTAAAATTATGATGATGAAGAATTTATACTTGTGTATAGTTTTCTTTGCATAAACGCTATTAACTTCCTTTTGTTTTAATATGATTAAAGAGGATAGAAAAACTGCCTTCCAGAAGAGTTATAAAAACACACCTCAGCCCTCAAAAGTTGCCCAAGTCTATTTTTGAAAAAAAGGCAAAAGTAAGTACCTTAATTCTCAATTAAGACAATTTTATATATCATTGCTATATATATCATCTATCAATGAAGTGTTGTCAAATAAATTTACATAGTAAAATAGGACAGCAACCCCAAGATCATACCAACTTTTCAGGTTCTGAACTGGCGTGGAGCACAGTTATAAGAAACTGTATTTTTTTTTTCAAAATAAAAATTGAATGATTTCTTTTTCTGGTTTTCAAGCAAGCAGGAAAGGTGCAACATTGCAGCTCGAAGTCTGAAATTGTTACAGGTTGATTTTATTTTTTAGTATTGTATCAGGCAAGTTCATCAAATCAGTGGTATCTTCACTTAATTATTCAGACTGAACCATTGGTAAATATCTCATGTTAAATATTCTTAGCTTTGCTGGTTACAATACTTAGGATCTCGGGAAATGGTAATATTAGAGATTGCACAACCATTTATTCAGAAGGGTACGGGGTCTCCTGTGTGAGCAGGAGACTGGAACAGAAGACCTTTAAGTTCCCTTCCAACTGTTATTCTGCTATTTTGTCTTGGGAAGGAACTTTATTTTTTTAAAAAATACTTTTCTCTTAATTTGATAGTTTTATCTCTAATCCCCATTCAGTTCACTTCCAAATACGTTTGAATTTTCATACTTAGATTTTTAGAAATGGAATGTTTTTACTTTTCTGGCTCTGCTCTTCTAGATTTTACATTTACATGCCAATATACTCTCTTTTGTTTTAAAGATGCTGGTTTTGTTTCGGAACCCAAAGGACACAGCTGTATCTTTCTTCCATTTTGCCAAAGGCATAAAAATAACTTCTGACCAGCAAACCTGGGATGAGTTCTTTGAAGATTTTATCACTGGAAAAGGTGTTCTTTTCTTCTTATTCATTGGAAAAAATATACATGCTTGAAATAAGGCAGAAAATGGATTATTCTATTTATCTTTCGGTCTCCTGTACTCTCCATCTGTCTGTGAAGAAGAAGCAAGATCTCTTTGAACAAAGGGTTCCATTCTCTGTTTGTCTTCAAGCACTGAAACCTATTTCCATTGCTTCAGTACAAAGCAACAATAGTTCCATGTTTAATTTCATTCTCTAAAGTTCATCTCACAGACATAAACCTAGATTAACTGCACATTAGCCTAGTATTTGTATACCATTTGTATACCAACCCCATAAACTATTATGTTGTAATGTAATGACAAAGCTCACTCAACTTGCTGAGAAAATGGCAGCATTTCCTATAGTACTGAGCTACAAATTACCCAACTTCATTTTAGCCTGTTGTGTGAATTTGGCTAGTAAGTAACCTTTACTTGATTTGTGTTTTCTGTATACACGTCTAATGCAGGCTACAAAGAGAAATATTCTTGCGTCCCTTTGTTGTTGTTAGCTGCAAAGTCGAGTCTGACCCATCGCGACCCTATGGACAACGTTCCTCCAGGCCTTCCTGTACCATCTTCTGGAGTCCATTTAAGCTCATGCCTACTGCTTCAGTGACTCCATCCAGCCACCTCATTCTCTGTCCTCCCCTTCTTCTCTTGCCCTCAATCTTTCCCAGCATTAGGCTCTTCTCCAGTGAGTCCTTCCTCCTCATTAGGTGGCCAAAGTATTTGAGTTTTAGCTTTAGGATCTGGCCTTCTAAAGAGCAGTCAGGGTTGATCTCCTCTAGGACTGACCGGTTTGATCGCCTTGCAGTCCAAGGGACTCACAGGAGTCTTCTCCAGCACCATAGTTCAAAGGCCTCAATTCTTTGGCGCTCAGCCTTTTTTATGGTCCAACTTTCACTGCCATACATTGCAACTGGGAAGACCATAGCCTTGACTATACACACTTTTGTTGACAGGGTGATGTCTCTGCTTTTTAGTGTGCTGTCTAGATTTGCCATGGCTTTCCTCCCCAGGAGCAAGCGTCTTTTAATTTCTTGGCTACAGTCCCCATCTGCAGTGATCTTGGAGCCCAGGAAAATAAAATCTGTCACTACCTCCATTTCTTCCCCATTTATTTGCCAGGAATTGAGAGGGCTGGATGCCATGATCTTGGTTTTTTTAATGTTAAGTTTCAACCCAAGTTCTGCACTCTCCTTCTTCACCCGCAACAAGAGGCTCTTTAGTTCCTCTTCACTTTCTGCCATTAGAGTGGTATCATCTGCATATCTTAGGTTGTTGATATTTCTTCCGGCAATCTTAATTCCAACTTTTGATTCATCTAGCCCTGCCTTTCTCATGATGTGCTCTGCATATAAGTTAAATAGGCAGAGCAACAGTATACAGCCTTGCCGGACTCCTTTCCCAATTTTGAATCAATCAGTGGTTCCGTGTCCAGTTCTCACTGTTGCTTCTTGGCCCACATATAGGTTTCTCAAGAGACAAATAAGATGGTCTGGTACACCCATCTCTTTAAGAACTTGCCACAGTTTGTTATGATCCACACAATCAAAGGCTTTAGCATAGTCAATGAAGCAGAAGTAAATGTTTTTCTGGAACTCTGTAGCTTTCTCCATGATCCAGCGTATGTTGGCAATTTGATCTCTAGTTCCTCTGCCTCTTCGAAATCCTGCCTGTACTTCTGGTAGTTCTCGATCCACATACTGCTGGAGTCTAGCTTGTAGGATTTTAAGCATAACTTTACTAGCATGAGAAATGAGTGCAATGGTGTGATAGTTTGAACATTCTTTGGCACTGCCTTTCTTTGGAATTGGAATGTAAACTGATCTTTTCCAATCCTGTGGCCACTGTTGAGTTTTCCAAATTGGCTGACAAATTGAGTGTAGCACTTTTACTGCATCATCTTTTAAGATTTTGAATAGCTCAGCTGGAATACTGTCACCTCCACTAGCTTTGTTGTTGCTCAGCTTTTCTAAGGCCCACTTCACTTCACATTCTAGGATGTCTGGTTCGAGATCAGTGACCACCTCATTGTGATTATCAGGGACATTAAGCTCATTCTTGTATAGTATAGTCCCTTACCCTTTGCAAACACATTCATTTCCATTCAAGAATCATTTGTGAGCTCCTTTGAAAAATAATTCTTTGAAAAGTAAAAGTAATCCATCTACCATCCAGTCAGAGCTGAAGAAGCTTCTTGGCTGAGAAGCGAAATATCTTCCTCAAGAAAAAAAAATAACATAGTCCAGTTGCCTTTTGAAAAAGCACCTTTGAGACAACCATGTCCTGGATGACTGAGAATCTCCATAGATATTGATTCTCTTTCATACACATTTATGTGCTTAATTGCCATTTAATCTTATTGGTTGTTTAAATCAGGATGCATTTTTTCAGCATTCTCTCATTTGACTCCATCAGTTCTACTAGTATTGTTAGTGACACAATGAAAACTATTACATCAGTTTTAAACTTAACTTTTCAGTTTAGTGTGAGGAAAGAGATCAAATATATTTACTTTAATGAGTAAGGACCATGATAATTCCGGGACAGGTATGAAGTATCTGCAGGTGGTATCAAAGGAGGGCATGGGGACAAATGACCAAAGTATTACAGTGGCATGGTAGCACATTGCTGTTTTCCTCATGTTGATGAGAAGGTTGTATTTTGCCAATGCCTCTATGTGGGGTTGACTATGCTTGAAATGACATATGGTTTGACTGGTACCCCATAAACAAAAAATGGAATTATACACTGTGAATGAATGACAAAGCAAATACCAGTTTTGGTGAATAATTAAGGCAATTTAATAAGCACACATGATTAACAAGCCTAGGCTTCAGCGGAGAGGGAGCTGCCAAAAATGTCAGGATGATGGTCATGAGTATACAATCAAATCCTGCACCTTTTAAAAAATGTGTGGGATGTGTGAAAAAAAGAAACAGCGGGGTTTTTGCTGAGCGGCCATAAGTTTTGGATTCCCCCTAAAAATGCTCCTGTTAGCCGAGCAACTCAACAATTAAATAATAATAATAATGGTGATCAATGATTTAAATTATGCATGGTAATCTGCATTTGTTAATAATCAGAGAAAAAGTGAAATAGAAAGGATACAATGAGAGTTCACACTGAAATCAATATCCAAATGTTCTGTTTAATTCCTATCAGTGGCCTATGGATCTTATTTTGATCATATTACTGAATGGAACAACTATCTGGATGACAGCAATGTATTTTTTATTACCTATGAGGAAATAAAAGAGGTACGTTTTTCAGAGTAAACATTTAGATTTAATTTAATAATAAAATTATGTCTGGCCAAGTACTATATAGTAATGAACAATAGATCAGGAAATAGAAATAGGAAATGTAACTCAGGATTTCCGCCTGGTTACTTTTCTCTAAATATCTCAGGAACATTTTCATTTTAAGGTCAACTTTTGGATCAGCTGATCTACTCTTGCTAATATTTCAAGTGAAACAATGAAAACTGTGTTTTTTTTGTTTTTTTTTTATTTATTCTAATGTGCACAAGCCCCGCCTATAAATTTATAAAAAAATTGTATGGTACCCAGATCAAGACATGAATTGAAGCAATTGAAAGCATTACTTACTTATGTTATATATTGTTGTATTATTCAGAATCCAGTTTCAGCGCTGAACAAAATAGCCAAATTCTTTAATTTTTCTGTAACTGAAGAAGAGATTGAGAGCATTGTAAAGAAAACAAGTTTTGAAAGCATGAAAGATAACGCAGGAAACTATGGGAAACTAGGGGAGACACTTTTCCGCAAAGGTAACATTGTAATATTTTTAATAATTTTGTCTACAACATTTAATAGTCTTCTCTAACCTAGTGGCTTTATGGTGTGTGGGATTTCAGCTCTTAATACTTAAAGGTGCTGGCTAGGAATGATAAGGGGTGAAGTCTAGCAATGCGTTGGGAAAGGCTCATGATGCTTTATATTATTCAAATATTAGGGAATATGATACAGACAATCCTTGACTTACAACAGTTTGTTTAGTGATGTTTGAAGTTACAACACCACTGGGGAAAAATAACATGAGCATTTTTTGCACTTACAACCAGTATCTTCATGATCACATGATCAAAATTCATATGGTAGACAACTGGTTCATATCATGTGTTGCAAGACCCCGAGGTCATGTGATCTTCTTTTGTGATCTTCTGACCAGTAAATTAAATGGGGAAGCCAGATTCAATTAGCAACAGTTGTTGCTAATTTAATAACTGCAGAGATTCACTTAACTGTTGTGGAAGAAAGGTCATAAAATGGGCGAAAACTCACTTAACAACTGTCTCACTTAGCAACAGAAATTTTGGACTCATTGTGATTGTAAGTAGATGACTACCTGACAAATATACGAAGTTAATATGTTAGAATGAATCTGCACCTAAAGCTTTGCGTGTAAGGTGGGACTAGAACTCAGTCTCCTGGTTTCTAGCCTTGTGCCTTAATCACTACATCAAACTATTATATTTCTATTAATGTTTTTGAAACTCCTATAACGTAAGGGAGGAGTTTGACCAGTGTCACTGAAATCTGCAGGAGGGAACCACATCTGTACTGTGTCATGGAAAGAGTAGGAAACCTCCATATTACATATAGAAAGCCAGTCTTAATATTGATACTTGTTGTATTTACAGTAATAGTTATTTGCACCCTTATAAACGTGCATATTATTTATCTGTTTGCACAATTTATAGCCATATCTCCTCAAATACTCATGCCAGGCTATAACAAAATAAGACATCAATAAAACCAGTAACAATTTTAGAAGGAAAGAATCCAAATTAAATCAACTTAGAATTAACCTATCTACTTAGCAGCAATTTCCATTGAATTAAAGCAAATTTAAATAGGAGACAATACTAAAATGAAAGCACTAAAAGTCTGAAGAGTTAATAAGCATAACTAGCTACTTAGAATGGATAACTATAAGGTACGAGAATGGTAAGACTGCACCCAGTGATTCCCTGGCTAAAAAAAAAATTATTATATAAATATATTTTACCTGCTTCCCAAGAAAATCAAGAGACTATTTAACTGGAAGGGTGGGAGGAAAAAAATCAGATTTAATTCTGGAACATAGATAAGATGGATGGATGGATGACAGATAGATAGATGACAGATAGCTAAAATATGACTTCTTTGCACTGCCATGCGGAATCAATTACTCCGTTTAAGGATTCATTCTTCTCTATAATAAACATTTAAATCTCACCTAGATCTATCTGAGAGTCTTCTTGCTGAGTAAAATCGAATGCTGAGTAAGCAGACAAATCCCATCGTATGAAACCTGATAGTAATTTACAAAATGCTTATTGAAATGTATTAATCTATGTTTCTCATCCAAAAGCAAATAGCTAAGAGAACCTTTTTGAGGGATAACACAAGGGAGGGAGATCTTTGCCAAATCTGCGAATTGGGTATGGGACATTCTCTAAGTAGGCATAAAGTCTCCCTGTTAACATTAACATTAAGCGAACCATAGGAACTGGGCATCTAAGGATGTCCCTTGGAAATGTCTTTATTGTGCTATAAAATATTTATTGTTTTTAAGGAGTTTTGAAGAATGCCTCAAAGGTGCTTTTTCAAAAGGCAATTGGACTTTTTTTTGCCTCTTGAGGAAGAAGGAGACTAATTCCTTCCATCACTCCTACCATCCTTCCAGAACCAATGAAACTTCTTGGATGAGAAGCAAAATGTCTTTTTCTTCCTCAATGGGGGAAAAAAAAGTCCAATTGCCTTTTGAAAAAGCACCATTGAGACAACTATGACTTGGATGACTGAGAATCTCCACAGAGTTTTGAAAAATAGCTATTCTTTGGGAGAAAGACTTTCTCTCCCCTTAGATTCCCACCCTCTACCTACCATTGTAATTCTTCTTTTCTTTCTTTCTTTTTCTTTTTCTTTTTCTAGGCATAGTCGGTGATTGGACATCTGTCTTCTCAGAAAGCCAGAGTGAAAAAATGGACAGAAAATTTGAGGAGAGTGTAGCGAAAACTAAGCTTGGAATGATGTTGAAATATGAACTGTACTGCAAAAACTAAAGAGGCCATCAGTGCTACAAATCTCTCAGGTTCTGATTCTCTGCATGTGGATAAACATACTTAAGTTGTTCAAGAAGCATTGGTAGTGCCTTCCTCAGTCTCCAGATGTGCCAGATGTCATTTCTCATAAACCCAACACAGCTATTGGTTGGGTTATGTGATGAATGAAAAATTATAGGAGCTGGAGTCCAACAGACTGAAAAAAAAGCTGCTTTCACCATTTGTTCCTTTCACCTCTTACGGATATTTACATATTTGATATTACATACTTATTTTTAAGTGGAAGAACTCTTCCAGAATTAATAAAAAAGTATACTTACCTATAAGAATTTACTCTCTTATTCTATGCAAAATTTGTTGAGCAATTATGAAAGACAATGACTGAGAAGCTTCTATTGTTCCTGATAACAGAATTCCTTATAAATTTTATTTTGCTTTAATACAGAAATTCATCCCCACGTTCGAAAGAAATAAGCTCTTGGTTCTAATCTTTACCAAATGTTCTCTTCTGTATGACAACTAGCACAAAGAAACTTTATAGTGAAGGCTTTCCACAAAGGAGGCAAATGTGCAAACACTATTACACTGTTGTGTCAAAACTCTCATATTTGTATATGTGTGATATCATTAGCCACACATATGAAAGAGCTCCAACTTGTGATGCATATTGCAATGCCGTTTCCCTCATTTTGACAAAAATCTACAGATGCCCTGGAAAACTAGGAATGCCTTGTGTATAATGGCCCTGTATGTGTTTTTTAAAAGGAAATAACATTGAGATCAACAGGGCTAACATTCAGATAAAAGTGTGTAGGACTGCAGCCTTATAGTACAACCATATCTACAGATCAATAGACATGAAGTCTTTCTTCTCCTGTTATCTGCACTGATGGGACCACACCTGGACCATTGGATGCAGTTCTGGATGTCACTCTTTCAGAAGAATAATGGACTTTCTGTCCATTAGAAGGACTAGGGGTGACATGATAGCAGTATTCCAGTATCTGAGAGGTTGCCACAAAGAGGAGGGGGTCAATTTATTTAACAAAGCACCTGTAGGCCGGACAAAAAACAATGGATGGAAACTAATCAAGGAGAGAAGCAACCTGGAACTAAGGAGAAACTTTCTAACAGTGAGGACAGTTAACCTGAACAAGTAATTAACCAAAAGGAAGCCATTCCTCCAACAGAGGGAAAAAGGTTTTTTTCTTCTTCTAAGCTTTTACTCCTTGTAACACCTCTGTAACTGTGAAGCTGGTAATTTCATGAACAAGGGGTTGTAGTTAAAGAAAAACCTAAGTTTGAATCATTTCCCCCCCCAGGCTTGTACAATTGTTGTGTTATTTATTTATTCAATTTATATACCCACCCATCTCACTTTTATATGTTTCTAGGCAATTTATAATAAAACAAATAAAATTCACAACATATGCATTGTAAGAAACAAAAATAAAAACACATAGTTGCCAGACATAATAGAACAAAAAAAATAATACAATTCTTATATACAAGTATATGTTATGGTCAATGTCTTAGGCATTCTATAGAATGCCCAAGAAATCTATAGAATGCCAAAAATGAGACATTTCATATTTCACATATTTATTAATGATTATTATGATTAATGATATTATTATGTAATGATTATTAATGTTTAAAACTATGATTTATGACCTATTACTTGTGGTTTATATGTACACTGTGAGCTTGCACAGTTTACCTGTATCCTAGCTTTGCAATAGGTAATTACTGCCACCTTCTTTGCTCTGAGAAAGTGTTGCTCTAAGGCAGAGGTCTTCAAACTCGGCCCTTTTATGACTCATGGACTTCAACTCCCAGAATTTCTCAGCCAGGCATGCTGGCTGAGGAATTCTGGGAGTTGAAGTCCATGAGTCATAAAAGGGCCGAGTTTGAAGACCCCTGCTCTAAGATTTCTAACTTGCTGTCCAGCAAGTATTTCATGAACTCAGGAACTCTAATCCCATTTACAGAGAAAATTGCCTCAGGTCAGTTATTCCCTTAAGAATAACTTTTTCTCTAACATGTTATCCATTCAATCCAAGTTGGCTACAACTTCATTGGAAAATTGAAAGGTTAAATGAACTTTGTTCAGACTTGCTTAGTCAGTTAATTAGTAACAGGTTCTGTTGTTTGAGTCATCTGTCAGATATTTTCTCTATAAGTGTATTAGCTTCACTTACAG
>NC_138202.1:284133943-284336443 GCF_964194415.1 Vipera berus
AATCATAATGCAAAAAAGCTAATCTATTTTCCATTGTAAAGAGGTTCCAAGTGTATTAAATACAGCACCAAAAGCAGACCTTCTAGCACCTTCTTTGTACATTCATCCAGATTCCAAACTATCACATAATCATGGGAAGCAGAGCAAAGAAGGAGAGGATTGACTTTGGTCCCAAATGCCAGTGCAGTAATCGAGTGGTGATGACCTATTAAGCGTAATGGCTGAACAAAAGAAAGAAAAAAACAACAACATTTGGGTTATTTTAAGGCGGATGCAGTGCACAAAATCAAAAAGTGTAAACTTCTTTTGAAATTTTCTTTATAGGCCTTAAGGGAAATATACAGTATAGATAAAATCATATTAGACACAGCAATATGCTTTATTGCTCCACCCTCACTTTAGCTTTCTAAGACTGCCTTCCCTTGCAAATATCAGTCTAGGATAAGTTTTAGTAGGCAAAGTCCTGAAGTAAGAGAAAGAAAATGAGGAAATATTTTTTCCATAACATTCTGTATGTGTGTGGGAGGAGGGAATTGTAAAAAAAATGAAAATGGGAGAAAATGAAATATGGGCAGGTTCACAAGTACAAGATAAGGATGGCTGAACCCTAGTAAGTTCTGTGAATGTGGCAGGGCAGTCGTAGGATGAAAACTTCATCTGGAATTGCACTAAGGAATCTGACATAAGGCAAACACAAAACTATGTTGCGTGTTTGCCATAATAAATAGATGATAGAATATCTATTTAAATATGAAAATATGTACTTTAGGTCATCATTGGTATCATATTTGCTGTTCCTGGACATATGCTTTTAACCACTTCTATATTCATTTCAAAAGGATTGGCACAAGTGGTGCTTGTGGATGGCTTTCTCTAAAATGTTATTTTCAGCATTAATGCCCACAAAGAAACTTGTATTTAACCTGACGGTAGGGATCATCACTCATATTCCAAATACAAAGTTCATTTCCATTTAAGGGAAAAGCACAGTAATGGAGGCTACAAGCCAGTTGAACATGTGATTCTGGTACTTTCGATCTAAATACTTGTTTTTCAAGAACAATGCTGCTGCTGTTATATCCATCTTCAGTGGAGTACAGGTCCATGAGGTTTTCCATAGTATACCTGAGACATAATAAATTGGATATAATTATATCACTGATTATATTTAGAGGTATTTTGTATTTACACATCATTCGTAATATTGTGTACAGTATTTTATCCTTAGTGAAAGTAGCCCAGGGTCTAGTTTAGTCTCCCAAACTTATAAAAATAATTGAATAATTCTCATTTAAATCATTTTAAGATAAAGTGAATGATACAATGTATTTAAATATGAATTATTACACTAAAATGTGCAATTTCATAAGATAAGTCTGAGGGACTGCAGATAGATGCAGGAGTTAGAATTTCTGAACTCTAAATTCCAACAATTCTATCAAATACAAGGGATGATAGGAATTGCTGTCAAACAACTCTTGCTGCTTTAAAATAAAGTTGGTTTCTCCAGAAGATGGGTTGTCACCTGCAATTATTTTTGCAATTTACACTGAAACAATCAACACTTAAGAGCCTCTTTCTGGAAAGCATACTGAGACATTTTCTTTCTTTTTTCATCTGGGCATTTACAGACTAGAGCAGGTATCCTCAACCCCCAGTCTGTAGACCAGCATCAGTCCATGGCATGCCAGAAACTGGGCCGCACAAACAAGTGAAGCCCCATCCAGGGGATGCAGGCATCATGCGAAACCACGCCCCTTCCAGTCCGCAGAAAAACCTCTCTCCATGGAACGGGTGTCTGGTGCCCAAAAGTTTGGGAGCTGCTGGACTAAAGAATTCCTAGTGCTACCATTCAAAAAGAGTGCACAGACACACTAACTGTCCTTCCTCGGTGGATTTTCCTAAAAAGAAAAATGGTAAGAGCAATAAGGAATTTGATGAAATTCTGTGATGGCCTGTAGCAATTACTCAATAAAAGCTTTGCTTGGATGCACTCCAGACTATGCAATCTGTAGAATAGAATTCTGTCCCTTAATTAAAATTAGAAAATAAACTATAGCATAGGATTTTATGAACTATATAGGCCCTTCATTATACAAGTACAAATCATATTATATATGGAAACCTAGATTTACAATAATCCTCTAGATACCATTTGAATATTTCAGATATTATCAGTTGTGATGTGAAAAATGAATATATATTACTGGTTTTAACTTGTTCCTAGTCAGAAAGAGGACATTGGGAAAACATAACAAAAATTGCTACAGCAAAGAGCTGGGATTCATGTGGATCTTTTTAAATTAGGCAAGGAAATACCTCTGCAGGCTCATTGTTGCCTTGTAGCTATAGTTCTTATGGTCCTCACAAGATCACGTTTTCTTGAAGTATCATAAAGTAAGCTTATTTAAGGCTTGCTGCATTATATGAACCCCGCTAGCTTGGTTTATAAAACAGTTTCAGATCTGGGTTGCAAATTTCTGGCCAACCACTCAACAGCAACAAAGAGCTCGCTTGTTATGTCTCATTGTTGCCAATCTAGTTCTTCTCTAGATTTTGGGAGGTCAGATCAGGTACCTCTATTTTTTTTAATTTATTTTTTTTTTAGTTTTGCAAGCTGCTTGAGCCCAGGCAGTTCCGCTTTGCTACCGCGGAGAAACCAGCCACGGTGCAGCCTGTCGTTGGACTCCACCCGGGCTTTTCTGCGAGAAAGAGGTCCGCGAGAGAAAGAATCCTGGGGAAGAAGTGAACTTCGTCGGGATTTTCTCCCGCGAGGATCCCACCGTAACAGTGGGGCGTGAAATATCCACGACTGTTGGGGAGAGGGACGGAACGAAAACACGACTGAGTACAATGCAGAGTCCTGCAGCAGGGCAGCCCGGTCGCCAAATATGCAGCGCGCCGCGCTTTTTTCAACGTGGCGGGCAAATCAGCCCACGACGACGTCAATCCCAAAGAAGCCTCCTGCTCGGGAAACGGTCCACGTTATTGTCTTTACCGTGCCTGGCTGCCAGGAGTGTTGGTCACCGCCTCTCGTATGCAAGATTAGACGTTGAACATAAATCCTTCCCAGCTGAGCGCCTGAATGTGACGGCCGCCTGGTTTCCTAGACAGCAACGACGCTTACGGCAAGGCCTCGGAGCCAATTCTAGACGTGGCTTCGTCTTCCTGTGGGCTTCGTTTCAAGCGGTTCCGAAGAGCCGGGAAGAATTGCGCTGTTCTGTATGGGATGGAGATAAGACTGCTTTTCTCCTTCCTTTTCCAACCGGTCTTTAAGGGTAATATGCCAAGCTTAAACCCGATATGTGGGCGATTTGTCTATCCATCTCATTTTCCTGGAGGGAATTGGATCTTTGAAAGTTTGCCTGCAAGTCCAGAATTGATAAATTGCCGCCTGTATGGATTATGAACGGTTCCAGAAAAATAATCGTCTTCTTAAAGAACAAGTAATCAGAGTAAACAGAGTGTTCCTAAACATACACTATTCAAGGGGGTTACTATACTATGTTTACTGTACGTAACAAAAAATATAGTAGATTAAAACATCTATATTTTTCTCTTATGTTACGAGTGCCATACATAATTAAGAAAACTCAGTTCCAAAAATGGTGACATGAACAATTAATTATGCAACTTAGATTTTCACTATTTTACCTTAAAGACATATTCTCTAAATCAAAATGATCATTCAATTCTGACTTAATGGATAATTAATGCCCAGTTTTGTATAGGCTGCTGATCCTGACCTCTGTATGCTAAACTCTTAGTTACATGTATTGTGCAGAATTCCTGCCATCTAAGCAGTTGATTTCTGTACTATAACAGATTTATATATGCAAAACTTTATATTTATATACTTACAAAGACAAACAGAAAGACATACCACAAATATATATTTATGGTATGCATATATACATACACATAGATGTATAAAACAAAGTGACCTCAGACTTTTATGCATCCCACTGCTACAGTTCATTATGATTGTATTATCCTAACACATTTCAAATATATATCTTTTTTCAAATATATGTTTTGGGGGGAAATGACCAAATGAAATATTTCTGTGAAAGCATATAGGTCTTGCAGTAATTTAATTTTTAATTTAATTTTTGTAGGCGACTTCTTCCATTTCCATGAGTTGTCACTTCATATGCAGCCTCTTTTAGTTGTAACCTGATAACACACCAAATACTTAAAGAACTTGCATTATGATATCACAACACACTTTTTTATATATGTCTACCTCCTTCACTATCCCCCAGCTTCCTTTGTGAACCCCTTTGGTTAAGGCAGCATTTCATATATGTGGCCAGACAGCAATAATAAAGGAAAACTATTCAATATCTTGTAGGTTTCTGTCCCCTTAAAAGGAACGGAAGAAATTGATCATGGTTATTTATTTATTTATTTATTTGGATTTGTATACCGCCCTTTCCCGAAGGACTCAGGGCGGTTTACAGGGAATTAAAACAAGAAATACAAAAATTAAAAAACAATTAAAAAGATTATAACAGATTATTGCTACTAGGAAATCAGTCATACTTGCAGATTAACTACAAATCAATTCAATTATACATATATTTGTCAGTTTGTTTTATATTTTACACTTTTGTTAGTAAACTGCTTTGAAAAATGTTGCGACAGATGATTTTTTTTTAATAGTCGGCTCTCTTTTATCTTGCCAGAAAGACATCTCATTTTTATGAATTAGTTTCACGCGCCGAGTAAAGTAAGAGAACGAGGGGCACGCATGTACTTCAAACTTCTCTAATAATAACAACAACGACAATAAGCAGCCAATGGTTGCTGGCATTATTCCACTAGTACTACTAGCAAAAGTTCCTTTCAGCCAATGGTTGACCGCTTTTCAGCCTCGGCTCACGACCTGTTTCCTGTTGCCACGGTGATAGAACGAGACAATTTCTCCAGCCATCGCTCCGCCTTTTTTTTTTCTCTTCCCAGAACAAAAATCCGTAGACCAGCTCGAGTCGAAATCTCGCGAAGCTACAGGGGAGTCTCGTGGTGAGCTGGGTTGCCGTTCTGTCAAAAGATTCCGGCGGCCTCCTCGATGGTGGCTGGAGAGCGAGCGAAGTGGCTCCGCGCTAGGGTGAGTTTGGGGAACAAACCGGAGCAAGCGAGCGGGGGGGGGGGAGAAAGGGGGGGGCGCGGCCGAGGAGAGCTTCGCGAGCTCTTGCGCGAGGCTGGACCGAACGGAGGGTGTGGGGGAGTGGCCCGTCTCTTGCCTGGCAGTCTAAAAGGCGCTGCTGAAGAGTTAAAGCAGGGGTCTTCAAACTTGGCCCTTTTATGACTTGTGGACTTCAACTCCCAGAATTCCTCAGCCAGACACGCTGGCTGAGGAATTCTGGGAGTTGAAGTCCACAAGTCATAAAAGGGCCAAGTTTGAAGACCCCTGAGTTAAAGACTCCAGCGGCTTTAGGCGAGAGGTTCCTTCTCCCCAGCCTGGCAGACTCTTCCCGAAGCCCTTAAGAAGCGGGCGAATTGAGGGGAAAGAGGCGGAAGTTTTTTCCTTCCGAACCGGGTTTTCCAAATTTCTTTACGCTTTTCTGGCGGGCCTTCTCTGGCGTCCACTCAAGAGCTTCGCAACCTTCTCTGCCTCTCTCTTTCCTGTTGTCAGGATTGCAAACCTCCCCGAGGTGGTGCATTAAATTGAGTGTAAAGAAACGAGCAAGCCGGCACTGGGTCCGTGGCCGCAGGGGACTTAAGTTTATAGCCCTGGCAACTTCCTACGTCGAGGCTAAATTCGGTTTAACTTAACACAGGAAGCCTCCGTTATTCGTGGTATAACGGAGCTTGGAGCGCGTTTCTATGGTTTCACTTTCACGTCTCTCCACTCTTTCCCCGCTGCCCCCCAAAGCCCTACTTAGCAAATTACCGTTATGAGGGGATTGATGTTACCTTTTAGGTTGTAGTTGCCTGCTTCTGACATTTGAAAAGCAGTGTGTATTCATCTTTTGTCCTGCGATTTCAGGACGGGGGGGGGGGAAGAATTGCTGTTCCTGGGTATTGTAAGAGCCTGGGATTCTTTTCTGCCTTCAGCATCTATAGATTAAGATAGGTTAAGATAAGCAATCACTGTGGTGATTCTATGAGAACACGCTGCCTCTGTATGTTTAGGATCCAATCTATTTAGTGTGTTTATAAAATTACATTTGAAGCATGGTGGAAAATGTATGGAATAGCCCTAATTTTCATATTAAGCCTATAGTGGTATAGAACCACTGTGTACATCATTTAAAGGGGGGAAAAACCTGTATTCTACAGAAAAGCAAATCTATATAAAGGTAAAAGGTAAAGGTTCCCCTGCACATGCGTGCTAGTCGTTTCCGACTCTAGGGGCCGGTGCTCATCTCCGTTTCAAAGCCGAATAGCCAGCGCTTGTCTGAGGACGTCTCCGTGGTCATGTGGCCGGCATGACTAGACGCCAAAGGCGCACGGAACGCTGTTACCTTCCCACCGCAGTGGTCCCTATTTTTCTACTTGCATTTTTACGTGCTTTCGAACTGCTAGGTTGGCAGAAGCTGGGACGAGTAACAGGCGCTCACTCTGTTACGCGGCACTCGGGATTCGACCCGCCAAACTGCCGACCTTCCGATCGACAAGCTCAGCGTCCTAACCCACTGAGCCACCGCGTCCCTTTTATAAATAAATAAAATAAAATAAATAAAATCTATATACCCTTGCTCAAATTTAAATAAATCACGGATGCTTATTTCTGAGGCCATTTTTATGCAAAATAGCCTATTCCTATCATGTGTAAACATCTTTGTAAAAAGATTACGTTTACTACTAAAATATTGACATGCTTTCAATCTGTGTTATCTAGTTGATCTTGACATCCCAGTGGTATAAACATTTTCAGAAGAGTATCTCTGACTTATTTTCCTTTCTATATTTATTCAATATTAATACAGTTTGCTTAAACTATTTTTTGTTGTTGTTGCTTTGTTACAAGAGTGTTAGAACATGGTATATGGAATTACTTCAGTCACAAAACAGGTTTATTTTATATCCAACACAGGTGTGATGGCCCATTACTACAAAAGGATACTAGTAATATTGTTTACTTTTCAAGGACTTCTTATAACAAGTGCTTTTAATGAGGATGGGGATATACCTGAAGAATGGATTCTCCTGCATGTAGTTCAAGGTCAGATTGGTGCTGGAAATTACAGCTACTTGAGACTAAATCATGAAGGGAAAATAGTGCTTCAGATGCAGAGTTTAAAAGGCGATGCAGACTTGTATGTATCTGATGTAACTCTTCATCCCAGTTTTGATGATTATGAATTACAGTCTGTAACTTGTGGTCAAGATGTGGTTTATGTGCCAGCACACTTTCGTCGCCCAGTGGGAATAGGAATTTATGGCCATCCCTCTCATATGGAAAGTGAATTTGAAATGAAAGTGTACTATGATCAAACAGTTGTAGAATCTCCATTTGGTGGTGGCTCATACAATCCAGAAGAAATGAAAATGAACCAGAAGTTTCATTCAACAGAAGATGAGTATCAAGACGAGGAATCCGTCTTCTGGACTATATTGATTGGAATACTAAAATTAATACTTGAAATTCTCTTTTAGATTTATAGCTTTGGGTGTGAGCAATCTGTACAACTGATTGAATGCTGTTCTAAGCTGTGGATCGGAAAATAAAGCCATAATTATTTTTATAACGTAAACTCCCAGTGCTATATTGTAGCAGGCACAGTATTTGTATGGTTTTCTCTTAACTGATCAGGGTTAACGGATGCTACAATTCACTGTGATTTTTCAATAAAACTTCAAAATTGTAGAAATATGAATTCATGCTCAGTATTTCAACACATTTGTTAATATATTCACAAATAATGTTATATATATATATTTTAAGATAGATATAGACTATTTCTTTGGCCAAAATAGAAATACTTACATGAGAAAGATTTGAAGAATGAATTCTGGAAAAGAGTTCATCTGCTTTCTCAACCACCATTAACCACCTATTATTTGAAGCAACCTGAATACAGAATTACTTATAAATAAGCATGAAGATTTCAAACATGAAATGTTGACGTTAGAACATTTAGCCCACTCTAATTTCAAATCATTTTCCACAGTGCAAACCCATCTATATCTACTTAAAAATCATGTAATTATCACCTACTAGGAAGTACCACCATACTGGCAGCTTCAGGAAACGATACCTGAGCTTCCTTGTTCCAGAATTCCTCCAACTTCTGTGAGATTTTTCCCACGTGATCTGGAAAAGACCTTGAGATCACTGGAAAGGCAGAAGCTGAAATGTTTTGAAAATGAGTACAGTATGTTCTGAATAAATGCTATGAAGAGGAAAAATACTAGGAAAAAACTCTAATATTGCATCACCAGGAAAAGCCGTAAGAAAAAAAGGACTAAGTTGAAATTTTTTGCCATATGTACATTAATTTCAAGAAGCTGTTTAGCAACCAAGCATTGCATTATACTAGAAAGCAAGTCCCTTATCGCTATATGGAACACTACCATGTTTACAACTTGAGTTGCTCTCTTGAGACACTGGCATGCATTTCTTACTCATTTTCTGGCCTTAGCATAAAGAAGAAATGAAAGATTAGAAGAGTTTCAATAATAAGAAATTAGTAGAATGATAGCTTCTGTGTTTTTGTTCTGAAGTGTGTGACAGCTATCTAGACAGCTGGAATGGCCAGAGATTCCTTGTAGATGGAAAGAAATGAGAATTATTCAAGAATCCACTTGACTTAAATTAAGCTTGGTTCCTACAATACACTTTAATTTCACAATAATAGCATCGTATTCAAACAAATAAGATGCTAATTGATTATGCAAAAAACTTGTATACTTAATGAAGTGTTTTATTTTGTGATTTTCTGTTACTCTACTAATACTCTTGAATTTAATAAATATTTCCCTTTGAATAGGATGGACGACAAAAGTAATTACTCTGCAGTTTTCTATAAAAATGATTATTATGCAGAACAAAATCTAAGACAAATGATAAAGTACAGAATACAGATATGTTCACCTCTGTCTTTAATGCAACAAAAGATATTGAATAACCTTCCTCACCATGTTAAAATTAAAAAGAGTTTTATTTGGTGAAACTGTTTTTGAGTGGTGTTTTTCCTTGTACAGTGATAAACAGAGTAGCACCAAGTTTAGCACTAGTTTTTATGAAGTTAATATGCAGTTATCCTTCTTTGCTGCTCTTCCCTCTTCTTCCTCTGCCCCTGGGAATTGGAGGTTGTCTTTCACAACAGTCACAAATCCAGCGACCTACAAAATTAGAGCTGTCAATTAAAAGAAGACCAATTGCCAAGTAGTCTAAAAAGGCTACTGCAGCTGTATGTGGGAAGTGGGGATATTAATAAGTAGCATATGTTTTTTATAAATTACATTTGTAAATAGCTTTTTATGCCCCTCCTATTAAAAAAGACACTACACTAAATTGATTCAATTATATTCCAGTAATGAATGTACTCGGATTTAAGATAATACATTCATATTCATTCCCCTAAATAAACTTAAGATGCTGTAGCATAAACTAATGAAATATTTAGCTACACTCAGAATGTCAATAGAATGGTAGTTAACACAAGATCAGTATTCACATAACACCCAACTTTTAGATGTACAAACTTTTCAAAAGAAAAAAAGCAATCTAAATCTTGAATTTTAGTTCAGCCTCTGAACAAGTGTAATTGATATAATTACCTGAAGGGATAGCACCAAGCCCCACACAAAATGTATGATAGCCACGATCACACACATCACAAAACATCATTTCTTCCTCATGGTGAGGCTGCCCGCATATAATGCATGTTTTACACTCCATACATTGCCAAGGATAGGTCTTAATTATTGCAACAAGCTCTGCAGACATATCCAAACAGGAAGGATGTCCTAAATCAAAACCAGTATCATTACTAGAATGGTTATATGAAGGATCCTGACAAGACTAAAATGATTTTACAGAATTTACTTTAATTCAGTGTATCAAATGTGGTAATTAAACTTTAAATACTGCAAAAAAATGTAGTTTGTTATTTTTGTTTCAGTTTAAATATATAGACATGTTTAAAGCAGATTTGTTACTTACCACTGTTTTCACATTGGGAGCAGTGTATAAGTGCTTCAGACTTTCCTTTCTTGTTGGACTCCTTACCCTTCAGACAAATTCCACATATAGCATTTGGAATGGCCTTTGGCTGGAAGGGTAGAAGAGGGCTATAAATTCATTCCGGAAGAATTGATACAGGTTTTTTTTTTCAAAAACGTGTGTTATTTAAATTTCTATAAATCAAACCTTCTGGGTGGTGTAGAACAGGATATGATTACAAATTGACAGGTATTGATTATATGAAAAACAGTGGAATAGAGACTATTTTAAACACATGCAAAGTGAAAATATAATAATGTATAATAATACTCATAATATTCCATAAAAATCACAACTAATCAATACATTTCAAAAGGATAATTGAATTTCTAATCTTATGTAAGTTGAATGTGTATGAAATCTCGTAACACATAATTCTTCAAATGTAGATTAAGCTAATTATATTAGCCATCCATGCAGTATAGTATTGAAATTATATACTGAAAATTCTGAGTATATTTTTTGTCTGATGCAAAAGCTGATTAAAACCTGTTTATTTCATCAATAAACAAAATTTTATGTAGATATAAGCAAACAAGTTGAAATTGGTACTTCTTTGTGAGGCTAAGGACCAACAAATCAATTGCAAACGATTTTTACATCTGCACAGAAAACAAATTGTATACATCTATATTTGTTCCATGGATTGTATCCATTATACTATGTTTTCCTAAACTGAATCTATATTTTCAATTTGTATAAACAATTCAAATTGTTTGACTCTATGTCTGACAAAATGAGAAAATTATAAGGAGTGTCTCATGATAATAACTTTATTAGAATTTCAAGTATCTTCCCTAATCACAATCCTGTACCATTCATGTCAACAAGTGCTTTTTCTGCATGTAAGAGCAACTACTATCATTTGAAAAGAATGTTATGTCATTTCAATTCCAAAACCCTCCTGCCACCAACACCTGCTCCACATCTTTGAGGAATCCTAGAGTGTAGATTTGAGATCAATGTTGAAGGGAGAAAAATACAAGTTCCTCTGAATCAAGTAACATTGGAAAATCAAAAGTACTCCAGATACTTAATATAAAATTTTTATGTGGATTGTAATGAAAGCATTTTTGCAAATTACCTTTGAATAAATCACCTCCTAACCTTAAATATGAAGCTCTTGGCTTGTTTGAATTGTTATAATAATAATAATTGCCAAAATTTATCAAACAGATGGGTGAAATTGAACAATTTTTCTTTCAAATTTAGATACATTTCCAATTAAAACTTTAATATGTAACAGAAAACAAAGTACATTGGTATAACATTTGAATTGTGTAGCTGAACCACACGTATGCTACCCTAATAATTATTTTCCCCTTTGAATATTTGAATTTGTAAAAAGCCACAAATTATTTAACTGTATATTGCTATAAACAAAACTAAAACGGGTGCAATAATATATATATAATAAAATAATTTTTAATCTTATTACTAAGATATAGTTTGCACATTTTGGTTTTCCCTCCATTTATGTTCAAGGATAACAGTCCTGCCTTTATGTGATATTGAGGAAGAGGGCACTAATATTTGACACTGATAAATCAGAACATGGAGGAAATGATACTGGTGAAGAGATTCTAGAACAGAGGTAGATACTTTTTAAGCTGAATTAGGCCTTAGTTGTCTATTCTTCATGCTATAACAGTACATATTTCCTGCACCAGTAGGAAAAGACACTAAATGAATCCAACACAATCTCTAACTCTGATACCAATTTCTTCTCATGTTACATTGACAACATGGAAACATGGGTGGATGGTTGCTTACTTTATCTGAATGGCTACAAATTACAAGGTAATAATTGTAACAACAGTTTGCTCTTAATAGAAAAGCGGTGTATCAAAGTAAGAACAAAAACATTTAATTGCTGAAAGAATGAAAAGCGTGTGCAGGCATCACTGCTATACACATCTATCTGGAATATTTTAATAATGCTGAGAGAAGCAAAGTAGATTTGAATTCTTCTGATTAAAAATAAATTTAGAAAATTGCAGTTATTAACTAAATAAATATAAAGTTCAAAGGAGTTAATATGTGTTTACTATGTATTAGCCTAATTTCAGAATTTTTTATGTAGCATGCTCGGCCTCCACAGTTCTGTTTAAACACCCACAAGGCATTTATAAATAGCTCTTTTTTAAAAGATGACAGAGGCATTCAATATTTTTGCTTATTTATTTTTTTAAAAAAATCATAGTCCACCTGTTTTATACATAAATATAATGAAATGATAAAGGAGTCTAACATTCACAAATATCTCTACAAAATAATAAATAACCATGGTGGAAACAGACATATATTTTTATTTACTATTCTAATCCTACTTGCATACCTTTTTATACCCTGCTCCTCCCAAAGAAAGGAATAAACCCAATTCTGCAGCATTCACCTTTTGTACTGCTACATTCTATAAAGTTCACTGTTTTTAAGCTATATCAAGATAACAATTAGAAAATACACTTGCTATTTCTTTTATTGTACGCATACTTACTGCTACGGTATGAAGCAGCAAGCTGCTTCTCAATCACCCAATGCAAAACTACTTTTCCGTTGCTATACCTGTACTGAGTTAAGTGCAGTTACTATTTCTGTGAACTCTAGGTACTGCACCAGCCAAGAGGCATTTAACAATAATGCTTTCCCCAAATCTCTATTCTATAAATCTAGGAATAAAATAGTCACAATATACTAATTTAAAAGAACATCCAAAAATGGATGTCTCTCCTATAGAAATGAGAAAAAAAGTCTATTCATATTTAGGAACGATTCTAAAAAGAAAAAAAATGATTCTGGGGGATCACTGGAAAACATTGCCTGTCTGATTTAGTGATGCTTTAGTCATCTTCAAGTTAACAAGCAAAAGAATAGTACGATTTTCAACCCTACTGCTTCAAAAATTCATTTTAGACTAAAACTGCAATCCTGTATACCGGCCAAGATCATATTCACTTGTCAGTTCTAAATAAAGCAAGGGCAATGAGTCTTGATGCCTGGCTTCAGTGACTTTGGGATTTGTTCAGCAAGTTTTTTGGTTTTCATGAAACTGATTCAAGTAAACCAAGAAGTCTTCTCCAAACCTGGAGAAGCAAAGAGTGGACAGAAAGCTCTGAAGCAAGAGAAACAGTCAATAGGAGAACATGTTCCATCTTCACACTTCAATAAAGCTTTGTGCTTTGTGTATTGGATATGAAATGATATGTCTGAACCACACCAATGGAATTTGTAACTTATCCTCAAATACGTAAGCATGCTATATTTCCAGAAATTACATTGGCTGGAAACGAGCCTTCTTTTCTAAGCAAATTAACGTAAATCAGAGAGTTACAGAATGCAAAGTAAGAGTGGGATAATCAGTTAACAGACTTGTACTTCAGTCTTGTTTTGTACTGAAATATGCAGACCTGGATACTCTGAGAATACTGCCATGACAATTATAATCATCAGTCCTTCATCTTTTAGAATAATAGCTATTGAGGAAGGATAATAGGAATGATGCCCCCATTAAAAAAGACAGATGGTTTAACAAATTAATAAAAATCAATCTGCCTGCTTAGAAAAAAGGTAAATATAAGAAACCCATTTGTAATACATGCAATATATGTATTAACATTTTGCTTATCTTTCCTAAAAGCTCTTACAGTTAAATTTTAGTTTTAAAATGTAAATAGAGAAATAATCTAATATATGGGGTAAATACTATGCAATAAAATCATTGTAACTTTTAAGGGTTCCTGGGAATATTTAAATCCCCATTTGTAGGCTTATTTAGGCACATGATGTATCTAAATGCAGTCAGTAACTGATAAAGATGTTCATACTATATTAGTTCTATAATATATATTGTATTAGATATTTAAAACTACTTCTTACATAGAGTTAGCTACTCTAAAGTGAAAAAATGCACTGTTTTATTTTCTAATCAGTCTGTATTTTGTTTTTGGGACCAAAATGCCCCTGATAATCCTCATATTCTAACCTCATTAAGGTTTGCTTTAAAGAATTCTCAGTACTTCTCCATAGATCAACTATATATGGATGGGTTTGAACCAGTGACTAGTAATATAAAATAAAATTACCTTTAGCGATCAAAGGTTTGTATATTGGTTTTTGATACAGTGCCTTCACAAGAAACTAGCCAGGCATTGCTATATGCATGGTTTTTTCTCACATAATACCTCAAGTTCAAAATTTTATAATGCTTTCCTAAGCTTCATCTTTGGATTTCATAAGTTAATCATATAAATTACTAGCACACACTTGAAGCTGCAATGAAATAAAACATTTTGCAAGGCTGTTATGTAAAAATAGACATGTCTACAAAAAAACTAAACATTTTCTGTATCATTTTAAAAAGCTTCTCCTTAAAAGAAATGGTTTCTAGCATTCAATATTTTTGTACAAGTATCTGAAATCACGCATTTATGAAGTTAAATTGTATTTGGAATCTTTTTTTTCTTCAAAGAAAGCTACTCAATTCTAACTGAAAAGTGACTGGAGTCCTGTACTTTGAATGATTCAGTAATACATTCAATATATAAGTTACGTAGTTTGAAAATGGCTTACGATATTTCAAAATGTTACTTGCACTATGTAACTTCTCAGGCCTAATACCACCTAATCACTTTTTCGATCACAGAACTATTTCCTTAATTGTCCTCCTTATAACCCTTCAAACACGTAAACATATGTTTTATTCTGTGTAAGCAGAATCTGCTGGTAAACAAATGTTATTGGTAAACAAATAGCTTCCAGCTTCTTATTTTCTTTATCCTCAATAAAAATTACAATCTAAAATTTCAGTTAATTCTAAACTGAAGTTCACCAGTAATACTGACAATTAAAAGATGTTATATAATGATCACTGTTTAAAATATAACTCCTTAGGTCCTGGTAAAGCTTAAACCACTCCCTGTGTCATTTGCTTAGAAGTACAAAACCAAAACTATACTAAGAGTACCTCACTTGGAGCCCACCGTCTCTCCAAATCCTGTCCCCAAACTACTTTTTAAACTGCAAAATGATGGCCTGTTGCACAGTTCTATTCTACAAGGTTAGCACAACCTTCTTTCAAATAAGTTCATCTACTCATTCTGGCATTCTTCATAAAATGAGGAGAGCAACAGGGAAAAGAACCTAGTCCTAGGCCAACTTGTGACCTTCACTGCACCTAACACTGAGGGTTTCATTAGACTATCTGAATATTTCTTCCTAAAAAACAAAAATGGCTCAAGCCAAATCTCGTCCTCCCAACTTCCTACACGTGGGGAATTGTTTTAAGATTGCCAACACCAAGTTATATCATAAACAGATTACATACTTTTCATCTGGAAAAAGTTAAGAAAATATAAATATGTATGTACAATATTCTAGCTGCATTTTACAGTCCTTGTCCAGTCCATACTGGTCAGCAAGCTATTTTAAGCTAAAACACAATGTTATATTTGAAAGGTAACTATCAACCTTTTGAAGCTCAGAGAACAAAGCCATTTTCCTCCACCCTGGCAAAAAAGAGGAAGAAAGCCCATCTTAATAATCAGATCTCATGCTGCAATTGCTCAGGAACCATTTAGGTACAGAAAATAGAAGCCACTCCACAGCCAGGGTAACAAACAGTAAGGCCCCAGGTAAAATAAAGCAACAGGAAGTAAGGAAGCAAACAGGAATGCACAACAGGAGAGCAGCTAAGCAAGTATAGTAAGCAGACGTTCCAATATTTTGAAAAACAAAGTTAAATATTTCAGGGAGAGAAGCTGATCAGTAAAGAAGCTGAGTCAGGGGCTTTTTTCTTCTACCTTGTACCCAGGAACCGATTTGGATACAGATCGTTTGGAACCCTCTTTTCTTGGAGTAGAATTTCTCTCTTTTGTTTTTTGTTTTCCCTGCAAAGGTTCTTCCTGGTTTTCTGCTGTGCATTCACCTTCAGACACATTGCCAGATGAGTTGTCCTGTAACATGAAGGAAAAACCATTTTTTGCTTCTTTACATGGGAGGAGCAAAGATAAAACTTTGCTCATTAGTTTAGTGTAGGGGTCGGCAACCTTAAACACTCAAAGAGCCACTTGGACCCGTTTCCCAGAGGGGGGAAAAACACTGGGAGCCGCAAAAATCTTGCACGCACACAGGCAAGAAGGGGAACGTGATTGAAGAGTTTAATTTAAAAAAAAATAGAGGCTGCTCTGCATGAGTTCTCTCTCTCTCTCTCTCTCTCTCTCTCTCTCTCTCTCTCCTCGCTCTCTCTCCCCCCCTCCCTCTCTCCGATCTTCTGCTCACCTGGCAAGCTGGCTTCACTGTTCTTGGACAAGCTGACACACATTCCTACTTCCTGTGGAGATGCAGCAAAGGCAGGAGCCCCACCCAATAAGCTTGTCAGCTTCTCGGAGAACAGCGTGAGGCCACTCTCTTTTACACACACACACACACACACACACACACACACACACACAGACGGGGGGGGAGAAAGAGAAAGAAAGAGAAGGGAAGCACAAGTGCCTCTCTCTTTCTCTGCAAATGGCGGATGACTGGGAGCCACAGAAGGCTGAAAGAGCCGCGGTTTGCTGACCCGTGGTTTAGTGTATTGATATATATTCTTAGTATATTCTGACAAAGCCCAATGATTCTGCCCGGCGTATACAAATAAATATTTAAAAAACATTATGATTAAAAGTATAATAATAGTATCTAAAATGTAATAAAAATCCAATAAACTGTATAAAATAGACCAAACTACAGAAAACCCAGCACTCACTGCTGATATTAAATGTATATCTGGAACACGCACATTTTGGTTTACCGAATTGCCTTTGATTTTCCGCTTTTCATCTGCTCGTTCTTCTGTATCATCTGAATCTCCATCACTATCCAGCGCAGGCAGATCTGGATCTAAGGGGGGCTCATAAAGAGCTGTATTTAGTGGCAAATATCGAAGTTCATCAGGAGAGTATCTAAAGTTAAGTAAAAAGTTTTAAACTTGCATTTCAAATTGAAATACATGTAGTGACAAACCGAATTCAGTATTTTAGCATTTACAAAATTTAACCACATATTAGAAAGAAGTGCTTAAAGGATGTTAATATGTATATTTATACACAGTACATATATGTATACACAGTTATATGAGTACATAAATTAATCAATTCTTCTTTAAGAATCAAATGTTACACCTGAATTAGCATCTAGCCCGCAAAACTACAAACAACATTTTTAAAAAAAAAAAAACCCATTAGCTTAATCACAGCAAATCTCTGGTACCTTTTATAGTACTCCTGAAACTGGCCTGGTATGAGAGCCACTGGATAAGGGCTAACTTTTGTCCTTTCTGTAGGTAAGATTTTATATTTTCCTTGAGGCACCTGGATAATCTGTATTGTTAATACAAAAATAAGAAGCTCATTGCCCATATTTCTAAATTTCTTTTCTAAATAATCAAAAAGTATTTCAATACATGTCACATCCATGGATTTTCCATGCATACATCCTTTAACAAAATACGTCATGTACCATGTTTGAATGATCCTATTAAACCTCAAATATTAGATCACACAATTGATTTAAAACTCTGGATATTTTAGAGTATCTGAAACACACATGTCTGCATTTATATTCTGGATCAAATATGGCAAATGCACAGTGTCATATACGACAATATATAGTTAATAAATGTAATGTAAAATTCTATCTTGTATCTAAAAATTCTGGTTGATAATTATGGATAGTAATTTTTGTCTATCGAGCTATAAAAATAATCATACTAAAAGGGGGGAATCAAAACAATATTTTTGTGACATTACATTTTGCTTGAAGGCAAAAGATGAAAGGAAAGATATTGTCATTCATCTTCCCTCGTAATAAACAATTCAGAACCATATATTTAGAGAATGTGGTTGTATTTTTATAGGCTTCTATGTTTAAATGTATTTTCTTTATTCTTGTCATAGCTGCTTACAAAATAAAACACTAAAACTACATTCATAGTCCAAATGCACTGGCAACCTAGATCGTAACTGTTAATTTCATCTCATTTGAAAGCAAAAGTTGAGCAACTGGATTGGGAATGAAAATATATAGAAATAAGGAAACTTAACAATCAGGCTGAAAGCATCAAGACAATCTGTGCGTTCACAATGATTCTAATCTGAAGAACAATATTTCATTATTGTACATAAATGGGAAAAAACATACTAGTCTGGAGAGTATATTTGATATGAAAAAGCTAAATAAATAAAATCTTACAAATTAACTCTGAACTGTAACTGCAAAGCAGAACAACACTTGCTTGCTTTGCAATCAGAAGTAAGGAGGTCACATGGTTCAGCATAGCAACTTTAATGGAATGATTTGCTCAAAGGTTTATCAAAGCAAAGCAGTTCTTAAGATTTCTACAGTCCCGCATTCTCCTGCTCCAAGAAAACTCATTTTCACTGTTGCACAAATTTCAAACCTAATGTTACTGTCCACAATAGTGTAGATATTCACAATTAATTACAACTCAACTTTACTAGTATTGTTGATAGTTATTACTTATTCCTTTAGTGTTTATGCAATATTTGCACTTCTTGTATTTTTTTCTTTCTAGTGTGACATTACCATAGATCTCTCAGAAAACGTTTCCCCAGATTGGATTACAAACAACCATATGCTTATAGCAACTGAAACAAGAAAACGAAAGCTTCCTACATGTGTTTGTAAATCAAAATAGGCCCGTCTTTCTTCCATTCGTTCACGGTTTAAGTTGCTGTTGAATTCTGCAGCTTTCTTGGCGGCTTTCTTAATATACTCTGGAACTTTACTTGCTTCAACTTTTTGGGTATTCTGCTGCTGCAATTGCTGAAACAATTTTTTTCTATTAGTTCACAAAAGCTGAAGAAATTTGATAGCCTGCATGTTATATTGCTCTGCATTTGTAAAATCATCATAAACAGTTACTTACAGAATACTCTTTATAGTGGTCAGTTATTCGTTGACGTTCTTTCTCTTGAAGTATAACTGAGTACTCTGCATGTTTGGCAGGGTATTCTTTAATCATCAGATCAATCACTTCATCACTGCGCAAGGCAGTTAGACCTAAAGTATATAAAAACAAGTGGTTTTGTAAAAATAATAATCAGGAAGGTAAAATTAAGATCTTTGCTTTTGTTTTAGCCTTTTTAGAGGCTTGTAACAATCTAAAATTGTCAGATCAGTATAAGGAGGAGGGGAGGGAGGGAGGGAGGGAGGAAGAGAGAGAGAGAGAGAGAAGCAATAAGGAAAACATATTTCTACATTGATTCTGTTCCAACTCCTCCCAACCCATTTCTATCTTGCGGCATTCTAAATAGCAAACATATTAATTGCATTTTCTCTAAATCATGGAACAAACTAAATTTAACAATCTTTTGAAGGATACTTTTCAGATCTTCACAATTTTATTAGAACAAACCTCCAAAAATATATAATTGCTTACATACAGCATCCCAGAGACACTTATTCTGAGATTGGGGGGTATATAAATATGATGAATAGATACATACAGTAGGTAGGTAAGTAGGTAGATACAACATGTGCCTTTTTTGTCCTTACCTAAAGTACACTGTGTTTCCGTAATGACATTTAATTCTCTGAGATAAAGTTTCTCTTTGTGAGAAAGATCTCGTCTTTCTAAATCTCCAAGAAAACAATGGGAAAAATAGTAAGGATTTCAAAATATGTAATATTAAAATTAAATTTCCATTAAAAGTTTGAATTAAAAAGCTAATGCTGCTTCTGTGGGGAAAAGGTAATGTTTCATTTGAATTTAGCTTGGTTTTTACTGAATTCATAACTATATATCTATGTATGTAGTTTTCCTGGCTCCAATACAGAAGTGGTTTCTTGTGCCTTTTTTCATGTTCTTTTTTTAACTTCCCAGTCTAGCTTACAGCTCTTGCTTTTCCTCCTAGAAGGATGAGGTCCTAACCAGATCCAACTATACTTAGCTTTTAAAATCAGATAAGATTGGAACACCATACCCCACAAAAATAGTGCCAGAAATAGCATACTTATTTCAACTGCCAAATCTAGAAACATGTTTGTGTGGGGGGAAACTAAAACAATGCTGTTTGTTGTAGTGCTCTTTTCCATGAACTAAAGCACACATGCAAATTCATGTATATAAAAATAAGAAAGAGCTGCAAGAAAGTTCCCATTTCAAATTGGGGTGACTTCAAAGAATTAAAGAAGCAATAGCATAAGCCTGAGTGGCTTAATATTGACTGCATTTTCTCTGAAACATAAAACATATTGACTTGTACATTATTATCACAAAACACACAACTTCCAAACATATGCTAAACTCTCACATCTGAGCATACAGCAGATATGAAACTCTGTACTATTTCAACATTATCTGTTTCAGTGCTAATGGCGTGTATTAACCAGATTTAGCAGATTTGGACAGAGTTCCCCTTACATTGCAGCCATTGATTGAATTCAAATCTGTGAAATGTAGGTAAGTCAAAAGGGTTCCAAAGGTTATGGAGATAGCAGTCATTGGGTGCATATAAGAGATTCACCTGCAAGCATTTCCAAACAAAAGCAACAGACCACTAAGACATTTGATCATTTATATGCTTGGAGGCACTTTTAAGACATGTGAACAAGCCTGCCTGCACTGTATGTATATTTTTACATTTCATGTAAGTATTTTTAACATGAATACCTGGATATTTTCGCTTAAAGGAGGTTACCCCCAAGTATTCACTAACTTGTTCTTGAAGCATATAATATTCTCCAGTTTCATCGGGTGGCCATTTGTATTCTATCAGGTTTTCAGCTGGAAAATAACTAAAACTAAACAAAGAAAATCAAATATTAAATTATAAGAATTTAACACTACCGTCCAAACAAAACCCACATTCAATGCCCTGTGCTCTGTAGTAACACTTTTATACATCTATATTCTTAATCATTTCTGAGCTCACTCAAGTGGAAAAATCATGTACACATTATTAGATATTTCGCCGTTACTCTGTAAGTAACTCAAAGTGCTGAATATATATAATACACCTTCCTCCTATTTCCCCCAACATAAGGATGATTTAATTATTCTGAAATACACTTTCTGTTCCCCATTTTGAACTATCAAGAAGTATCAATGTCCTCTTTTCAAATTCTTCTGCTGGCTATCTTTATATATTGGTAGCACATTTCACAGTTCTAATTCATGAGGTTCCTGTAATACCATCAACACCCTAGTAAATAAAACAGCAAGGACCATGCATTTATTTTTGTTGAAAAAACAATATATTAAACTAGAACAACTTTTTTTAAAAACGACAATACCTAAGATCTTGACTTGAAGTCTCACAACTTCTGGAGCTGTCTCCTGAGCCCATGCGGCGCCTTTTAGATGGTTGGCTGCCATCATTTGAATTTTCTTCTATGTCATCCTGAGATGATACCATAATGTCAAGTGTTGAGCAACAAAGTGCCAAGACCAAGAGCATACTTATCAAGAATATGAAGTATTTGGATTTGAAAACCTTAACGAAACTGTGAACATCTACACCTTACTCTGGGATTTTTTCACTGTTCTTTATCCATTTAATTAAAAAATAAGTCAAGGAGTTACACAGGGCCATGATATCTTTAGGGAAATCAACAAAGCTAATAGGTAGAGGTACTGTACTCTAGAATCTCTAATAATGCTATACAGCATGTTGGAATTGGTTACAGGTAACCCTCAACTTACAACAGGGGTCTTCCATTTTGGCCCTTTCATGACTTGTGGACTTCAACTCTCAGAATTCCTCAGCCAGCATGCCTGGCTGAGGAATTCTGGGAGTTGAAGTCTACAAGTCATAAAAGGGCCAAGTTTGAAGACCCCTGACTTACAACCACAACTGAGCCCAAAATTTCTGTTGCTAAGAGACCTTTGCCCCATTTTACGATTTGTGCCACAGTTACGTGAATCACTGCAGTTCTTAGTAATATAGCTGTTAAGTGAATTTGGCTTCCCCATTGACTTTGCTTGTCAGAACATCGCAAAAGGGGGTCACATGAACTAGGACACTACAATCATCATAAATATGAACTGGTTGGCAAGCATCCAAATTGTGGTCACATGATCATAGGGATGCTGCAACAGTTGTTAAGTGTGAAAAAGTTGTAAGTCACTTTTCAGTGCCGCTGCAACTTTGAACAGTCACTAAACAAATGGTTGTAAGTCGATGACAGTTCTTGGCTCACACATTGTTAAGAACCACACTTTAAAAAATAAAATAGTACTGTAACTCTGAAGGCGATCCTAAAGCAATTTAAACTTCAAAAATCTGAAATCAATGTGACTTCTTAATAAATACAGTTGATGCTTGAAATGCAGATGTCCAGTTAGGGGACGCCGGCATTATTTTCTTTTTATATCAATCAGCATGGGAACTTAATATTCAGTAGGACAAATAGTTGCTAGCTACAATAGCTTTCCCAGCATTACACTAAAGAAATGGGAAAGGGAGGAGGAGGTTTGGCTAGCCATCAAAAGCCCCATCCCCATAATCAGGCTAAACAGACTGCAGGTGCTCTTCTTAGATGAGTGGGCCTGCTGCATCTTTCAGAAGAAACACAGTGCAAAGTCTTATTTTCGTCGACCTCCAAGAACTACCTACTTGCGATTCGACCCTCAAGAAAAAAAAAGTGAAACCGACTTCTTTAAAAAAAAAACCCTCTCTCCTTCAACCCAGGTGCCCCACTTTTTATGGCGAATGTTCAGCTTAGCGTCTATACCAGGGGTCTTCAAACTTGGCCCTTTTGACTTGTGGACTTCAACTCCCAGAATTCCTCAGCCAGCAAAGCTGGCTGAGGAATTCTGGGAGTTAAAGTCCACAAGTCATAAAAGGGCCAAGTTTGAAGACCCCTGGTCTATACGTTCTTAATTTCCTTTAACTGAACTTCCTTTAACTTCAGATGTGCTCAAATCCTTTTCGATTCCTGTTCAGTCCTTCAAAGGAGAGTTAAGTGGGAAGGATCCAACGGATCTCGCCCCACCGCCAACCACAGAAATGGCAAACCCGGGGGGCAAAACGGTTTGACCTCCAGGCGCCTTCGGACAGCGATACGAAGAGCGGGAGGCGATATTCAGAACCAAAGCAGAGCGAGTCATCCCTGCCGGGCCAAGCAAGGGGTAGCGGAAAGAAAAACAAGGCTGTTTTCTCCACGGAGAGCCAGCCATCCGGGAGATGCCCCGTCCCAGGAGGCGATGAGGCGGAGCCGGGCAGAGACCTTCCCGGGAGGCTCCTCCTCTTCACGGAAGGTGGTGGAAGGATTCAAACCCCAGCCCACGCGGGTCTCCTCGCCGCCGTCCTCCGCCGGAGGAACGGCTTAGCCGACCGGTGCCCCTCGGAGGAGGAAGAAAATGGCGTAAGCCGCCGGGGGCGTCCTCCTCCGCGACGGACGACAGGCGCTGACGGAACGGAAGGAAGGGGACCGAGAAGACGAGGCGGCCGGAAAGGACAATTTCCCTCGTTCTACTTGCGCGCGTCGCCCTCACCTTTAAAGACTGGGCTCCGGGCGTGGCTGGGTCGCTGTCGCACACCCGCGGGGACAGGACCGCCGCCATCACCGGCCACGGATGGGGCTGGGCTAGAGACCGCTTCGCCGCCCTCTCCTCCCGCGCACCCCACCTCACCCCGCCCCGCCGTTTCAGGTCCGGCGCCACCTGCAGGCTCGGGGATGGCAATGCAGGCGCCGAATCGCTCGGCGGAAGGCGCGATCTTTTCCGTGGCCAGCGACTTCGAGCTGGAATGCTGGTTCAGAAGTCGGGCGTGAAAAGTGTGGTTTTGGAGGCCTGCGCTATAAATCAGGGGTCTTCAAACTTGGCCTTTTATGGACTTGTGGACTTCAACTCCCTGATTCCTCAGCCAGCAAAGCTGGCTGAGGAATTCTGGGAGTTGAAGTCCACAAGTCATAAAAGGGCCAAGTTTGAAGACCCCTGCTATAAATGCATGCCTTTACTCGATCGGAGTATTTATTCATTACGAGTGGCAGCTGTTTTCTTAGAGGCGTACCTTGACGGAAGGCCTGGAGGAACGTTGTCCGTAGGGTCGCGATGGGTCGGACACGACTTCGCAACTAACAACAACAACCTTGACCTGGGGGCGGAAAGGGGATAGCTTGGTGCGGCCAAGTCCCCACAGCGAACCCGCCGCGGGGACAACTCGCTGAATGAAGCTTTATTGTCAAAGTACAACCATGTATACATTGAGATTAGCTGAGCCTCCCTTCGTGCTCCCACCCCCCAACTCACAGTGACAACAAACCCTCCATCTTATTACACCATGTGAACTAATTGCACCACACACCGGCCTCGCAAGTCAATTCTGCATAAAGTTTATAAAAATTATTTCCCGTTCAAAAGCCTAACAGCCCACGGATAAAACCTGTTTTTCAGCCTGTTGGTGCGGCTGGCTATATATCCTACCCGATGGTAGGAGAGTAAAGAGTTGTCCAGGGTGGGACAATTCAACAATTCAATTTAAATATTTAAAATAATTGAAAAATTTTTTTAATGTAATTACATTTTGTCGTTCATATTTCATTCTGTCCTTCCTTTTGCATCCTTTAATGATTTTATTCCACTATTTTTTTGATAGTAGTGTAGCTTGTCCTGCAGGAGTTGTCCAGCAGGGAGCTGGCCACAGCGAGTTGTCCTAGAGACCCATCTGGAGGTGAGGTCAGTGAAGTCAGCGAGATATTGAGTCAATATTTAAAAATATATTTTTTTAAAAAAGATTATTTTGTCTTGCCTATTACTTTCTATTAGTAACTCAAGGCTGCAACATAATATCCTTCCTCTCCTTCTATTTTCTCCACAACCACCACCCTGTGAGGTGAGTTAGGCTGACAGCGAGTTGACTAGCCCAAAGTTGGCCAGCTGGCTTTTATGCTGAGGCAGGACTAGAATTCAGAGTCTCCTGGTTTTTGTTTTCATTTCTTCTAGGTAACCTATGTCCTTCCAGGTGTTTGCTGAAGTATATGTGTCTGGAGGCAAGGCTGTGAGACTCAGTCAAGCCCACTCATAAAACAGAGCTAGGTGCTATTGCAATTATGTGGTCTTGGTTGCAAATGTTTTGAAGCCTTAATCGGTCAGCCATGTTGGTTGGGAGAAGAACCAAAAAAGCAAGCCTGGAAGAAAGACAAGATACCAGCCTAACAAATGCAGTAAGTGTTGCATAAAATATTGCCACCGTATCTGGGCTGCAAATATCCTAATCATTTCAAGATGATAGGAAATACAGAAACGTTTTCTGCCATCTAGTGGTCACCTAGATTTTTAAAGTCCAAACTAGACAGCCCATACCTGTTGAGGTTTTTTTTTTTCTTCCAGGATATAAGATAGGCTTGTAACATTTCCTTTCATTTCACCATCCTCAGGACAGTCAGTGAAGTTGTCCTCCTCCTCCACCTCACCTGATCCTAGGAACTGCCTGCCACTTTGCGGGGTGGGGTGGGGTGGGGGGTGTGAAACAAAGAATGGTGAACTGTAGAGAAAACTGCACTCCTGTCCCCCATGGGCCCCTTCCCTCCAGGAAGGAACCATCAGTGCCTCCCAATAAGTTCAAACTTGCCAGCAGACAACTGGTTTCTTCTCCAAACCAGCCACTGCTGTTGAAAGAGATTTCAAATTTCAGCCTCTATTCCAAAACAACCAATACCCACTTCCCTGTTGGGTCCAGCTACCATCTGTTTGGCCACAGGGGCCAGAGGGAGGTGGGAAAGAGGGTGGGGATACACCTCTTCCATTTTCCTTTGCGTCAAACAACCTATGGGTTTTCGGGAAGTGTAGATGTGGTGGTGCTGAAGTGGCCACAATTCTAACAAATTTCAGTCCCATGGGAGCAATGGGTGCTGGATTTTGGATGCATTTTGTAAGTTAGCCCTTTTGATCCAAAACTTGCTCTGTGATGCACTGCTTTGCCCAATTGAAGATTACAAATTATCACAGATAATTTTAGTCATATATGGATATGTATAAAGTCTTAAACTGGACTGGGCTGGCAGGGAAGGTATCTAATTGTGATTACATAACTGCCAGATACTACCAGATTGCAAAGATTGCAATCATGTGACCATAGGGATTGTCAGAGCCCCTCAAATGTATTTGCCTTTAATCCTTCCCTTTCCCCTTTTTTGCTTTTGCTTATGTATTCTTAGGGCTTGCCATATTGTTGGAGGGAGGGCTCTTGCAAGGGGAATGTTACTTGTTTTGCTCTGCTCTGTATGATATGCCCTTCCTCTGGGCGAGAGGAATGCGACCTGAAAACGTCTGCCTTATCTCCAGACCATGGTGTTCTGTTCCAGCCTACAACCGGCCCTGCAGAAATGTCAGGGACAATCCCTTTGTTATATTCAATAGGCTGGAATTTATTATTTGCAAATTTGCAAATTTATTTGCAAAAACTAAATGAAACAGTTCAAAACAGAGTAAAATAAATACAGACCGAGACTATATCAGAAGCTCTTCAAACGGTTGCCTTCAGCAACCAGCACCTCCCACACATTCCCCTTTTAAACAACAGTCTCAGGGCGTGGCTTCTCTTTGCCTCCTCCCGAGGTGCCTCATTGCTTTTCTTTGCTCACTTCTGCTTGTCTGCCTCCTGCTTCGAGCGCCCTTGAACAAAGCCAGCTGTGGATTGTCTTCGTCTAATCTTTCAGGCTCACACAACTGGGTCTGAGGAGGAACAAGATGGGAGGGTTCTGGCTGAGAGCTCTGCGATGGATCTGCAACCAAAGGCTCTCCAAACCCCTCCTCCTCCTCAGAATTGTCCAATTCAGCTGCCGAAACCACGGCTGATGCTGAATCACAACACACGGATCCTGGGACTGTTGGGAAACGAAATGAAGAGAGACCTTGAGATGGGTGCTAAGTCTCCAGCTTCTCATAACATGGTGGCACCTGTGGATTTGCTGGATTTCAACGAGAGGGTTGGGCATTGGGGGGAGGAGTTTTGAATTGCTTTTTTGATGTGATCATTTCCCTGCCAAATCTTTAGACCTTGCTTTGCTCTCTTGCCATCGCTATGCTGGTAACCAGAACTTCCAAGGCTAGTTGTAATTGCCACTCTTTCAGCACCATCACAATATTGAATGGTCACTGAACCAGTCATATTTAACCAAGGACTACCTGTATACAGTTACAAGCACGCCCAATTGTTTGGTTATCAATTCTCAACAGCCAGCAAGGAATATCGCTCTGTTATGTTTTGCACAAAAAATGTCACCGTGATAGCATGGTTGGAAAAAAAAACATTTATTTGAGAAAATAAACTAGAAAATCTCAATATTTTACTACAATATTTCTTTGTTACTGTTTGGAAGCCATCTAGAGCCTCTGTGAGTGAGTAGGCGGCTATATAAATGTTCTAAAATAAATAAACCAATTACTCAAAATAGGAAGCAACTACTAGAGCCACCATAACATAGTTCTCAGTTTCATATTGAGCTTGAACCCAAGTGTCTCTTGCGACATCCCACACCCATCTGCTGGCAATCTGGAGAAAAAAACAAAGTAGCAACAATTTAGCTAACATACATTTTAAAATTATAATAATCACATAACGAATCTATTGCAACAATATATTATGCTGAGACTGTTGGATTATTGTCTGTTCAGTTCAACAGAATTATCTACAAATTGCCAAAAGTTAAAGTTATACTGCAACAGTTGAAATAATTTCTACAATGTCACCACATAATATGTAACATGGTGACATGATGATTAATCAAACTTGATTTAATAAAAATGTAAAAAAACCTTTTAATTTAAGAGCAAACATTACATATGGAAGAAGATAACAGCCCTGCCCAGTTTACAATAATATGGCAAAATCAGGGGTCTTCTAAGTTATTATTATTTATTTAACTTATATACCGCCCTATTCCCGTAGGACTCAGGGCAGTTTACAGGGCAATTAAAATCATACCATACAAAAGTTAAAAAATTTAAAACAGTTAATGAAAACAATTAATTAAAAGTTGGCCCTTTTATGACTTGTGGACTTCAACTCCCAGAATTCCTCAGCCACAACTCATAAAAGGGCCAACTTTGAAGACCCCTGGGCAAAATGAATGCAAATTAAGAAAAAAAAATCTGAAAGAAAATGCAATGCTGTAGTCTGCTACAAATAAAAAATTCTACCTAAAATGTCTATAAGATATTGGAGAGGTACCAAACTAGTATTAGAATTCACCAGATTATTTTTTTAAAAATGTATCTTCATGAACATAGGCTAAAATATAAAAGACTTAAATTAAAACCCAGTCCTGTAATTAATCAAGAGATATAAAGAAAATTTATATTTAGCATTATATAGAAATCAAAGTTAGAGCAAATTCCCTATCAAAAAATTTATTTATGGAAATGAGAATTATATATTGCAGACTGGCACGTAGGTGATCTTCACAATACTAACATACATGGTTATTTTGCAAAAATTAAAACACATACAATTTAGAGCAATTTACCCCAACATTTAAATTTAAAAACTGATTCACATTTCCCTGAGTTTTTACATCAAGAAGGAAAAAAATCCAGAGGCCTATGTAATTCTGTTATAAAAATAATGCAGAATCTTTAAAAGCACAGGGAAAATACCAGTTTTATTTCTGAATAAAACTTTTATGTTCATGAGGTGAATTATTGTGAGTTAAGATCATACACATACCAAGGCATTAAGGCATTAAAAAAAGAATTCAGAGGAAAATGCAATCCATACAATATCTCTCAATTCTCTCCCTATTATATAGTTAACATTCCCACATCGTGCATCTAATGAAGTGTACTATACTGTATTCATGAAAGTTTATGCTGATAATTTCTTGCTCCCCTACTTTATTAAATGATTTGAAAAAATTATTCTGCTGAGTGAAAAATTTGTATCATATTTTTTCTTATTTACTGATCTATTCGTGATTCAGTTGAGTCTTATCATATTACATGTATTTAATTATATAATTAAAAAAATATTACTATTCCTTTATGTAAGTGGGGTAGAAATACATATGTTTATAAGTCCTACATACATGTACCTACATACTTGTAACAATCAACCCAGCTCCTTGACACTTGAATATACACTTTAATTATATAAGGGGACTGCCTCTACTCAGGTCCTACAAAAAAAGGCTTGTTGCAGGTTCCATCCACCAGAGAAAGTCATCTGGGGTGACCAGTGCTTTTTTGTAAAAGAAAAAGGTGCCGGAACTCACACATGTCATACAACCCTCCTTGCCTACCCTACAAGGTTCCATCCAAAAAAGGTGCTGGAACTCCATTCTGAGTGTTCTATGAGAAAAAAAGCCCTGGGGGTGACAGAGAAGGACGTTTTCTGCTGTTGCACCTGCTCTTTGGAACGCCATCTATACACGCTTCAAAGTCAGGCTGGCCCTCAGCCTTGCTGGCCTTCCAGAAAGAGCTGGCTTTACCATCTGACTTGGAGATCAGAGGGGGGGGGTATCAATCCCATAAAAAGGATGCGCTGTTCTTGAATGGTGTGCTGGTGATTCTACTGTATAGCTTTCAATTGTTTTTGCTTATATTGTTGTATGGCTATTTTATTTTTTGATTTTTCAATACGGTTTATGTTTTAACTGTAAGCCGCCCAGAGTTATGAACGTAAGATGGATGGCTATATAAATAGAATACATATAAATAGGTAACTCTTTTGTACATCCTTCGTAGTACATATTGCTGGGCAACAGCTTATAGTTGGCCAATCCTTTTAATCCAGAAGCATCCAAAGCATAGTGAGGTACTCTGAAACGGGTACCGATACATATTGGCAAATATCTGTAGCTCGCGTTTAGGATGATCTCCCCATCACAAGACCCATCACCAACTTCTCACTGATGACTCACCCCTGCCCCACTGATAATCACACCTTCCAATGATCTTGACCTGAAGTAAACTTCCCATCACAACACTCTCTCTGCTGACTCATCACAAGACCCTCACTTGACACACACACACACACACACCTGAAGCCCTTATAAACAGAAGAGCACTGACACAGACATTCCCTAAACATCACTGAAGATGTTACCTAGCCTGGTAACAAAACGTTCGGAAACCAACCCACAAGCTCAAAGAATGAACCCACAGGTACATATTGCTGACAGCTTATTTATTTAAGCATGATGTTCCAAAGGGCAGGCATTGGGAGCAGAAAAGTCTCTCCTGTCAGATGACACTCTTTAACAGATGGGACCTGTGTTGTGGCTAAAGCAACCAAATCACTCTTGAAGTACACCATAATTTTATTTGCATGTATACAAGCAATAATACAATATATGCTGGATCCCCAGCAAAGCTTTGGCAGTAGCCATATTATCTCTGAGATATGGTTCCTCCTTGTCACCACTCAGGATCAATTCCACTTGCTGTGGATGTTTTTGTACAAGGGCACCGGCAGTTCATATATTTGGTTTGATAATGTTCATAGGTTTGGTAATGAATGCAGCTTACATGAGTATGAGGTAGGAGGGAACTTTTTACCACCACATCCATAACATGCCTTTTCTGTCACACCTGATGGAACACCAAAAAGTAACCAGAAAAGTTGCAACAACTTTAGTCATTTTAACTGATATAAATAAAGTGCTTTATTTTAACAAGTGAACTATTGTAGAACTGGATGGTGATAATATGTGCAAAACCATTTATTACATCTTACTGACTTCAACCAGAGCTAATTTTCTACAGATTAATTTGAACCCAACGGGAAAAAAGTTTCAGCTATGATGGCCATTACTTACATGTTTTGCTTGCATTTTTCTATATGCATCTGACTGACTGTTCTTGAAAATGCTAGATTATAAGGCTTTGTGTACAATTTAGCAAGGTAGTTCATTCCACTTTAGTAATCTGATAGGGTTCCATTTGTAAAGCAATATTCTGCATAACTGCAACAGGCAAATGTGGGCATTTTTCAGAGAACAGAATAGGGTAGTTTATATACTTACATGTATTGACTGACCAGTCTTTTCCACAAGAAATACCTGAACTATATACTTGTAACGATCAAACCCCAGTTCCTTGACACCTGCTAATACATCTTCTGAGATAGCTGTACAAGTGGGGGCACCATTGATTCCAATATAATTGAAATCTTGAAGTTTCTGCTATTAAGGATCAAACAAAATTGCCAAAAATTATATTAAATATGCTTCTCTATAAGTGGTCCATAAAGTACTCATTTAACATTTAAAACTATTCTATGTTTGATACATCCTGTAGGTATATTATTTTTCACTAAATATAGTATTCAATGGTTTATAGCATTCAATAGGATTTGTAACCAATCAAACCTATATAATAGGACTGTACTCAGTTTGAAGGTTTGCTTCATGGAACTTCAGTTTTAAATGAGCTATGCACTATCCCACTGTTTTTAAGGGGGGAGAATGTCAAACTGCTGTATTTTGGTAGAGCACTATTGCAACTTATTAAAAAATAAGCCCATTTTAGGAACCATTTTATTTGAAAAGTTTATTTCATAGGATTTTAGAATATATTTGTGCTTATTATTTTTTTAGTTTCAGGCCACTTTAATTTTAGAGATTATATTCTCCAAGAAATTCTGGGAACTAATTTGTGAGAAATGTTCAGAATTCAATTGCAATATCTCTGGTTTGTCCATAGAGGTAGGAGCATAAAGGTCTGTCCATACTATAGGACTTGTTACCAAAAGTTAGTAGTTAAATTATGTCAGGTGGTGGATCTTAGTGAAGGAAAGCCCTGCCCTTTTCAAAAGCCCAGTGCTGATGTCCAATACTTTTCACTTCTTGTTTCTTCTTACACCAGAAAGTTCAGCAAAAGAGAGAACTAATGTTCCTTGCATGGAGAAAAATAATGTGCCCAGGACAAAGTAGGATGACAATGCTTCCCAACTCACCCTGCAAGGAATGTTTCAGTCATCAGTCATTTTCCTTCTGGAAAACACTAAAGACAGCCAGGAAAGAGCCTCCCTTACAGGCTATTGGTGGCCAAAGCAAAAGTGAGCAACTTGGGCACTTGCAAATGCACTCATGGGAATTTCAGTAATTTTAATTAAAATTAGTTAATTATGTACACATGGACACACACAGTTCTCCAATACTGCTGATATTTCTATTAGTGTATGATGACATGGAGCATAGTGGCTCATGCGGTTAGGATGCTGGGTTGAAGGTTAGGATGCTGGGCTGAAGTTCAACAAGCCTGTATTTGAGGCCTGAGTGCTGCTGCATGGCTGAGTGAGCTGCCATCATTTGCTCTAGCTCCTCAATGGAAACATTAAAGGAGACCCCATAGGCATCCCCTAGGCAACAGTGATATCAGTGGCTAATCCGTTCAACCCAGAAGCGCCTTAAAAGGGGCTTCTGACACAAACGTGCCTGGAGTGTATGAATAGGCTCCATTTAAAGGTAGTCCTCAACTTACAATAGTTCATTTAGTGACCAAAGTTACAACATCGAAAAAACTGACATAACTATTTTTCACACTTATGACCATTGCAGCATCCCCATGGTCACATGATCAAAATTCAGATGCTTGGCAACTGGTTCATATGATGGTTGTAGTGTCCTGGGGTCATGTGATCAGCTTTTGCGACTTTCTGACAAGCAAAGTCAATGGGGAAGCCAGATTCACTTAACAACCAAGTTACTAACTTAACAAATGCAATTATTCACTTAACAGGTGTGGCAAGAAAAGGCATAAAATGGTGCAAAACTCAATGAATGTTTCACTTAGCAACATAATTTTTGGGCTCAATTGTGGTCATAACCTGAGTACTACCTGTACTTTAATAAGTTATTTGCTATAAGCTACATTTTAAATGAGCTATGATGTTGATAGGAGATATATTAAAAAGCATTAAGTAATACAACTTATGGTTTGTAGCCTAATCCTTATTAGAAAATACTCTACCTTTAGAATATCTTCAGCTCTTTTCCTTATTATGTGAGCCTCACATTTTCTATAAGGTTCCATCCTGTAAGTGTTAGCATACTTCGGTCTTGCAAAGCTAGTCTTGAATACTAAGAGCTCATTTTTTGTAAAATCTGTGATGGATTCATCATCTGGGTCCACACCTGATATGTCATAGCTTGAAGCTCTGTGTTTTCCTGACTGTGGAGGCTAACCCCCCCAATACATAAAGACATCTTTATTTCACTCACAAAATTAAAATGATAAAATTTAAACATAGTAAGGGAGAAATAGATTTTTTTTTCAGCATGCCCCACTTTTTTCATATACAATTCAAAATGGTTAAAACATCAAAATTCCCCACAACCCTATGAGGTTGGTTGGACTAAGAGAAAGTGACTGGCCCAAAGTCACCTAGCCAGTTTTTCAAGGCAGGACTAAAACTCACAGTATCCTGGTTTGTAAGCCAGCATTACTATACCAAAGTGGCTCTTTAATTGAATGGAATGGAATGTTCTAATTTGCAGCCACATAAATTAGTTCTGCATTGTATATATTCCGTTTTGAAGGCTTCATTATAACGTAGAACAGTATACTTGACCAAAGACTCAGATGGGGTTGCTAATGGTTCTCCAAGGGAAAGTCAAATGCGAGTTTCTATTATGTTATTCACACACAGGGTACTTGGGAGAATTTGTGAAACAAAAACATTCCAATTTGAATTTTGGTAGCATCATAGGTAAAAGAAGCAAAGATAATACACGTACAGAGAAGCTAGAATGAGATACATTTATTACAAGCAATAAAATGCACTTCTTTACAGTACATAAACAGAATATAGTAGAAACCAAAATTAACCCTTCTGAACAGAGTCGCCTCAGTTCTGCTACATGCTTGAGGTAGACCAGTATTTCTCAAACTTGGCAACTTTAAGAGATATGGACTTCAACTCCTAGACCAGGGGTAGGCAACCTCGGCTCTTTTATGAGTCATGGACTTCAATTCCCAGAATTCCTGAGCCAGCATAGCTGGCTCAGGAATTCTGGGAGTTGAAGTCCATGAGTCATAAAAGAGCCGAGGTTGCCTAGCCCTGTCCTAGAATAAAGCATGCTGGCTGAGGGAATTCTGGGTGTTGAAGTCCACACGTCTTAAAGCTGCCAGGATTGAGAAAAACTGGCAAGGCAACTTTACTACTGTTAACAGCAAGCGCTCTTCCTGTACGTTGACACAACTTTGGACCGAGCCCACATCTACACAGCTTTTTAACCGAGCAAAAGAGGCGGCCCCGGCTCTCCCTACCACCCTGCAGCCGATCGAGTGGCCCCACCCACTCAGCGGGATGCCTCAAACCTGAGGCCCGCCCCAAGGTTGCTCCGCGCACGCGCAGATAGAGCCGCCCAGCCTAGTCTTACCCGACCGACCTGATCTTTGTCCATAGCGCTGTGTTTTTTTCCCCACGCCTGCCCAGCGTGGGAAGGAGTGACGCCCAGCTTTTTTTTGGCTTTATCCATTGGGACTCCTCACTTTAGGCTACTGCCTGGAGCGGACGGTGGTTTATCGGCGCAGCAACCGTCCACACGGACCCGTTAGGAGCAGCCTTTCAGAGGCTCGAGGCTGGTCTCTCTCCGTGACGTCAGTAAGCACGAGCTAAGCAACCCAAGAACCAGAACCGAACAGAGGTAAATGCCGCGGATCAGACTTCCCATAATCTGGTCGCTCTCTTACTTAAGAGGAGTTGGAGGATTCTGGGAATTGTAGTTCAATTATTGGGGCGCGACGCTAGGAGCGAGAGCGCCTCATATGGGTTCAGGTCGAGTTTTTGTTCTTCTTGTTGTTGTTGCCTTGTTTGCTAATTCCTTCTTTTGCTAAACGCCAAGTTAAACAGTTTAAGGCAGGGTTCCTAAACCTTGTATCATCATACCTTCCTTCATTGTAATCTTATTTTATTTTTATTTTTATTCCATTTATATCCCGCCCTTCTCCGAAGACTCAGGGCGGCTTACAAGCTTAGCAGTAGCCTTCATTCTATGTATATGCCTGCTTATTAGGGCTTTCACACACACCCCCAAGCGGCATTATTACAAAGTCAGCTTATTGCCCCCAAAAATCTGGGTCCTCATTTTACCTACCTCGGAAGGATGGAAGGCTGAGTCAACCTTGAGCCTGGTAGGATGCGAATCTTAATGTACACACCTCCTTTAAAAATACACCAAAATGAACACAGGAGAGCAATACAGTGAAACTGCAGGAAAGTTGGGTTTATTAAAAATGTAATTAAAAAGTTGTTCAGAGATCCTCTGGACTCAGCTCTGCCCCAAGGGAGGCACCACCTCACCGTTTGGCAAACCTGGTTTAGGGGATTAGCGTTGGGAAAGGGAGACATGGTGAGTTTAATTTATTTGCTGCTGTTAAAGCTCCAGTCCTAAGGGGAGAAAAGGAACACAAATCATAATTGTAATGGAAACTAAATATTATTTCACAGCTGTGGTAGAAAGTTCTAATTTTGCTGGCAACACTTCTGAGTTGTGACTTTTTTAAAAAAATAAAAAATTCTGATGTGATGTGTTAGGGTTACCAGTCTGACCCTTAAAGCTATCATTGACCACTAAAAGGCAGAAATAACTGTTTTTTGTTTGTCCTACTCAGAAGCCATCTTTCCCTAATGTAAATGGAAAAAAAACCTCTTCTGTTTATCCAGAGGAATTAAAAACATCATCCACAGCCAATGAGGAATGCATTTATGCAATTCTGTCACAGTTTCATTACAAGCGATGGCTGTTTTATTCCAAATTTATTTATTAGAACCATGATAATAAATATGGTTCTGGTTAAGCATACCTTCAGGTGTGGAAGCTTTCCAGATCTAGATGATGATACATGGCCATGAAGAGTTGAGATTTTCAGTATTTTTTCAACCCATGATTATTATCAGCTACTAAATTTTTAGACATCTTCTGAAATATAGAGAGAAGATTTCTGGTTGTAAACTCAGTTATATACTTCCTGGGTAATAACATTTGGCTCAATGACACAATAGGAAGGCATTTTCTTAGACCCAGCACATCTTTCATCTGATACTGATGTTTATTTACACTAAAGGATTGTCAAACAATTTTATTCAATCCTACTTGTGGAATGTGGGCACAACAACAGGGTGTGAAAAAAGTAGTTCATTGCAGGATTGTTTTCAAGATACTTTCAGTTCCTGAAGTATGAGGACAAATGGCCCACTACTTACATTGACAGAGTGCTTTTTAAATTATTTTAAATGATAATAAAAAACATAAGCAGGAATTATCTACGATACCTTTAGGCTGAGAAGTAGGGAGGAAAAATGATGTTTCTCTTTACTCTGGATTACATTAGCTTTCATCCTACAGGGGAAAGGTCAAAAATATCACGACATCAAATCTCCAGGTAATATAGTTGCAATTGTACTTTCATTTTTGCCATCAATACACAATATTTGTAAACAGGGCTTTTTTGTCATAGAATGGTCAGAACGGAGTTCTGGCACCTTTTTTGGATAGAACCTTGTAGGGTAGGCAAGGCAGGTTGTATGACATGTGTGAGTTCCAGCACCTTTTTCTTTTACAAAAAAAGCACTGTTTGTAAAATGTGTAAAAGTAATTCTGAGAGTAATAATTGTGTTCACAAACAAAATAACTGCCTGCAATAAGTTCCTTATTTTGTATCACCATTTGCCTTTTTATTTCATTTCAGATGTTCTTGGCTGAGCCACCATCTACCTGCCTTTCCTCTACAGTGTACTATATGGTTTGTGAAGCTGGATTTGAGAGGAAATCAAGCTATGCTCTCAGTAGCTTTATATGCAGCACCGGTGAAATAAATTGGGAATTCATCACACAACATGTACAATATGGAGAGCAAGGTCTCTGTTGTTTTTAAATGTACTTGGGACAGTAAGACATTGTTTCTGAATTAGCAGATTCAATGGAGATCTTTTACTTGTTTGGGAGGGATCTTTTTATTAAAAATAATAGAATTAGAATTTCTAATATGAGTTATTTAGCTTCAGTGGCTATAATGGTCATAATTCAAGATTTTCTACAGAAAAAGAAAATTCCTTACTGAGTTTAGGGGAACCCTTTCAGGAGAAAATATTTTTGAATCTTTTTATATTTAGCAGTATTTAACAGTTGAATTGAATTGATTAGTTATTTTTGTTTTTGTTTTTTAGACCCAACATTGGATTATATCAAAAGTGTGAGATCTCTTGGTCCTTTATGTGAATCTATTCACTTGCATTTGAAATCACTTACAGTGGAAGAATTTGAAAACCAGTTTGTGGTGTGGCTTCAATGGACAAACTGCCCAGAGGTAGGAAAATGTTGGATTGGATTGGATTCTTGTTCCAAATTTATGGATGGATGGATACACACACATATACATATACATATACACACATTTCTTTAGCATATGGCATATCATACATGAACTTGTAATATATATTAAAATATGGATAAAAAACACAATAAAATATTAATATTAAAAAGAGCCATATTTACAAATACTAAAATAGGAAATCACTGTATATGATTCTTCGTTAAGGAATATAAATAAATAAAGGAATGTGGGAGTTGTAAGTATCACAATGGGGAATAAAAGAACAGAAAGCAAGGATAATCAATTACTTGGTGTGAATATTTAGAAATCTGTTGTTAGCTGCGAAGTCGTGTCCGACCCATCGTGACCCCATGGACAATGTTCCTCCAGGCCTTCCTGTCCTCTACCATCTTCTGGAGTCCATTTAAGCTCACACATACTGCTTCAGTGACTCCATCCAGCCACCTCATTCTCTGTCATCCCCTTCTTCTCTTGCCCTCAACCTTTCCCAGCATTAGGCTCTTCTCCAGTGAGTCCTTCTCATTAGGTGGCCAAAGTATTTGAGTTTCAACTTCAGGATCTGGCCTTCTAAAGAGCAGTCAGGGTTGATCTCCTCTAGGACTGACCGGTTGGATCACCTTGCAGTCCAAGGGACTTGCAGGAGTCTTCTCCAGCACCATAGTTCAAAGGGCTCAATTCTTTGGCGCTCAGCCTTTCTTATGGTCCAAATTTCACTGCCATACATTGCAACTGGGAAGACCATAGCCTTGACTATACGCACTTTTGTTGACAGGGTGATGTCTCTGCTTTTTAGTGTGCTGTCTAGATTTGCCATGGCTTTCCTCCCCAGGAGCAAGCGTCTTTTAATTTCTTGGCTGCAGTCCCCATCTGCAGTGATCTTGGAGCCCAGGAAAATAAAATCTGTCACTACCTCCATTTCTTCCCTATCTATTTGCCAGGAATTGAGAGGGCCGGATGCCATGATCTTGGTTTTCTTAATGTTAAGTTTCAAGCCAACTTTTGCACTCCTTCCTCACCCGCAAGAGGCTCTTTAGTTCTTCTTCACTTTCTGCCATTAGACTGGTATCATCTGCATATCTTAGCTTGTTGATATTTCTCCCAGCAATCTTAATTCCAACTTTTGATTCATCTGGCCCTGCCTTTCTCATGATGTGCTCTGCATATAAGTTAAATAGGCAGGGCGACAGCATACAGCCTTGCCGGACTCCTTTCCCAATTTTGAACCAATCAGTGGTTCCGTGTCCAGTTCTCATTGTTGCTTCTTGACCCGCATATAGGTTTCTCAAGAGACAAATAAGATGGTCTGGTACTCCCATCTCTTTAAGAACTTGCCACAGTTTGTTGTGATCCACACAATCAAAGGCTTTAGCATAGTCAATGAAGCAGAAGTAGATGTTTTTCTGGAACTCCCTAGCTTTCTCCATGATCCAGCGTATTTTGGCAATTTGATCTCTAGTTCCTCTACCTCTTTGAAATCCTGCCTGTACCTCTGGTAGCTCTCAATTCATGTACTACTGGAGTCTAGCTTGTAGGATTTTAAGCATAACTTTACTAGCATGTGAAATGAGTTCAGTGGTGCGATAGTTTGAACATTCTTTGGCACTGCCTTTCTTTGGAATTGGAATGTAAACTGATCTTTTCCAATCCTGTGGCCACTGTTGAGTTTTCGAAATTTGCTGGCAAATTGAGTGTAGCACTTTTACTGCATCACCTTTTAAGATTTTGAATAGCTCAGCTGGAATACTGTCACCTCCACTAGCTTTGTTGTTGCTCAGCTTTTCTAAGGCCCACTTCACTTCACATTCTAGGATGTCTGGATCAAGGTCAGTGACCACCTCATCGTGGTTATCATGGACATTAAGCTCATTCTTGTATAGTTCTTCTGTATAATTTTGCCACCTCTTCTTAATCTCTTCTGCCTCTGTTAGGTCCCTGCCATTTTGGTCCTTTATCATGCCCATATTTGCATGAAACGTTCCCTTCATCTCTCCAATTTTCTTGAAGAGATCTTTGGTCCTCCCTATTCTGCTGTTTTCTTGTATTTCTTTGCACTGTTCATTTAAGAAGGCATTCTTATCTCTTCTAGGTATTCTCTGGAATTCTGCGTTCAATTGGGCGTATCTTTCTTTTTCTCCCTTGCCTTTCGCTTCACTCCTTTCCTCAGCTATTTGCAAAGCTTCCTCAGACAGCCATTTTGCTTTCTTACATTTCTTTTTCTTTTGGATGGTTTTAGTTGCTACCTCTTGTACAATGTGGCGAACCTCTGGCCATAGTTCTTCAGGCACTCTGTCTATCAGATCTAATTCCTTAAATCTATTTGTCACCTCTACTGTATATTCAACAGGGATATGATTTAATTCATACCTGAGTGGCCTTGTGCTTTTCCCTACTTTCTTCAGTTTAAGCCTACACTTTGCAACAAGAAGCTCATGGTCTGAGCCACAGTCAGCTCCTGGTCTTGTTTTTACTGACTGTATAGAGCTTCACCATCTTTGGCTGCAGAGCACATAGTCAATCTGATTTCTGTGTTGACCGTCTGGTGATGTCCATGTGTAGAGCCGTCTCTTGGGTTGTTGAAAAAGAGTGTTTGCTACGACCATCGTATTCTCTTGACAAAATTCTATCGGCCTGTGCCCTGCTTCATTTTGTACTCCAAGGCCAAACTTGCCTGTTATTCCAGTTATCTTTTGGCTTCCTACTTTAGCATTCCAATCCCCCATGAGGATAAGGACATCATTTTTTGGTGTTAGTTCTATAAGGTGCTGTAGGGCTTCATAGAACCAGTCAATTTCATCCTCTTCAGCACCGGTAGTTGGGGCATAGACTTGGACTACTGTGATATTGAATGGTTTGCCTTGGATTCGAACTGAGATCATTCTGTCATTTTGGGGATTGTATCCCAGTATTGCTTTTCCTACTCTTTTATTGACTATGAAGGCTACTCCATTTCTTCTTGCCCGCAGTAGTATACCTGATGGTCATCTGAATTAAATTCACCCATTCCTGTCCATTTTAGTTTGCTGATTCCTAAGATGTCGATGTTCAGTCTTGTCATCTCTTGTTTGACCACGTCTAGCTTGCCTTGATCTTACATTCCTGGTTCCTATGGAGAAAAAATCTTTACAGCATCGGACTTTCCTTTCACCACCAGATACATCCACAGCTGAGCGTCCTTTCGGCTTTGGCCCAGTCGCTTCATTCTTTCTGGCGCTACTAGTACTAGCCCTCTGCTCTTCCCCAGTAGCATATTGGACACCTTCCGACCCGAGGGGCTCATCTTCCAGCATCATATCGTTTTGCCTTTTGGTACTGTCCATAGGGTTTTCATGGCAAAGATACTGGAGTGGGTTGCCATTTCCTTCTCCAGTGGATCACGTTTTGTCAGAACTCTCTGCTATGACCTGTCCGTCTTGGGTGGCCCTGCACGGCATAGCTCATAGCTTTATTGAATTACGCAAGCCCCTTCGCCACAACAAGGAGAAGGGGCCTAGAGAGCATTTGGAGGTCCAGTCGGTCTGAGTCTGACCGAACACAGTTTAGATCCTTTTCTAGATCTTATCTTGTAGCAATGGAGGTGGCAAAGCGTGCTTACTTCGCCACCCTCATTGCGTCCGCAGATAACCACCCGGCCGCCCTGTTTAGGGTGACCCGTTCCCTTTTAAATCAGGGGACGGGAGAGGACCCCTTGCAGGGACGGGTCGAGGAGTTTAGTGAGTATCTGGTGGATAAAATCGCTCAGATTCGGGCTGGCTTGGACTCCGACTGGGCAGTGTCTGACGAAGGGGAAACAATGGGTTTGGCCGATAATATTTGGGAAGAGTTTGATCCTGTGACTCCGGATGAAGTGGACAGGATCATGGGGAAATTAAGTGCCGCCACGTGTTTGTTGGACCCGTGTCCCTCCTGGCTGGTTTATGCGGCCCGGGAGGTTACACGAGGCTGGCTCCTGGCAGTTATAAATGCTTCCTTGAGTGAGGGGTGCTTCCCTGCCGCCTTGAAGGAGGTGGTGGTGAGGCCCCTCCTCAAGAAACCTGCCTTGGATCCAGCTATTCTAAACAACTTTCGTCCTGTCTCCAACCTTCGCTTTCTTGCAAAGGTTGTTGAGAGTGTGGTGGCACGGCAGCTCCCTTTGGTCCTGGAGGAAACTGAGTATCTGGATCCATACCAATCGGGTTTCAGGCCCGGGTACAGCACGGAGACAGCATTGGTTGCACTGGTGGATGATCTCTGGCGGGCCCGAGACAGGGGTTATTCCTCTGTCCTGGTCCTTTTAGATCTCTCAGCGGCTTTTGATACCATCGACCATGGTATCTTGCTGCGGCGTCTTGCGGGGTTGGGAGTGGGAGGCACCGTTTTACGGTGGTTCTCCTCCTACCTCTTGGGCCGTTCGCAGACGGTGTTGACAGGAGGGCAGAGGTCAGCCCCTAGGCCCCTTAGTTTTGGGGTGCCTCAGGGGTCAGTACTCTTGCCTCTCCTGTTCAACATCTATATGAAGCCGCTGGGTGAGATCATCCGTGGTTTCGGGGTGAGGTATCATCAATATGCCGATGATACCCAGCTCTTTATCTTCACCCCGAACCAAACCAGTGATGCCCTCGATGTGATGTCCCATTGCCTGGAAGCGGTACGGATTTGGATGGGGAAGAACAGGCTCCAGCTCAACCCGGCCAAGACTGAGTGGCTTTACGTACCGGCATCTCGACTTGTCCAAGAGGTTCCATCTTTGGTTATGGGAGGAGAGGTGTTGCCTCCCGTTGATAGGGCGCGCAATTTAGGCGTCCTCCTTGACTCACGACTCAGTTTTGAAGATCATATTGGAGTCGTGGCCAGGAGGGCATTCGCCCAGGTTCGCCTGGTGCGCCAGTTGCGCCCCTATCTGGACCGAGATGCCCTACGTACGGTCACTCATGCACTCGTTACCTCTCGGATAGATTACTGCAATGCTCTCTACATGGGGCTGCCCTTGAAGACCACCTGGAGGCTCCAGCTGGTGTAGAATGCGGCCACGCGGGTAGTGATGGGAGTATCCCGATACTCCCATATTACACCCCTCCTGCGTGAGCTGCATTGGCTACCGGTTGTCTTCCTGGCGAGATTTAAGGTGCTGGTACTTACCTTTAAAGCCCTACATGGCTTAGGCCCGGGATATCTGCGGGACCGTCTGCTGCTGGGGACGACTTCCCATCGCCTAGTGTGCTCACACAGAGAGGGCCTCCTCAGGGTGCCGTCGGCCAGACAATGTCGGCTGGCGACCCCCAGGGGGAGGGCCTTCTCTGTGGGAGCGCCAGCCCTTTGGAATCAACTCCCCCTTGAGCTTCGGATGGCCCCAAACCTCCGGTCCTTTCGCCGCAACCTCAAAATGTTCCTTTTCCATCAGGCTGACCTGGATTGATGATGGGTTTTTAAAAGTTTTAATTTTTAACTGTGTAATTAATATTTGGGGCTGTTATTTAATTTTTTCTTAACTTTTGTACTCTTGTTTTTTATTGCTGTTAGCTGCCCTGAGTCCTCTGGGAGATAGGGCGGCATATAAGTCCCATAATAAATAAAATAAATAAAGGTAGTAATTCATGAAGGGGTTAGAAATCTGTAGCTAGTTGCAAATACATTTTGGTAGGAGAAATTAGCTTTTTTTAATACAACAGCACAGAGTTCTTCAAACAGGCAATGTTCCCTAGGATATCTCTTCTGATAATGTATAGTTCTGTGGTTTTCCATGGAAGAATTGTGCTCTGATGCAGAGAGTCTTACCCTAGATTCAGAGCTGTGATAAAATTGACCATCCAAATCATGGGAATCAATTAAAAAAAAGAAGAAGGGCCAGTAAAGTATGCAGGCCTTCTCTCCCATGTATACAAAGTAAATCTAGAATAATTTATTTTGTGGCTATCTCATGGATTGTATAAGTTAGCCAACAAGAATTTGATGGGTGATTGTATTTCTTTTGATAACTTTTTGGTCATTTCTAGTTCTGTGAAAGAAACATATAAATGCTAAATTTTCTTCTTTAACATTAGTATTTCCAAACAGAAGTTCAATATTTTAAATTTGTAATTTTGTGATTTTCAGATATAAGCAACTGTTAATGAAGAGTAAAAATATTCTTTTTAATCTATCAATCAATGATTTAAAAAAAACACTTAATTGTTCTAGTTCAATTGTGTACGCAATCTTATTAAGCTCTATTTCTTCCTAATGTAAATGCACTGATAAAAATAACATGGTTACACTTAATTCTTCTATCTTGTACAAACTACAGATATTTCTTGAAATGTTTGATACCATAAGGAATCCACATGATGCAGCAGTTGCACTCAGTTTAATGAAGCTTACATCAAGTTTGGAACGAGCCTTGGGTGATGTAAGTGCTGAAATCTTGGAATCTTGTCAGACTTGAGGTCAATGAAATCCTTTTTAAGAAATCAGTGTTTCACTTCCTTGTTTACTAATTAAAAGGTCACAGATTAGTATAATTACCAGTTGGTTTCTCTGTCCAAGCACTGAGAGTGATTGGCTTTATACACGTTTGCTGACAGAATGGACTTGAGAACAAGGCTAACTACTTGCTTTAGAGAATTTACTCACTCTGTCTAGAACTTGAAACCTGTCTTGGAGTCATAAACCTTGCAATATTTTGATCCAAAGCACTGCATTCTGTATGACTAATGCAACGTTCATCCATACAGTAAATACTCCTACAATACATTTATGAAAAGCTGAGCAAAGTCAGATGGGTTTAGATACTTAACAGTTCATAGACTTATTTATTTCATAACCTATGCGCTAATTTCAATGGGACTTATCCCATGCTAGGTGTGTCTTACAGTGCAAATACATTACAGTGTCTCACTCTGGAAGCTTTTGGCCAAGAAGCAGGGAAGTCAAAAAGGAGCAGTCTTCTAATTATACCTCATTACAGGGTTTCTAAAAGTTAGCTATCATTTTTTGTATTTGTCAAAAAAAATTGTGGCAGTTTTTAGCTGGAGCGTTTTTAATATCAATAATACAGTGAAGAATGCGTTTTAGTTTTCTGGTGTATGATAAACCCAGTGTCCTGTAATAAGAACTGAATGAGTTTTCTGCAGTCCTTCAGTTCATGTGCATTTGGAAGTAAAGACAGCAAGGCAGTCATAGCATTCACAAGACATTTTTTTTTCTTTTAGCAACCCAGTAATCCCTTGCATCAGGGTGGAGAGACTGAACGGAGTTTGAGCTTTTAGCATTCATTAGACAATAAACCAGGTGAATTCACAGTGAAAGATTGTTGGGCAACTTCTCCAATTGCTTCACATCATTTCAACCAAAAAGGTTTACTAATAGAACCTCTTAGCTTATATCCATATTTGTGGGATCCTGATTTGGGCTGTCTTTGGATATGTCCTCTTTCAAAAATCCAAACAGGAAGATATAAGCCACAGTTTGTAATGCTTTGATCATTGAAGAACTGATATGAAGCTGACTCATACTTCTTTGCTTGAATGAAATAATTAACATTTCAAATTACTCTTTTAAACATAAAAGAGGAAATTGATATCATGCTTTTAACAAATACATTGATTGGAAAGGGCAAATATTCAGAGTGAAATGTATTGTATTCTAGGTATTCTTATTAATTGGGAAAGATTGTCCTTTTCTTCTAAGAGATTTGCTTGCATCTCAGGAACTTGTTTCTGTCTTTGGGCAACCAGTGGTGAGTATTAGATTTTTACTTTCAAATTAAAAATGTTTAAATATTAAGTGTATTTACATTTATCTAAATACACTTTATTTTTACTCACTGGCTGACGTTGAGCAATACCAGTCTAACTGGGCTGTTAGTAAATATTGAGTAAGGATGGGGTAGAGGATGTTTAAGCAAAGATTGGAAGTTGGTATTCAGTGAGCCAGGTTTTATAGAGAGGTTTCATACAGGTTAGAACTTTTGTGAGGTTCATTTGTTTATGGAAAAGTATATGAACAATATATTGTTTTGCAGTATTTACTTTTGCTTTAAATTAGATGGATGTTCTGAAGGTGTTCATTGGGTGTCCAGATGGTCTAAACCTCCGTAATATTTTGTGGCATGGATTTGTATCAGCTAAAGAGATTCCTGTCAAGTAAGCAAAATTAATTTTGATTCTTTTTCTTTTGTGCCAGTTACAACAGAGTTAGAAACATAATTGAACAATAATTGAAGGACGATGTATGCATTTAAAAAAGGATAGGCTATTCACATCTAAATGACATGCCAGTAATTAACTGTGAATGATTGTAATTTATATTTTTATTAGTACTTTCCTCTGTTTCAAAATATTTGAATATTTATTTGAATTTTATTCTTTGGGAATGATTGATGTGTACTATAATTTCCACTGCATTGTATATCTTATTTTCCATAGATATTTCTCCATGCTACTTTTTTTAACAGCTGGATTGGGGCAACTGCTTAATAATTACTGCCTTCAGACTCACTCTGCTTTAGTTCATCGACCCTTTGTATCTTTCACTCACTTGAAAGAGCTACATATATTTCCAGGTATTTTAATGGTTTACTCTTGAAGCTGATACATAGCTACCATCTTGAAATATATATACTTATTGAAGTATTTCGGTTTCACTTTTAGCTCAGTTTAGAAATTGGAACCTTTATGCAAATGTAGCTTCCTGGAGTGAAAGCATATGTTCTAGGTACACAGAAGATTAAAAAGGGCATTATGCAAATCATCTATGGCCAATTCTATGTGTTCTTCAGATGAGGAATGGATTTATCTGAATTGTAGGTACACCAGGCAGGTAACCAGCTATCTTACCATTAAAGAGGAACTAGAGTTGGCAATTAAATCTTACAAGTAATAGTAGAACCATTGTTTGAGTATTATTTGAAGACTATCTTAATATATTTTGATTATAAGTTTTCTCCACAATAAATTTATCTTTTTATGCAATAAAAAAATGTTAGTGCAAGTTCCTCTCTTCTGTTTTATAGACCTTAATAAAGAACTCTTGTCATTAGCTGAAGAATTAGTAACAAAATCCAATATTGTGCTAAAGACCATGTTACCTTTTTGGATTGCTGCAATAACTTCATTCCAGCAGGCAAGGTAACTATGTTAGTGTATTTTAATCTTTTTTAAACAGTTGAAAATTGGTTTAACTCAGTTGGAATGCAGGGCATAATTTATTAGAGGTTATTTGCCTATTACCCATAAGTTGCCATTCCTTGCAGTCTTTGAAATAAGATTTCATAGGGTGTAGGACAGGGGTCGGCAACCTGAAAAAGCAAAAGAGCCACTGGGAACCGGTTCCATCACACATTAAAAAAAAGTGGGAGCTGCGCGCGTGCATCCACGCACGTGCATGCGCATAAAACAAAAGTTTTGTGCATGCGCAAAACGTTTTGTTTTTTTGCGCATGTGCGTGCGTCGATACACGCGCACAGTTCCACTTTTTTTTAATGTGGACGCACCTGCACGCCAGGTGCGTGCCGCCGGAGCCACCCCCGGGACCTCCAAACTGCCGCCCAAACACCCATTTGGAGACCTGCTGGTACAGCACCTTTCTAAACCGGCACCAGCAGGTCTCCAAACCGCACCTCCACCCGAACACCAGCAGGTCTCCAAACGGGTGTTCGGGCGGCAGTTTGGAGGTCCCGGGGGTGGCTCCGGCAGCTTTCTAAACCGCGCGTGCACCTCCGCGCGAACACCCGTTTGGAGACCTGTTGGTGCCGGTTTAGAAAGCTGCTGCGGGCCGCGGCAGCTTTCCAAACCGGCACCAGCAGGTCTCCAAATGGGTACCGGCACCAGCAGGTCTCCAAATGGGTACCGCCGCTGCCCGTTCCGAGAGGTGCGCGCGCAGCTCTCCAAACCTTTGGAGTGGTGCGTGCGCACCTCCTCCCATTCGGAGTGGTGCGCACACACCTCCGCCTGTTCCGAGAGGTGCGCGCGCAGCTCTCCAAACCTTTGGAGTGGTGCGTGCGCACCTCCTCCCATTCGGAGTGGTGCGCACACACCTCCGCCTGTTCCGAGAGGTGCGCGCGCAGCTCTCCAAACCTTTGGAGTGGTGCGTGCGCACCTCCTCCCATTCGGAGTGGTGCACGCGCACCGGGCGACTGGGAGCCGCAGGAGATGGCTCAAAGAGCCGCCTGCGGCTCCGGAGCCGCGGGTTGCCGACCCGTGGTGTAGGACAAATCATCCTGGCTAACTTGCCCCAGCTGACTTGATGCAGGACAACTTTCCATGGCCAACTCAGCATGGGACAACTTGCTGCAAGACAGTTCAACGTGGGATAATTACCTGTTTAACACAGCGGAACGAAGCTTTTATTTCCCCCCTCTTCTGCTGAATATCAGCAGGGGAGGTGATACATTCATCCGCCTAAGTACTGAAAACCCTATCGGGTATGTTTGAGTCAAAAAGTAACAAAGGCAACCATAATCAAGCAAGAGGATCAGTGTGATGAGAGAGAGCATTTCCCTGAAAATGTGCTACATCGAAACAGTAGAAATGTTCAATTTTCTAATTTTGTTCATCTACAAAGGAAGCTCTGATCTCAACAAAATAATGCCTCACCAGGAACTAGTTGAATATGTGTTGCGGCGTGTGTTGGTGTGTATGTATGCACGTATGTATTGTTCCTTGGAATGAAAGCCAGCAGACTTCAAGGTGCTTAGCAAATTAAGGAAAAGTGGTTGGAAATTAGAGAGTAGAGATTATCAATTCATGACAGGGTTTCATTGAATTAGTTTCTGGTTAGGATAGGCAAGACGTGAACCTCACGCATGGAACCCAATTAAGTGGGCAGGCAAAGTTTCATTCCAAGACTGGTTATTGGACATACATTATAATTGTACATAAAGTGTATTTATTAAAAAATGGATAGGGATTTTTGGGTGGACTTTTTATCAAAATGAATACATTCAGAATTTGAAAAATGGAATGCTAACTTAAACTGAAATGAACACATTTGATCTTTTAAGACTAAGAGCTTCTATATGCTAAGCTTGTTTCTAATTTACTGCTGTAGCTGTCATGGTTCCGACAGACAGAGATGAATAAAGCAGAACTCCGAGGCTTGCAAATTCCTCAAAGAACATGTTTATTGATACAAAGTATTGGCACATCAAAAGTCAAACCAAGTCTGGAGACACACGTAACAATTCCCCAACACAAAGTTAAAAAATCCCACCCCTAAAACCATGCAAGCAACGACATTCCCCAATACATCTTCTAGGCGTGTTTTTACGCAATGCCCAGCCTGCAGTCTCGGGAGCAGCCAATGACCTTGGTTCCCACGGAACAAAAGATTATTTTGACTACCAAAGCACCTGAGCAACCCCTCTCCCTTCGTTCTATGTGGCAACCGAAAATGAGTAGGAAAAATGGCTACAGCCATACTCATTTGTAGAGTTTGTACAGTAGCTCTTTCTTATAAACTTCCTTCAGATCACAAATGATTTTGCTCTAATCCATCCAGTTTGATACTACCGTTATCGGCATTTGATCAACAGTAGTTTGAAAACATGTTATTTACATTCAGAATGTTTTGCCTCCCCAGTATTCCATTAAGCCATTTTTTCCCTTTTCTCTCTCTCTCCTTGTTTTCAGTCTTCATTGGCAATCCATCCTTATTAAGATCAACCATTTATCTTTGTAAGGTGTACATCCCAATTACAAAGAAAGGGCTTGTACCAATATAATAAAAAATGTTCCATGGAACATCAAAAAGAAAGGCATAATCATGGTTAGCACTGTTAATCAGGCAAAAAAGAATATAGGATATATAGGATAGGATATCTGCAGTGTTCATCCATTGGTGTTATTTTTAGAGAGAAAACCAAATTAAGAAAGCTGTATAATGGTCCCTAGCCCCCATGCTAAATATCATTCATTTTAAGGTAATTTGGATATTTGTTTATATTTTGATCTATGTAAAAACCACCTTCTGCTTTTTTTGCAGCCTGAATGGTCTCTGATTAATGTACGTTGGAGAATCATGGTTATTTTCAGAGGAGATGCCTGATGGAGTTTTTTTGCACACCCATTATATTGTTGTCCCAGGGCGAGTCAGTCGCAGCGAGTTGGCCGGGGCTTGTCCCACTGCAGGTTATCCCAAAGCAAGTTGGCTGCAGTAAGTTGTCCTGCATCGAGGTGGCCATGTCAAGACCCATTATACCCTTGTCCTGGGGTGAGTCAGCTGTGGCAAGTTGGCTGGGAATTATCCTGCAGCGAGTTATCCATGGCGAGTAGGCCATGGTGAGTCGGCTGGGACAAGTCCCATTATACCATTGTCCCAGGACGAGTCAGCCATGGCCAGTTGGCCAGGGCTTGTCCTACAGCATCCCATGACGAGTTGCCCTTCGGCGAGTCAGCCATAGCAATTCAGCCATGGCCAGCTGGCCACGACAACTTACCCCATTCCAGATTTCATAAGCTACCATTGTTTGGTGTAAGAATTACAATTATCATTCCATAGAAACAATTAAAAAAGATGCTTCTTTTCCCATAAAATGCCCAGCAGGTCTGTTGACCCTTAATTTACATTAGAGTCTAAGGACTTCCACATTGCCCGACCAATTAACAATATGCTCCAAGCATAGTAAGATTCCCTATTATCGCAGGTTATGGCATTTGAATAGTTAAAACCATTTTTCTGCATAAAGAACAACATGTGCTGAAGCTCAGTCCCACAATACTATTTCTTTCAGGTATGCAGACAGTGTCATTTTGCTACTTCCTCAGCTGGAAGGTGGGCTTAGAGTACTCTTCACAGCAGTTAATAAATGCCCAAGCAGACTAATGACAGCTGAGGTAATCATATTCGTCTATTGTTATCCATATGTTTCTTTTTTAAAAAACTGGAATTTGTTGAAAATTATATACACTATACTTTTTTTTATATATGAATGCTTTTATGTTGATACCATTGTTTAAACTGCTAAATTATTTATAGATCTTTGCTCTGTAATCCCCTTTGACAGAAGCATTAATGTAACTTGTGGGGCTTTTACCCAGTAAAAACATACTCACAGGCACTTGAGACATTTTCCCTCTTTCTCTCATCAATCTGTACACGAATGCAATTTGAATCTGTTCAGTTATTGTTCCTCTTAAGTGCTCGGTGAAGTGTAAAGTCCTCATTGCTAAGCCACACTTTAACATTCACAAATTGTTAGAATTGCATGTTTCCCCATTCTTTGCACTCTTCCTTCTGAGCTCCCTAATTCTAGTGTAGTGCTTCGTAATGTGCAAAAGAAATAACTTTGAGTTACTCTTCATTTACAAACAAATACCTTAAGCCATAATTTATAGGACATTATTATTTATTTTAATCCCATTTATATCCCGCCCTTCTCCGAAGACTCAGGGCGGCTTACAATCTAAGCACAAATCAAATGTATATATATCCTTCTGCCTCCCTGCAGGGCATTAGTATCCTATTTTAACTTATAATTTTTCCTGAAAGCTGAACTTTGGGCCAGTCATTCTCTCTCAGTCCTATGAAGCAGGCAATGGCAAGCCACTCTGGAAGTTTTGCCAAGAAAACTGCAAGGACCGTTCAGAAAGTTGCCAAAAATAACCACCATCTCAAAGGCACTGGGGAAAAAGGTACTTTATGTACCTTGCATGCATACCTAAAACTGTTCATTATCAACTGCAAGGCTTTTTGCCTGCAAGTTGACCCAGGATGGACAAATAAAAGTGGGAGCATAGACTATTTCACATTCATATTGTTCTCTGGGGCAGAATGCTGAAAATATTTCAAGTTTGGGTCAATTAGAATACAATCCATTCAAAATGAATGTGGTTGTTTGTTCCAAGCGCATAATAAAATTGTTTTTTATGATTTTGCATACTTGGGGTAGTATATAGGTGGAGAATCATCACTGTAGACAGGTGCAGTCCAGGAAAATGAACAATTTTGGACCTTCCAATAAATTTGAAACACTGCCAGTATAAAGCCCCAAAGTAATAATAAGAACAAAGAAGAGATTTTTTTTTAATTGCTGCTACTGCTTCCATCTCTCCAGTAACAGCATGAAAGAAATCCATGTGGGATATAATTCTCTTTCTTCCCATTTTGTAGACATCTTAGAACCTCAGGATTCCAGCCTCTGCCAGCATACAAACAGAATGTTCCCAAATCTACCCATGTATTACTCTACAACAGTGTTTTCCAGCTTTGAAAACTTTCAAGGCATGGACTTCAGCTCACAATCACCATGCTGATTCGGAATTTTAGATAAGTCCACATATAAAGAAGTTGCCAAGGTTTGGAAATACTGTTCTAGAGTAAGAAGGCTGAAAAGATTCCATAAGAACTGGGGGATGGGTTCTCAATCTTCATTTTTCTCCAACATGAAATTTCATCTCTGGCTTTGGTGGGGGAATTTTTAAACAGTTTTACAGTCTGTGATATATCCTAAAGAACCCACAGCATTGCAACTTTAGCATATTTGGGATGGAGTAATGACCAGGTGAATATAGATTTTAGTCCTCTGCATCCTCTTAGAGAAAAAGGAGAAATTAGTAACTACTTATAAGCAATATTATGCAGACTGTTGCACTATTCCAAGAAAATACTTATTTGTTTCTGGTACAGTATTTCTACACAGCTCAGCTCTTATATTATTATTAGATTTTTATCCCACCTTTATTACTTTTACAAGTAACTCAAGGCAGTGAACATACTGTTTTGATTACTTAATGTCAAAATGCCTGACCACACAACAACTCATTGTATTCATTACAGCAAATAATTAAAGCATCTATTCCTTCTTTAAAACACTTATAAAACTGAGTCTCTGATTCAGAATTATCTCTACTGCATATAGTTCTGGATGACTTGGATAGAGCATATCAGTTACTCAATTATGACTTGTGATGGTGTATCATAACAACTCTGTTGTTCCATGCATGCAGTGCATCTCTTGGTCTTTGACAGCACTGGCTATCTACACAGAACTGTGATGGTTAAACAGACAGGTTTCTGATATTAAATGTTTTTTTAAAAAATATTTTTATTCTGTATATTTTTTCTATGTATAGCTCAAGGCAGTGAGCATATCAATGTCCCTTCCTCCTCCTGTTTTCCCCACAACAAAAAACCAGTGAGGTGGGTTGGGGGGAGGGGACAGACAGAGATAGAGACAGAAATAACAGTGATAGAGAAATAGAGAGATGATAGAGAAATAACTGACTGCTCTTTAGAAGGCCAGATCCTGAAGCTAAAACTCAAATACTTTGGCCACCTAATGAGAAGGAAGGACTCACTGGAGAAGAGCCTAATGCTGAGAAAGATTGAGGGCAATAGAAGAAGGGGACGACAGAGAATGAGGTGGCTGGATGGAGTCACTGAAGCAGTAGGCGTGAGCTTAGATGGACTTCAGAAGATGGTAGAGGACAGGAAGGCCTGGAGGAACATTGTCCATAGGGTCGCGATGGGTCGGACACGACTTCGCAACTAACAACAACAACAAAGAGAAATAATAATAATAATAATAATAATAATAATAATAATAATAATAATAATAATAGAAGAAGAAGAAGAAGAAGAAGAAGAAGAAGAAGAAGAAGAAGAAGAAGAAGAAGAAGTTGGAAGGGACCTTGGAGGTCATCTAGTCCAACCCCCCGCTCAGGCAGGAAACCCTATACCATTTCAGAAAAATGGCTGGACAGTCTCTTCTTAAAAACTTCCAGTGTTGGAGCATTCACCACTTCTGGAGGCAGGTTGTTCCACTGGTTAATTGTTCTAACTGTCAGGAAGTTTCTCCTTAGTTCTAGGTTGCTTCTCTCCTTGACTAGTTTCCATCCGTTGCTTCTTGTCCTGCTTTCAGGTGCTTTGGAGAATAGCTTGGCTCCCTCTTCTTTGTGGCAGCCCCTGAGATATTGGATCACTGCTATCATGTCACCCCTCACCCTTCTCTTCGTTAAACTACACATACCCAATTCCAGCAACTGTTCCCTGTATGTTTTAGCCTTCAGTCCCCCAATCATCTTTGTTGCTCTTCTCTGTACTCTTTCTAGAGTCTCAACATCTTTTTTACATCGTGGTGACAATCTTTTAAACCACCACTTTATAAACTGATAGAAATAGTACAAATTTTCAGTTCAGCTATAATTTCTCTGTAACACCAAAAAGTCCTTTCTGGATGGCTACATCGTCAATTCCATAATTGCATAGATAGAGATGGATGGATGGATGGATGGATGGATGGATGGATGGATGGATGGATGGATGGATGGATAGATAGATAGATAGATAGATAGACAGACAGACAGACAGACAGACAGACAGCAATCTCTAAATAATATCTTCAAATCAATTAGAAATGCATGCTGAATTTAACAACTATAGCCCTATTATATGTTTGCTTTATTGCACCACATTGCATATCCAGTCTTTCAAGTACATATAGGCCACTTGCAATAATTAATAACTATTAGAACAATAAGATCCTTGGCTTAGAGCACCCATCTATAAATCCCTTGGCTTAGAGCACCCATCTATAAATCCAGTTTTGGTCACGATGTAAAAAAGATGTTGAGACTCTAGAAAGAGTACAGACAAGAGCAACAAAGATGGTTAGGGGACTGGAGACTAAAACATATAAGGAACAGCTGCTGGAATTGGGTATGTCTAGTTTAATGAAGAGAAGGACGAGGGGGGACATGATAGCAGTGTTCCAATATCTCAGGGGCTGCCACAAAGAGGAGGGACTCAAACTATTCTCCAAAGTGCCCAAAGGCAGGACAAGAAGCAATGGATGGAAACTAATCAAGGAGAGAAGCAACCTAGAACTAAGGAGAAACTTCCTGATAGTTAGAACAATTAACCAGTGGAACAACCTGCCTCCAGAAGCTGTGAATGCTCCAACACTGGAAGTTTTTAAGAAGAGACTGGACAGCCATTTGTCCGAAATGGTATAAGGTTTCCTGCCTGAGCAGGGGGTTAGACTAGATGACCTCCAAGGTCCCTTCCAAATAATAATAATAATAATAATAATAATAATAATAATAATAATAATAATAATAATAATAATAATAATAATAATAATAATAATAATAATTTACATAGCAAACAAGAGACAAATGGGTATGTTATATATATAAATAGCAATGCTCCTTTTTAGAATACTATTAAACCTTTGTTAGGTATATCCATATTTTGTGATATACATTTTTTTATTTTTTTTTATTTTAATCCCATTTATATCCCGCCTTTCTCCGAAGACTCAGGGCGGCTTACAATTTAAGCACAAACCAATGTGCTTAGCAATAGCCTTCATTCTATGTATATGCCTGCTTATTAGGGCTTTTGCCCCCCCCCCCCAGCGGCATTATTACAAAGTCAGCTTATTGCCCCCAACAATCTGGGTCCTCATTTTACCTACCTCGGAAGGATAGAAGGCTGAGTCAACCTTGAGCCTGGTGGGATGCGAACCTGCACTAATTGCAGGCAGCTGGTGTTACTTAAGGAGGCATTAGCCCACTGCTCCACCATGTATGTATACATACATACGTATATATAATTTTTCCCCAAGCTCTTAAAATATTGGAACTGGAAACAAATGTTACTTACATGAGACTATATCCAAATAAAATCAAACCTGGAAGTAAGGAATTAACCAGATAATATCCTCAAACCAGCAGTCCTCCACTGATGTTCAGAATTTCTCCTGTGAATCATGAGGTTGGCCTGCACAGGCCGAAGGCTTGTAAATCAGTAATGTCTTTGACAGCCTAGTGAGGCTCAGATAATAGCAACACACTCATTGGTTCTGACTATATTCCTCTGTTACATTAATCAGGAGCCCTGGAGGCAAATTACATGTCACATGCAGTGCTTAAGATCAATGAACCTTCATCCTGAATTCCATAGAGCTGAAGATTGATTGATTGATTATGTACCATTAAGTCAGTGTTGACTCTTTGCAACTACTTAGATAATCTGCACACAAATAATTGGCGTTTAAAAATGTTTCAGTTGATGTCTGTTGTCTTCTTGCTTCTCTCACTTGTCTGTGTAGAGTCTAACCTGTATACAAATATTATTTCCAACTGTATATAAAGTATGTTTTATTTTGGAAATGAACTGTTATAACTAGTAATATTTTTCTTTCATTATATTCTAGTCATCTTCTCTGTATACCACTTTCGATGAAGTAAGTTCCTTATAAGAGTCTGAATTATTTGATAAAGTGCTAGTCAATTGTTCTTTTAAACTCAGCATGTTAAAATTACAGTATGGAAAATTCAGTAAATACATTTTTTAAAATATGTTGAGATATTAAGCTTTATAATACTACAATAGCCTGCGTGTCTTACAAGAAGAAAGATAGAAAGCATTTCATAAATGGGGAGAAAAAGCATACAACAATTACAACAATGCATCTCTTCTTTGCTAGGCCTAAATTAGTTTCTAATCAATACAATTCAGTAGAGTCAGCATAATTGGATTTAATATCCAATTAAAGATTGGATGCTGCATATTTATGGTATAGAATAGGGGTGTTAAACTGCCGGCCCGCGGGCCAGATGCGTCATCCAGAAGCCGCGCCCACCCCATTGCCGGCAATGGTCAAAAGGCTCCGATACATTGTGTGACGTCACGTGACGTCACGAGTTTCACATGTCTGGTATAGAATGTAGCATGTTACTCCTTGCTCAACTTGGGAGGAAATACAGTGCTTGCTAGAGAAGTATATTTTTATGGTCCCATATAAATGCTGTTCTGGACTACTATTTTCTATAAATTCTATTAACTGGACTAATTTCAATATATTTTTATTAGGCAGGCTTTATGATACAGAAGGCCCAAATCAGGTTAATTTTGAGTGAAACTGTTTATCAGGATTCTTTTCAGACTAGCTTCTAGCATGATTTTAAGATGTTAAAATCAAGTTATAACTCTTGATTGCCCATTATTCTCTGTGCCAATAATGAAATGAAGGGCATATCTAACAGTTCTTTTGGAACCATATAGCTGTTTTCATACATACATACCTATATAGCCATCATGCTATGAAAAGTGCAGAAGTAAATTTGTAGTACAGTATGCCCCAAGGGCAAGAAAAGCTTTGTTTTATTTATTTTATTTTATTTATTAAATTTATATGCTACCCATCCCACATTATCTCCATCCTGTTCAACCTCTTCAGTGTAATCTGGGTTCTTGTCTAAACAAGAGACTATCTTGTTAACCAACATGATCTGGCCTGCATTTCACCAACAAGGAGATACGTGCCATATATTGTTCTATATGTTGGAATTTGCATCTTGAAGTGTTATAAACCATATTGTCCTAGGCAGAAACAAAGTATAAAGTGAAATGTCAACATCTACCTTGTTCCCCTAATCACTTTGTAAGGGTGAGACATGGATGTACTAACTACCCTATTTTGCATTGTCATGTCCTAAAAGGCATTGGCACAATCTAATGTTTCCAAGAAAGATATAGCAAAAATGTTCGCAAATGCTGTAGTGGCCAGAACTTAGTCAATTCTGCCTGATTTTTCTTAGATAAGTTCCCAGAGTTCCATTGCAAGCCTCTGCTCCTATTAAATAGAAACCTATTCCATTAATTCTTAAATGTATTTCACATCCCTTATTTTTCCTATGTAGATACTAGCAAAACAGTTGAATAATGAAGAAATGAATCAGCTCCCCGGAGTCCTTGGTGAATCAGCAATGGTGATGTAATTAAGTTTTGGGGTTTTCAGTTGGGAATGCTGAATACTTTTAGGTTCACAAATTCATGCTTTATACAAGTTTCTGGCAATAAGCCTAATTGGCCTTATAAATCTAAAATGGCAATATAGTTTCACTGTATAGTGCAGTGTTATCTTTGATCAGTCTTATGTGGAAGACTGGAAGCTATATAGATTTCTGTATTCATATGCAACATTCAGGCTTTTAAAATTGGGGAAAAAAATCATATCTTATTTTTTTTAAAAAAATACAGTTATGGACATGTGAGAATGCTACACATATACAGAGTTTGGCATTCAGTTTTCATTATCAAAGAAGAAAAATGATTTAAGTAGTTTCTTTCTAACTACAGTATTGCAAAAAATGGCAATTAAGGGTTGCTATTTTGGGTTGGGTTTTGACTTCTCCCAAGGTTTTCTTGGATGTATGACTGTAAACAACAGGAATATTTGAAGTAGATCAAATGATGATGAGAAAAAAAATCATCTTATTGGCACATTTTGGCAGGAATTTCTTTGGGATTTTTTGAACCATCAAGAAGGCCCACGTGTTAGAGACCATCTGAGCCATGGAGAAATCAACTTAAATCACTTCCCAAGAGAAATAGCAAATTCCATGCTTTCATTTTCTATTACGCTCCTCTGCAGATTTTCACGGGATGACTTGGCTTCCATTAAGGTAAGGAACATGCCAACTTACACTAAATTTTAAACTACATTAAAATTACGCTGTTGTAGCTTTCAAATCCAAATGTTTATGTATTTAGAGTATACGGTCTCCTTGTTCTATATAGCATATCTGTATGTTTTGTAAATCTCTGTTTATGGAGACAGAGCAACCTGGTGGGCTACCTGTAGCCCTACTTTTTAGATGGCCGCTTGATTGTCACATTCCCTGAAAAGTGATTTCCAAAGGGGAAATTGCTATCCTGAATATCATTTAACGTAACATAAAGGAATAGAACCAAAAGTAAATCCAAGTATTTGTCTTTTTATATGAATTTTTAAAGAAGGAGGGAGCACAACTACCTTCGTTCCTTTTCCCAGTTTTCTATGATTCTTATTGGCTTCTTATTTATTTATTTTTATAATTCAGAGACGTTCTCAGATCAGATATGCATATGTATGTAACATTCAATATTCATCACAGTATTATATTCCCTTTCAAGAAAAGCAGTGTTGTGCAAAGTTGAGAAAAGGAGTATGAAGTAATAAGCCAAAAAAACCCCAAGGCATAATTCTTATATAAGGCACAAGAAAAAGAAAAGGAAAAATTTTATATGCATATACCACGGTGCTGTTCCATTTGAGAATAAGCAGTGACATGTAAAGTGCAGAAAAAGAGTAGAAAGGAATAAGCAAAATAAATTTAAGACAAAAAATAAGAAAAGTAAACATAGCTGAATATTTTAAATCAACACTATTCACTATATAAATATCTTTCTATCCTTGCAAATCATTATACCTTCCACCACATCCATTCACAGTTCATATGTTGCCTTTTATTCTTTATAATTGTCACCTCTGTCTTTTTGAGGATTGTTTCAACAAACAATTTCACAATTGAGAGATATTTTGGTACTTTTATTTTGTAATAAACCTGTGAACTCATTTCAGTGCATTGCCCTTAATTTCAGCAGGAATTTATTTGCGAAAATGCTTGAAATAAGGTTGTATTTTATAATTTACTTTAACATGTCTTTAAACCAGGAACACGAATTCTTAAAACTGTTAATGACTTGTGCAAATAATTACTGTACCAGGTTTCATCCAATAATTCAGCTTAAAAAACAGGTACGTAGTAGTCTTTTTTGCCACTGTTGCTTTGAATTTATACTAGCAGCTTTATATTGAAAAAAATGATAAAATATTATAAATTGAATTAAACGTAATATTCAATTAAAATAAATGGAATATTATTAAATTGAATAGCCCTATTAATTAATATTGCTTTAAATCATGTTGATGAAAGTGTGAGATTTGCACATAAAAAGGAAGCCCAGCTTGAGTGTCCTTAGTGCTCTCAGACCTTGATTGTTTTCTTGCAGACGTTTCATTACCCAAACTAGGTTCACATCATCAGTATTAGTCCAGCATGTTAAGTCAATGTTTGACAGCACCTGAGGTTTTATTGAAAATTATAGACAGTCCAAAAAGTTTAATCAGGTATAGATTTATATATTTTTTATTTCAGAAAAAAAATATTAGTAAATCTGTGCATTGGCATGGATCCTGAACATTCAAGAGGAAATCTCCTTTTGATTACAGTGATGTAGATAGGAAACTATTGGGAAAACATTCCCACATGTCCTATTAAAAGCAACAAAACCCAGCAGCTGAACAGTGGCGTCGGTGTTTATTGATCTGCAGTTAGGGAGCATTCTCAGTAAGAGAAGGCAGAAGTTAGAACAAGCAATTCTAATAGCTTTTAGCCTATTCTAAAGATGGCTTTAGTTACATCTTTGCTGATTCCGAGGCCCTGTAGCACAACATGTTTGAGATCATGGGATTTCCTTGAATCATTAGTTTAATGAAAGTAAGATAGATTGTTCTGTAATTTTTGTTTTCTCTTTCTAGATCCTGAACTGCATAAAAAGTATCACCTCTTGGCCAGATTTTCCTATAGAGCCTGAAGAACAAGAAATTTCAGGGTAATACCTTTTTTCTCCTTCCCTTCTTGGAGTCATAACCATAGGATTGAAAGAAATAGATGATGAATTTGTTTGTTGATAATTGCATGAATGATCATTGCCAGTCACATTGGACTCAACAGCCTCAAAACAGGTCTTTATGGCCTGTAAAACACTTCCAGCCCATTGTAAAATGCTGCGTGCCTCCCCCGTGACATGACCACATTTAGGGCTCTTAGCAATCTGTTCATATTCATGGTTGCCAAGTGCCCTACAATCATGTGATCACCATTTGCAGTCTTCTCAGCATTCTTTCCCAGAAAATCAATGGGAATGCCAGCAGGGAAGGTTGCAGCTAGAGCATTGGATTTGAGGTCCATTCCCTTAGCATACCGAGACATAGTATTTCTCTTCACCTCTGTACCAGTGTTTCCACCCCTCCAGATGGGACAAACTAGTAAACACCAGTATTCTGAGCCTTTCAGAACAATGGCATTTGCTAGCATTTTTTGTCAGATTTGAGATCTGTTCTTCCAGCATGTCAAAGGATTTCTCCTCTGGAGGGGAAATCTCTTGACCTGCTGGAGGAATGGACTTCAGATCAGGTGAAAATGCTAGCAAATACCATAATTGTCATGATTGTTCTCCTGGTGGGCTAGAATACAAGTTTGCTTTACACCCTTACTGGTAGACACGAAAAATTATTTGGAAATATGTGTTAGGAATGCTACAAGTGTCGGTCACTAGATCACTCCAATTTCGACTACAGTCGTTCTCTAGACACTGAGGCTATTTTAAAATCAATAAATACCACCCTGAGAGAAATACATATGTCTTAATTAGATGCCAAGCACAATGAAGAAACACAGAAAGAGAGAGGACTAAAGGAATCCTTTTATTTTTGTAAGGGATACATATCAGTAGTCAGACAAATTCTCTGGAAATAAAAATTTTTAAGGGAGAAATTCTACTTTATCATGTTGTAGGGCAGAGATGAACAGTGTATAGGGCATTGAAAGCCTTGACTGTATTCCACAAAGAACATGAAAGAAAATATCAAACTGTAAATTTTAATGTGACTGAAGATAAAAAAGATTAAATGCAAATTTGGAGAGGAATTATATTAATGATCTTTTTTCAATGTAAATAAAAATTATATCTAATTTAGATTTTGTTCAGATTCATTCAGGTGCAATATTTCTGCTTAGTTTTCAGTATAGGAAATGGGGATTGTTGGGATGTAAAGTGTTTATTGCAGTAAAATGAATAGTTATTTGTGTCTTAAAGAAAACTAAGTCTTGGGTGAGTTTGTATTGTAATAACTTATTTTTATTTTTAGGTCAGGAAGAGATACTGCCCCCTGTATTCTTATGATCAGTGATATTTTGTCTCAATTGCAGCCCTATTTGTCTGTGAATGTTACACTATTAGGTGATCCCGTAAACAATCTGCTAACTGAGAAGTAAGTTTTATAAGATATTGGGGGCCCTTTTTCAAATATGAGAACACATTTTATTCTGTTAATGCTTTGTTATTCTTTGGAGTTTCGTTTATGTTAAATATCATAATATAGCATTCAGATATTTACTGGACCAAACCCCCAAAAATAGCATTTTAGTTTGGCATGATAGATGATTCCAACCATTTTGGTTTTAAATCTTAATGTAAACCTTTGCACTGTGTTGTGGAAACTGCGTCGGTTGTGGCTTACTCAATAAACCCATGGATAAATTAATGTGATATATGAATGCAGTCATCATGTTGTTTAGCATGCATTTTTTTATAAAGTGTGCCTGGAGTTGGCTTGTCTCTGTTACTTATAATTGAATTAATACAATTTGGATTTGAATGACATTAGAAACTGCATTTAACAGAAATGGAAATAAACTTCGGAATTCCTTTATAGTTACACTAGAGACATATTAAAAAATCTTTATTTAATATGGAAGTACTCAATGTAAGAAGGGACGTGGTGGCTCAGTGGGTGAGGATGCTGAGCTTGTCGATCAGAAGGTCGGCAGTTTGGCAGGTCGAATCCCGAGTGCCACATAACAGAGTGAGCGCCTGTTACTCATTCCAGCTTCTGCCAACCTAGCAGTTCGAAAGCACGTAAAAATGCAAGTAGAAAAATAGGGACCACTACAGTGGGAAGGTAACAGCGTTCCATGCGCCTTTGGCGTCTAGTCATGCCGGCCACATGACCACGGAGACGTCCTCGGACAAGTGCTGGCTCTTCGGCTTTGAAACGGAGATGAGCACCGGCTGCGGGGGAGCCTTTACCTTTATCTTTTACTCAATGTAAACTTTTTTTATATTCATAGAAAGATGATATTTGCTATAAGTATAACTAATTTTATTGCAACCTTTTTTTTCTGTTCAGGTTACTGACTGAACTTTGTAGCAAGCACAGTCATACCCTTTTCTCTCCACGAACCGTCTTGGAAACCATTGTGGTGCTTCGCCAGATAAGCACCCGTTGCCATCATGTGTCATGTCAAGTCATTTCAATTTATGAAACCAGATATAAACAGTGGATAAAAAAGTCACTGAGATCTCGCCAACGACTTACCTTTCTACGCATGAGAAGAAGGTGGGAAGTATCTTAAGAGAATGAGAATTTTAACGGAAGGTAGTTTTAAAATAAAGAAAGTAATTTTAATACTCTACAGAACTACATTTTTGTAACACTAACCTGATCCTTCCAAAGTTAATATCATTAATTGTCATGAAAGGGTCTCATTGAAATGAGTGAGATTTAGCAGTATGTTAATGTAGCTAGAATATCAGCATATTGCTAGGGAAATCTGGGTTCATTCAGTTGATGCTAACTGATCTTCAGCTGGTAAACAAATCCCAATCTGATTTTCTTAGGAATGATGCCTTGAATTCTTAGGAGAAAAAATGGGATATAGATTTAATAAAATGGTAAAGTTGTGGCTAATTTGGAACAGAATGTGAGCTTAATAAGAGCAGCTTATTAAAATATTATTTTAAAAAAATTAAGGGGGAAAGCTGATAGGAAGAGATTTTCAAACAGCATGTATATATATATATGTATGTATGTATGTATGTATGTAGATCTTGGCGTGTACGAATATATATATGTGTGTATATATATATATATATATATATATATATATGTGTGTGTGTGTGTGTCTGTGTATATATGTGTGTATATATATATATATATATATATATATATATATATATATATATATATATATATATATATATATATATATATATATATATATATATATATATATATATATATATATATATATATATATATATATATATATATATATGGGACGCAGTGGCTAAGTGGGTTAGGACGCTGAGCTTGTCGATCAGAAGGTCGGCAGTTTGGCGGGTCGAATCCCAAGTGCTGCGTAACAGAGTGAGCGCCTGTTACTCGTCCCAGCTTCTGCCAACCTAGCAGTTCGAAAGCATGTAAAAATGCAAGTAGAAAAATAGGGACCACTACGGTGGGAAGGTAACAGCGTTCTGTGCGCCTTTGGCGTCTAGTCATGCCGGCCACATGACCACGGAGACGTCCTTGGACAAGCGCTGGCTCTTCGGCTTTGAAACGGAGATGAGCACCGGCCCCTAGAGTTGGAAACGACTAGCACGCATGTGCGGGGGAACCTTTACCTTTACATATATATATATACATACATATATATATATATATATATATATATATATATATATATATATATATATATATATATATATATATATATATATATATATATATTTTCATATTCCTGCCAATTGGCAATTTCAGCTTTTTTATACTGTATGTTCTCCAGATGCACTTCCTGACTTTATTATTTTGGGTCCATGTAATATTATTTTAGTGTTAACTGTTTTAGATGTACACTTAGTTACTTGCTTTATTTTTTCTTCCAGTATCAAATTTCTGTCCCCAGTCTTGCAACTCATTTTAATTTTGATTACCCTGGAGCTAGCGAACATTCATATGATTTGCCGAAAAAATACTTTTGAACGTCAAAAATACTTAAAGTGAGTATAATGTTCTTTTCTTGCAGAATATTCTAGCGTTAAATGTTTTTTTCATTAACAATTATCTGGTAATTACCAGTAATTTACAATTCTTTGTTTTCTTATATCATTCTATTTTTAAAAGCACTCTGTGTCTAAAGATGCACATTAAGGATATCATTGCATTTAAAATATATTTCTTCATTTGTTGTTCTTGCTGCTGTTTTTTTCTTTAAATAGCTGCTTGGACTGAATTAGATTTAGAACTATGGTAGATATAAAACATGATTTTTTGAAAGCTATGAAATGGTACAAATTCAATGCTGTCACAGATTTGATATAATGTTTGAATGGCACTCATTATTTAAAACTGCAGCCCTACACATATTTTAATCAGCAGGGGAAGTTACAGTGAGAAACTGCAAACTGACTATTTGAAAGGGAGTGATGCAAGCTGCTGGCTGATCTTATTTTCTATTTGCAGACTAACTAAGAAAGCAACAATAGTTCTTTTAGCTAAACATATTGCTTTTAAATGCCAAGTCAATTATTTTATAAGGTACATCAGCATTTTCTAATCTAACCAACAGTAAGATATGTGGGCTTTCAGTTCCCAGCATGCTTAGCATTGACCATCTTGAATGGGGAATTCTGGGAGTTGAAGTCCATATATCATAAGGTTGCCCAGGTTGAGAAACATCTAATATTTGTTCCTTTTTGAGATTGGATGACAGAAAGAAGAGGGGAGTGTTCATCCACGGTACTGCAGACTTAAACTAGACAGCAGGGAAGTGGAGCTAATGCTATGTAGGAATTCATTCCTGCCATCTGTTGTGTGCAGACTTCTGAATTAGGGTGTCTGGGACAATGTAAGAATATTGATAGTGTACTATCTACCCCCTAGCCTAATATTTTGCCTACCTGAACTAGTAGAGTTGATCTAAGACAGGGGTGTCAAATTGCCAGCCCATGAGCTGGACGCATCACCAGGAAACTGAGACCACCCCATTGCCGGCAATGGGGAAAAAGCTCCAATATGTCGCACGACATCACGTGACGTCGTGAGTTTGACATGTCTGATCTAAGACATGATGTTGGTGGAGCATCTTAGATAGGATTTCATTGTCCATGTAAAGTTTGCTCAGGTGTGACTAAGGATTTCACATTCTGTACAGTGGTTTCATGCAAAAATGGGCATGATAAAGGACCAAAATGGCAGGCACCTAACAGAGGCAGAAGAGATTTAGAAGAACTATACAAGAACGAGCTTAACATCCCTGATAGCCACAATGAGGTGGTCACTGACCTTGAGCCAGACATCCTAGAATGTGAAGTGAAGTGGGCCTTAGAAAAGCTGAGCAACAACAAAGCTAGTGGAGGTGACAGTATTCCAGCTGAGCTATTCAAAATCTTAAAAGACGATGCAGTAAAAGTGCTACACTCAATTTGCCAGCAAATTTGGAAAACTCAACAGTGGCCACAGGATTGGAAGAGATCAGTTTACATTCCAATTCCAAAGAAAGGCAGTGCCAAAGAATGTTCAAACTATCGCACCATTGCACTCATTTCACATGCTAGTAAAGTCATGCTTAAAATCCTACAAGCTAGACTCTAGCAGTATGTGGATCGAGAACTACCAGAAGTACAGGCAGGATTTCGAAGAGGTAGAGGAACTAGAGATCAAATTGCCAACATACCCTGGATCATGGAGAAAGCTAGTGTTCTGTACCAGCCTGCTACCGGCCCTGCAGAAAAGGCAGGGACAACCCCTTTACAAACGGCAAGAGGCTGGAATTACGCCTGCCAAATTTATAGCTACAAAAACAAACAAGACACGAACCAAGAAACAGGAGCTTTAAGAAACATGAACCATCCGAGCGGTTGCCTTCAGCAAACCAGCCCTCCCAGACATTCCCCTTATATAGAGTTCAGGGCGTGGCTTCTCTCTGCCTCCTTCCGAGAAGCCCCATTGCCTTCCTCTGTTTACTCCTAATTGACTGCCTCCTGCGTCGGGCGTCCTTGAACAGGGCCAGCTGTGGGTCATCTTCATCCACACTGTCAGGCTCACACAGCTGGGTCTCCGTGGTGACCAAGTGGGAGGGGCCTGGCTGAGGGCTATCATCAGCAAGATCTTCAACCCCCTCAGCAAGGTCTTCAACACCCCCCTCCTCCTCTGAGTCGTCCGACCCAACTGCCGAACCCACAGGCTGACCCTGAATCACAACAGCTAGGGAGTTCCAGAAAAACATCTACTTCTGCTTCATTAACTATGCTAAAGCCTTTGATTGTGTGGATCACAACAAACTATGGCAAGTTCTTAAAGAGATGGGAGTACCAGACCATCTTATTTGTCTCTTGAGAAACCTATATGCGGGTCAAGAAGCAACAGTGAGAACTGGACACGGAACCACTGATTGGTACAGAATTGGGAAAGGAGTCCGGCAAGGCTGTATGCTGTTGCCCTGCCTATTTAACTTATATGCAGAGCACATCATGTAAAAGGCAGGGCTAGATGAATCAAAAGTTGGAATTAAGATTGCCGGGAGAAATATCAACAACCTAAGATATGCAGATGATACCACTCTAATGGCAGAAAGTGAAGAAGAACTAAAGAGCCTCTTGTTGCGGGTGAAGAAGGACAGTGCAAACGTTGGGTTGAAACTTAACATTAAGAAAACCAAGATCATGGCATCCAGCCCTCTCAATTCCTGGCAAATAGATGGGGAAGAAATGGAAGTAGTGACAGATTTTATTTTCCTGGGCTCCAAGATCACTGCAGATGGGGACTGCAGCCAAGAAATTAAAAGACGCTTGCTCCTGGGGAGGAAAGCCATGGCAAATCTAGACAGCACACTAAAGAGCAGAGACATCATCACCCTGTCAACAAAAGTGTGTATAGTCAAGGCTATGGTCTTCCCAGTTGCAATGTATGGCAGTGAAAGTTGGACCATAAGAAAGGCTGAGCGCCAAAGAATTGAAGCCTTTGAACTATGGTGCTGGAGAAGACTCCTGCGAGTTCCTTGGACTGCAAGGCGATCAAACCAGTCAGTCCTAGAGGAGATCAACCCTGACTGCTCTTTAGAAGGCCAGATCCTGAAGTTAAAACTCAGATACTTTGGCCACCTAATGAGAAGGAAGGACTCACTGGAGAAGAGCCTAATGCTGGGAAAGATTGAGGGCAAGAGAAGAAGGGGACGACAGAGAATGAGGTGGCTGGATGGAGTCACTGAAGCATTAGGCGTGAGCTTAAATGGACTCCAGCAGATGATAGAGGACAGGAAGGCCTGGAGGAACATTGTCCATAGGGTCGTGATGGGTCGGACATGACTTCGCAGTTAACAACAACACAGTGGTCAAGGTCCTGTTACAGTGAAGTATCTGGTCTCTTGTTTGCACGTAGCTTGTGTACCATAGGTTGCTAATTTCCTGATTTGTGGTGTTCCATAGGGTTTTGTCTTAAACCACCATGTACTTCAACATGTAGTCTCTGTGGGAGGCTTGGAACCATTACTATGCTAATAATACCCAGGTCTACATTATTTATCACACAGCTCCAAGGAATCAGTAATCAGCCTTTTCTATTAATAACTTTTTAAAGAAAAATAACAAATCCAGACGAGGAGAGTTGTTAGTAAATAAACTGGATCTTGGGATAGGATACCAATTGTCTTGGATAGATGTACTGTCTCTGAAAAGATAGGAGAAGTCTTGGAGCCTTCTTTAGCTTCTCTTGTGGCTGGATCTGTAGGTTGTACCTATGGTAAGGAACACATTTGTCAAATATGCATAATATCCCAGCTACCAATGTTCTTTAGTCAGTCAGATTTGGGAATAGTCACATCCCTTGAGAACTGCAACACTCATCACGTGAGGCTGTTTTGGGAAAGTGAAGCTTGCAAGTGATACCAAATGCCGCAGCTAGTGTAAGTGGTATAAGGATCACATGATGCATAAATTGAAAGATCTGAACTGATGATAAGTTGCTTTACCAAGCAAGTTGTAAGGTTTTGGTATTGACCTTCAGTGCTCAAACAGCTTAGGATCTATAAGGATCAGTTCTTCATTATAAATCTGACTAAGAAGATGTACAGGCAGTGTTCTTCCAAAGATGGCCTATCAGAATTGAGCTTATCTGGCAAGGGAGAAGTGTTCTCTTGAGTTGCTTCCAAGCTTTGGAGTCTTCTCTTTTTCATTGTTTATAACAGGGATCTTCAAACTTGGCCCTTTTATGACTTGTGGACTTCAGAATTCCTCAGCCAGGCATGCTTGCTGAGGAGTTCTGGGTGTTGAAGTGCACAAGTCATAAAAGGGCCAAGTTTGAAGACCCCTGCTTAGATGTATTTCTTCTGCAGGGTATTTAACAGTTAACTAACTTACAGTAATAGGTTTTAATTGGGTTTTAATTTTATAAGTACTCATTTTAATAGAAAGCTGGTTTATATATCAAATACATAATGAATTGGGGTGACTTCTGATTTAATGTCCAGCATAATTGCATTGGATATGTCCATTACTCTTATCAGCCAAAGCAAAAATGAGGTAAAAGCTTGGCAGGTTTATTATGGCATAAATGATTTATGACGTTAGAACAGTCTCAAATGACTTACAAAAGACTTAATTTAAGAAATAATTTTAATCAAGCATATTGACATATTTTCATTTTGTTTTCCTCCTAGGTTCCTCAAACTGATTTTGCAGTATTTTGAGAACTTAGTGACTTACACAAGTCCAGAAAAAAATAAATGGGATGAAACCATAGTGCTTACACATAAATCGTTGATAAAAATCAGAACCTTTCTAGGAAGAGAACTGATGCTTGTACAGCTAGCTGAAACAAAGAATGTAGTTAGTCCTCATCAAAATTCTATAGGTTTAACTTAGACAGTTATCATTTCTCCCCAATTTATAAAGATCAACATTTGCAAAAACTATGTGCATATATTCTCCAATGCAGTGGTGTGTAGATGTGAGTATGAAAGATTTTCTGAGCAAAAAAAATAATAATATGGCAAAGCCACTATTATCTGTTGAATATGGGTGGATGGGTATATCGGATGATGGATTAATGGATGGATCGATGGATAAATGAATAGGTTTGATGACATTAGTAAGATCAGTATTATTGCTGCTATAAATATATTTTTTATTTTTTACTAAAGTGCATTATATATGTTACCGTAAAAATGTTTTGGTAAAATATACTGATTTGTAAATTATTTTTTACAATTTTCCCTGATTAAGGTGAATAAACTGGGAGATATGAGTTACCATTATAGAGTGAAAATGTAATTGCCTGTTTCTCAGAACTCATTCTGAATTCACATTAATATTTAATTACCATTGTGATATTTTGACGACTCAGAATTGTACTATGCATCTGCATAGTACATAATACATCTCACAATTCTTTTACACCAGTCTTTGGAATTCCTTTCCTGACTGGTGCCTCTTGCACAGCCTCGCTTTATGACTGCGTTGCTTAGCCATGGAAATGCTGGTCTCATTGTATGTTGAGGACTGCATTAAAAACAAAAAAGTCTACAGTAGTATGCTTTCTTGCCAGGAAACTAAACACAAGGTGGCAGTGTAGGACAGCATGTACTCCCTTTTTGCAACCTGTAAGGACGACATAAACAGAAAATAAAAGCTCAAGAGTAGAAAGTTAGAAATCTCATTACCTCCATTGGACCCAGGAAACGTGTAGATTTCTAAATAAGGGAATATTAAATGCGTAGGACTAAGCATTCTCTTGTCAAATGCATTTTTCCTAGTATTAAATATGCTGGGAATCCATCATTCAAATTCATCATGCAGACTCTTTCTCTGCCAAAAAACCAAATCATTCCATCAACCCTCAAAACTGGTTGTAGTATTTTTTCCCCCCTCTTCCTTCTTCCCTGGTTTAGAAAATATACCTGAGCCCAGAGAGTCTTCAACTGTCTCAAAATCCAAGGATGATTCAGGTGTAGCTGCTCCTTGTGTTGTCATTTCTTCCAACTTGAATGAGCAAGAGATACCTGTTGATGGACTTGATGAGTTTGTGGGGGGTTTGATCTGTTAAATCCCTTAGAGGGCAGATTCAGTGAAATCCTATTTACCAGAGTTCATGTCCATGTGCATTTAAAGTAATTGAATCCTTACCGCATGACTTGTATGATTTGTGTTCTAAGTTATTCTAGTCTATTTTTTTTTTTTAAAATCTATATAGAAACAAAGTTTTTTAGGAGACTGAAACCAGAGTCACTTATTTAATCATAAAGACGTCTTCCTTAGCAGTAATAATGCTGTTATATTTTATTAAAAATTGTATGGGATTTCTTAAGAGCAAGTATTTTCATTCTAATCTTATTTATTGATCAAGTAAGTTTTTAATAGATTGCGGGTATGCTGTGGATATAATATATCTTGAATTGAAGAAAGCACGTGACAACCTTCCCTGCCAACGTCCCACAAGGAAAATCAGTAGGGAAGCTGGCAAGGAAAATCGCAAGTCGCTCTTTCTCCGAAGGAGCTGTGCTTTAGGCTATGACATCCCAGGAGTCCCATACTTCATAGCACTCACCCACATTCTGTACCACCCTCCAGGCCCCTATGCTCCTTGTCTGAGGCTCCCATTTCATCCTGCTTAATAACCCGCATGGTCCTGGGGTTAATATAGCTACCACGATTGCCATCATTAAGCAATATGGTTACGTGACATTGCACTTCATGATTGCATCATTTAACAGTGGAAGGTCTGTTCCTGGTTGCTGTCATAACCCAAGGACTATCTGTATGAGATTGAAAGATGGTAAAGGGTTGTTTATTTTTAATCAGACCTGATCACTACAGCTATGACCCATCAAATAGTTATTTAAACGGAATCAGTGTTACTAGAATACTTCTATTTTAATCCTTTTTTTCCTTTGGTATGGGGAGGATTTAAAATAAGCCATCACATTTTTAAAACATATGGGTATTCTTGAGAGGACTGCAAGTAAATGAGGGAGAATGTTTGAAATCCTTGGAAAGGCTGGATCACGCTATAGCATATAGGTAATTTGGGTGTGCCCATAAGAAATGACATGTGGGTGCTACAAAACAGGTGAAATACTGTAGACTTGATTGTGGGTCTTTAAAAAATTTTTATCTGATGATAGACACAGCTCTGGGCAGGCACCAAAGGAACAATTACAGATACAATAACCATTAAATTGATGACACGTCACCGGGATCAGGGATTTACTCTTCCAAACTTTCAGACTTGAGCCCATCCTCAGGGAATTTCTCCTGAAATATGTGCATTGGGCTGTTGTGTGAGTCGTTTTATGCGATGCCTTCCTATTTGCTGACTGGTGTGTTGATGGTTGTTGATTAACTGTCGTTTCCCTGTGCTTACATTGAATGCCATAGATAATACTTGGCTTTATTATTTCCTTCAACGCACGTACAAAGTATCCGTTAACAATTAGGTGCAAGTATCCAATAGGAACTATGCATTGCAGATGGTTTTCTGCAACCCTTTCCCAATCTGGGTTCTCTCCAGAATTTTATCTCTTCAGTTCTCATCATTTTTATCACGAGGGTAGAATCTGATGTGAACCGATGTTCAAAAATCCGGGTAATGTACCATCTTGATGGTGTATGTTGTGTGGCAGAAATAAAATGGATACATTAAAAAAAACAGCTGTAGTAGAAAACTCAGCTTTAGAGAGAGTCACATTCCATCTTACTGTTATTTCAATATTCATTTTTTTCCCTTGTACCATGAATATATTGCTAACTGATACAAATGGTCATTTTGGAGAGATTTATCTATTTTCCTATTCAATGTTTATGTGAAAAGCTTTGCTTCTTTCCACCCCATCCCTAGTAGCATGTGCCTTGCCCCATGCTGACATGATGCCACATATCCCAAGTCCTTCACTGGAATGTTTAAACTAGGAACAATATACTCTCTAATGCCATGGCTTCAGTGTTACAAAGGCCAGCAGGTGTGCTTACTTGGAAAGATAACCTGTTTCCACATCTCTGATAAGATTAAATTATCTAATTCTTGTTATTTAGTTAATATTTCCCTCTTCAGCCTGCTGTGTACACAGAGGCCTACTGGGTAAACTGTCTACAACAGTGGGACACTGTGTGCATAGCGCTGTTTTGTATGACAATATCATCCTCACCTGGTGCCTTTAATTAAACATCTCTTTAATCATTGCACAAAAATTAACAGACATTTAGGCTTTGGGTTTTTTTTAGTCATATCTTTAAGAAATAACTAAGTCATAAAGTCATATAAGGAAAAGTAACTATGTTGGCCACTAAAACACACACACTCGTACGCTTTTTAAAAAATCCATTGAAAGGATGGGGGGGAAAAACAACTTTTGAGCGGATCTGACATACACATCTGACAAGCAAAAAAAAAAGTAGGATCACAGAGTTTCAGAGAAGACTAAAAGCATTCAGTTGAGATATTTCTGGTCATATCAAGGACTATTGAATTGAAGAAAAAGCACCCTACAAATACTAGCAAAAGTCCTAGGTACAACCCTGGAGTTTTTCTGTCCTTCCTCTTTCATATATCTCATTTCAACGTTTACACTTCTCTGCAACCAACATTAGTGGCTTCTCCTTTTTGATCATCTCTTTCCTGACTCCTTAGTCATTTTCATTCAACACGCAATTCCTTATTTTACCTCAGTTTTAGTATTGTTATTCTTGTGATCTGTTTTTCTAACACCACACATTAATATCAAATGGATGGAGGAGTTGATTTATTTAAAAAAATGCTCCCATTTTTCTGTTTAAAAAGCAATCTAAAAGGCTAGCCTGAAGGAAGAACAACAAACTAAAACTTAATATATAAATATAAATATATATTGAGCATAAGTTAGACCAGTGTTTCTCAAATTCGGCAACTTCAAGAGCCAGAATAGACTAAGTCAACAAAGCCGGTAAAATTCAGAAGAAGAAAAAAAAGTAAAAGTATTGAACTTAATGTAGAGGTAAGAAACTCTACAAAACCACCAACCAAAAAGGGATCTTTCCATGTAGATGCTATTCTGATTTAGATAGCCAGAAATGTAAAGAGAGGCTCACTAACTTTTTCTTACAGTCTGAGCAGAATCACATGAGGCCCATGAGATGTAAGTAACTTTGAGTTACCAGTCTACTTGGAGTAAGAGTAGCATTATATACAATAGCTGATCTTTTACAGCCAACCATAGTTTAACCTGAGAATGTAGAAAATGTGATGATAAGGTAATCAATTTCAGTTGGAGGAACGGTTGTGGCTGGTCATCATGTGCCAGTCTTCAACTTTGTAAATCTTGGACATATTTTCCTTCTTATGTAGGACCCTTAATGTTTATTTTGTTATTGTTATGTTGTTGTTGTTTTACAATCAGTGCAATTAAATGTGGTTTCTGTTCTTTCTGGTTCCAATCTCCTGACTCACTGGAGCCATAAGAGAATTAGCTATCAATTAAGGAGCCTATACTTATAGGTTAAGCCAGAGATGAGGTCGTACAAAGGCACAGACACATCACAGGAAGATTTTATTCCTCAAGTGAAATACAGGCCAGCAAAACTTGTGATTCTTCATTTGATCTGGCAACTGGTCTAAGCAGATAGAGTGACACAAGAGCAAGGTATTGCACTGAGAAATCATCACTGCACAGGATATATTTTCTTTCCAGATTACAGTCCAGTGCTTTTCAAGCAAATGCTGTTGCTAGTTATCTGAGATGTGACATATTAGGTACCTTCTTCATCACAGTAGAATTTCTGCCAATCCCTTTCCTCTAGAGATCACAATTTAAAATTGCACCCATAAAATTATACAATAATCAGTGGTCATCATGTGGTCATCAACCTGTGGTCATCATGGTGTTCTTGCCTCCAAACCTGGTAATTTTCAGACTGAAACACCAAAAGCTCACAAAATGTAGTAATCCTGCAAGATTTCAGTCATTTAATCTTTAAAAGAAATGTTTAATTTTGGGATCCACTGATGCTAAGGACAGGGGTCCCCAACCTCCCAGTCTGCAGACTGGTACTGGTCCGCAACCTGTTAAGACACCACGCCACATAAGTGAGTGAAGCTTCATTTGCTCATGCATGGGATATAGGTGGCACACAAAACCATAACACACACAAACACACCCACTGCCGCCAATCCATGTAGAAATCATTTTTCCCCAAAACCAGGCCCCTGGTATTAAAAAGGTTGGGAGCTGCTGCTACAGGAGGCAGGATCATATGTGCTATGGTATTGGCAAGTACTACACTGTCTATCCCAATTTATATATTGATCCTCATCAGCTTTAGATGATGCAGTAGTCCTCATGAAGGAAAATTGGGAACCATTGTACTAGATTTCTGATTATCCATTTTCATCCATTATAGCGAAGATATGTGTTAGCATCTGTTGGGCAGAAAGGCAAGATAACTAGAAATCCTGCAAATAAAAAAAAGCTTTATACCTAGGGTATCATGAGTGTTTTTATATTTTTGTAAATATTGCCCACTTATTTCTAAAAAAAATTTTAATTTTTTTTTAATTACTACATCAATATCACGTATTAATGAGGAACATTAATACCTTATTTGAATCTACAGCAGACGGGTGGGTGAGCCGGTTTCAAATCCATATCACCATCCATAGGGAAAATACAGGTAGTCCTCAACTTATGACCACAAATTGGGACCAAGCAAGGGAGTTGTTAAGTAAGTCATGCGCTTTTTTATAACTTTTTTTGTTTGCCTTCATTGTTAAGTAAATCACCGCAGCTGTTAAGGGAATCACACAGTTGTTAAGCGAATCTGGCTTCCCCTATTGACTTTGCTTCTGTTTTACATGCCAATTACCAAGCACTCAGATTTTGATCATGTGACTGGGGGGAGATTATGATGGGTCATAAGTGCAAAGATCAGTTATAGGTCACTTTTTTCAGTGCTGTTGTAACTTCAAAAGGTTGCTAAATGAATGGCTGTAAGTCAAGGACTATCTGTAACTAACATTCTCCTTTTCTTTAACAAGTTAGCTTACGGTAATGATGCAGGGATGATGATATGAAAGATTTTATTGACGTGTATCCAAATTTCCTTGAAGTCCTGGAAATCAGCATGTCAGGGGAATTTCTCTCCTTCCCAAATAATAGGTAGCAGGAATGTGAACTGCATTTGTAATGTGTAATTCTCTGAGGGGATTTCTCTCTTTAAGTATACTGTAAATGAAAGCTTGTTATGAATGTAAATATTAATTATACATTGAGAACCAGGAACTGTTTTTACTCAGAGCTCGTTAGCTTACTAATTATCATAATTATCATACAAGAGAGAGAAGAAGAAAGCAAAAGCAGGAGGCTGTGATTAGTGTTGGTAATTTGCCTTGCCTTTCTCTATGGTGACCATTTTCATGTGAGGAAAATTAATTCTGTAGCATCAACCCTAGCTAGACTCTTTATGTCCTCCCCCTACACAACACACACATCTGCATTGGGCAGCTTTGTTCCAACCAAATGCAAGGCTAATGCGGGCCTGGCATCTTTCCCATCGCTCAATATCTTGCCCTGTTTTGAATCTGAAGGGCAAAGACGAGCTGTTTCTCTCATCCCTCACAACCAATGACAAATCAATGTGGGCTCCTGTCAGTTCATTGCCATTTTCACAGGTAGCATAATGTACAGCCCTCACCTGGTTGTGGCAGACCCCTGGACTCTCTTGGACAAACAGCCGAGACTGGGCTATTCAAGCATCTTTCCCTTAGCTTTCTTATTCATTCCAGGGACACTATTTTTTCCATGAATAAATTGATGGAGAAAATATGGTTTCTACGTGTCAGATGTATAAGGGAGAGAATGATTTAAACCTCTTGATAGTCATGTTAAGGGGGGGGGGGAAATACTACCCTCACTTGCCAGAGAACTAATGCAGCAATTTTGCACCTCTCGCTAATAAGCATCTGGAGTCTATCTGAAGTGCTGGTTGATTCCTAGCACTGCTTGAATGAGCCATTGCCTTATCCATACAATTGTCTACCTTGTAGGAGCATGGAGGGCACGTTTGCACAGAATCCCATCACTTTGAGAGATGAAATAGAAGTAGCTCAGAATGCTTGCTCTATCTGAGGTTGCCTTGGCAAGATAATGCTAGAGAGAAGGCTTTTTAAAGGGGGGATTTACTTTCCAAATGGTGATTGGCTACTGTTTTAGTTGTGCTATGCGGGTACAAGGAGACTGAATTTACATTTATGGATTATTTCATGTTTTTATTGTCAATTATCTGGAATCAATTACTTGGAGTTAACTGGAATCTTCTAATAAATAACAGTTAATATATAGAAATAAGAACTAAGGAAAAATTTCCTGACAGTGAAAACAATTAGTGGAATGGCTAACCTCCTGAAGTTGAGGGTGCTCCATTACTCCATCCAATCTCCATTAAGAAGAGGTTGGACAGCCATTTGTCTGGAATGGTATAGGGCAGAGGTCCCCAACCTTTTGGGCACCAGGGACCGGTTACATGGAGGGAGGTTTTTCCACAGACTGGAGAGTGTGTGGTTTTGTGTGCTGCCTGCATCCTGCAGATGGGGCTTTGCTTGTTTATGCAGACTGGCTGCTGGCATGCCGTAGCTCGGTACTGGTCCACGGACCGGGGTTTGGGGACCCCTGGTATAGGGTCTCCTGCTTTTAGTAGGGGGTTGGATTAGAAGACTTCCAAAGTCCCTTCCAACTCTGTTATTCTGTTATGAAGTGAGCATGCATACATACCATATTAAGTGGTGCCCATACCATCACCATTGCTACAAAACCCTCCTCATGCCTGCTTCGTGATTCTTTGAGATCTAAAACACTGGCCTAATTCATAACAGACAACATTAAGCTGTAATGTAGGATGTTTATGGCTCCCAGATTGTGATTCAGATTGTTCTGTGTGAAACAGACTACTATGGTTTGTCCAAAATTAGTTTAAAAATATGACTTAGTACTATTGTGCCTAAGTAGCTAATATAGCCAGAACTGTTATGTGACAATCTGCTGAAGACTATAAATTGTAGTTTAAAAGGACTTTCCCACTTGTGGGAAATGAACAGTCTAAAAATGTTATAATGGAGCTGCCTTCCCCACCTTCATAATATCCAGATGGATTGAATTACAGATCCTCGTATCTTATTTTGCAAGGCCCATAGCCAGGGTGGATATAAAGGTTGGAAGGTGTAAGTTGGTGCTTCTGGAAGGCACTAATATGTGGTGATAAAACAAGACAGGTAATCGTACTGAGAGAAAAATACACTTGTAAAAAATTGAATCCTAATGTTTAGTGATAGTTAAAGACCTTAATGAAACATTAGTCTCAGAAAACCTGCTTCTGTGGGACCTGAGGAGATAGGAAAGTTAAAGGGAAGGGCCCAAAAACCCAGCAAACAAGCAACCCCAGATTAGATGTTTTATCGTAGGTTGTCTGGTGGGCTCCCTGCAAAAACAAGCTCTTCAGAAATGGCACTGGGGCAAGCAGCAAAGATGACATCTGGAAGATACACCACCCTCAAAACTGAAGTGGCTTTGTTATAATTTAATTGTGTTTGATAATTAACCAGGGTGTAATTAGATATAATCACCCTGACAACAATGTGCACCTATTTCAACAGACAAGTAGAAGGCTTGTCATCCACCTGGGCCTGATCAAAGGAGACCAGGAGCAGCAAGCTGTTTATCAGGCACATGGCAAAAGGGATGGATCTGCCTTCTCTTTGAAAGCTTGGTAATTGATACAGCCAAGCATGGCAGAAAATAACTAATTCATGCCTTAAAAAGAGGAGAGTATCAAAAACAACCTGCTCTTAAGCTCAGCTTTCAGAAATTGGCCTTCCTGAATGTAACCGAAAGGCAATGCACAAGAAAGAGAGGATGCTTGTTTTAAAATGTTTCCATTAGAGATTGACCCAACTACTTTTAGGCTTCAGAGATCTAGTGGTCCAGACATATAGTATTCCCTTTTGGAAGTTACTGACACCTTGGCAGACCAAAAAGCAGTGGGCTGCAGAAATGGCTGGCTGATGCATGCACGTGTGTGCACATACTCCCCCCACTCATGCTAGCACCCACGGCCCTGTTTGCACATGCGTGCAGGCGTGAACACAGGTGCTAGCACCAGGCAGGTGTGCACAACCTCTTTGTGCATGTGCAAACGGGGCCGCTAACCACCATGGGAGAGTGCATGGCCGCTCATGCATGTGCATGGCACCAGTGCATGCCACATGTATGAATGGGGCTGCTAGTGCTGCGCCAGGGCGCACGGCCACGTTTGTGTGTGCGCACACACCAATTTGGAAGCTGCTCTCGTTCCCTCCAGGCCACAGGTTGGAGACCCCTACTCTAGATGATGCCTGGAGTGCAGTTTGTAGGTAAGACCACTGATAGGAAAAGATGTTCAAGGGCAACCACATTTGTCTTCTTCAGATGTCACCTGCCTATAGTAGACTAGCAGTGGCTGAATAACTTCTCTTACAGTGTAGCTATATCACCTAAGAAAGCTGCCTAGCTGAGTTTTTGTAAAGGTCTGTAGGAATGACCTTGGAAGACAAGGAGGAAGATGTAATAAAATGACAGCTAATGCTTCTGGGTTTGCTTCTTCTCTGGACTAACTCACAAGAGTAACAGTCGTGAAGCTTTATTTTAACACTTGTCCAGCATATCACCTGACAGCCAGAGGAAAACCAGTATCCAAAGTAGCAACAGGCTGCTATACTTCAGGTCATACCACAACTTCTTACTATGTATCAGAGAACACCACCACCAATGCATTTGCCTCTCTAGACAGGAACACTGAGATCTGCCAGATGTCTGATTTATTTGTTGATGGTTCTGGAGTCATTAGAACTTGGAAGGCCTGGTTTCTGTTTACTGTACATACTGGATCGTTATCAGTATAGGGAAGTCCTTTGAGGAAAACTATGCCTCAAATCAGTTGTTTTTCATAACAGTGATCTGGATCAATTTTCCTCAGTAATCCAAGCTCTGGTATCCATCAAGAGTGTACCTTCAAGCAATACTGCTACCTTCCTAGCAACATTCCGTTAAAAGGAAAAGTGGAAATGGGAGAAAACATTGGGCAAATTGTAAGCCTTTGTCTAAATCCAGAAAAATCAGTGTTTGAGAAGAGATATTAGAAATGAACTACAGTGAATGTAGATGGAAGGAACAGGGGATATTTAGCTTTGAGAAGAGCAGAAGGGGAGCACAAGTTTAATGCAGACCTGGTTTGTATTCAGGTTCACCAAGACTGAGGTAGCTCTTTAAACTGAGTCCTCCTGAAATGTGCGAAGAAGATAATTACCAGATCTGAGTTTCAAAAATTCAAAGAGCCATTTAGATGAGAACAAGAGATTTCTCTGTATTTGACTACTGCCACTGCAGTAATTTGGAGTTTTGCAGCCCAGATACCTTATGTCTACCACAGAGAAATGTACTGTATGAAGTACAGTATATCATCCTTCATGAATTTGCCTCACCCTTCTTAAAAGCCATGCATACCTTGTTTCCCCAAAAATAAGACCTAACCCAGAAATAAGACATAGCTTGATTTTTGGTGTTGGGTCTAATATAAGCCCTATCCCAAAAATAAGCGCTACTTAAGAATCTGCACAGTTGGCCGGCCTCCCATTCAGTCACACAGTATGATTGCTAGACATGAGGCAGGGAGGGAAGTGGGAGCTGCCCCACAACTGTTTACCATGCCGAAGGGCCCCTGCAGCAGCCCGAGGACTCCAATCTGGCGCTGCAGCAAGAAGGGGATTGGAGGCACGTGAATGCACGCTAGTCTGGCGTCTCAAAAAATGGTTTTTTTTCTCTGCTGCTGGATTTTCGCTGCCATACTGTATAACTTTCTTTAAAGTTTACTTGATGCAGAATGGGAAGGATCTGCACTGTGATGGGCATGGTAGGCCTGGCTGCAGGGACCCTTTGGCATGGTAAGCAGTTGCGGGGTGTGTGGGGCAGCTTCCCCCTCACCCTTGCCTTGCCTCGTGGCAGTGGCACTGATGCGATTTAGAAGAAATGGGGGGGCAGCCACGTAGCTCCTGGATGGGGCTGCTGGTACTGCTGCCATGAGGCGAGACAGGTATCAGGAAAAAAATATGACATCCCCCCAAAAATAAGATCTAATGCCTCTTTTGGAGGCAAAATAAAAAGACTGGGTCTTATTTTCGGGGAAACTTGATAGAAGTGATAAGAAGCTGTTTTATGACCCTGTTTTGTTTTAACTTGCCCATGACATCACCTGACAGCTAAAGGAAAACCAGTATCCAAAGTGGCAACAGGCTGCTATCCTTCAGGTCATACCCCAAGTATAACTGCTGTAATAAGAAGCTGCTTTATGACCCTATTTTCAAAAGAATAAGTGGGCCATGGAAGTGTGAGTAACTACAGCGTGGCAAGATGTAGGACTACTGGTACCTGATCTGCCCTGCAAAAATCTGGATGACTGCTAGATGGCAGCACATTCTAAAGGACTTAAACAAAATGTAATTTCCATGTAGAGGAGGAGGAGGAGCAGGCAAAGGAAAGGTGTTCACAGTAAGAACATCGTGTGGCAACAGGCTCCTACCTCTTCCCACTCTCCCCTGGCTGCTATATCTCCTTTCCTGAGCAAGCACACATATGCCCAAAATGTTCTACACAAATGCAATTGGTCCCAACTGTATTAAGAATATTTCTTTGGGATTTCTTTGGGACTTCTTTCTCCTCTCTTTCTTTTCCAGCACGTGACATGCACAGTGGGGGTGTATGTGTAATTATGGACAGATGGTGACACTCTGTTCCAGCCCAGGCAGATTAGTAAGAGAACTTAGTGTTCGTAGGACCAATTACCACTCTGTCCCCTAAGGGGAGAGCATATCAGGTGTTTACTGGGGGGTTAATAATAAATGAACTACCCCAAAAAAAATCCTCACTGAACACCATATTTGGTTTATTCATGTCAGCAGGTTGTAATTAGCTAATTAAATGACAGAAAGGCCCCAATGGAGGGGAAGGGGGAAGCACAGTTCGTAGCAGTCAAGACAGCTTCTGAAATTCAGCAGGAAACATCTTGGAATATGTGGTCAGGAGAGCAGCGAACACTGATCATTTAATGCGATGCTTTTTCCTGTTAAGGATGCAGACAGAAAAGGGAGGAGAACTTCAATTACAAACCAGAAACTGGCTAAATTAAAGATGAGGGGCGGCAGGGCGGAGGGAACACCAATTATGGAATAATAGTAAAAACAATAACAGCAGAGTGATACCAATAGAAGAGAATATACTGTATGTAGCTCAGAGTTGAACTGTGAAGTCTTTGTGCTCTCTAAGTTTGATTGCTTGCTTACAGATATTTCCTTACATGACTAAGTAATAAACAGAGAGCAAACCCCACCCTCTTTTAACACTGATGATGTTACCAAGTTGGGCAATGAAACGTCTGCAAGAAAACAACCAAGCTCAGAGAGGACCAAGGACTCCAACAACAGAATGATTTTCAAAAATGATTAGAGGCTACAACCAAAGCTCTCCATGCATAATAATCATGCAGTTCAAAAAAGACGAGTAGCAGAAATGTGCCCCATAGATTTTCTCATTTTAAAAAAGTTACCCTTGAGTCACTGAAGCAACAGGAAATGAGCATTAATGACAACCCAAACAATTTCACATTTCCATTTAGTTTATGAGGGAGAAGCTCTGAATGTATAAACCAGGGGTCTTCAAACTTGGCCCTTTTATGACTTGTGGACCTCAACTCCCAGAATTCCTCAGTCAGGCATGCTGGCTGAGGAATTTTGGGAGTTGAAGTCCACAAGTCATAAAAGGGCCAAGTTTTAAGATCCCTGTTATAAACAACCATACTTCTTTCATGAAATTACCTGCTTCTTTAAGAGCACTATAATGGCAGGAAAACTCTCCTTGTGGAAGAATAATCATCAATCCTAAAAGGTGGGAATGAGGAACTGGGAGGTACGTCAACTTCATCACAGTTAGACAACCATGAGGCAATTGTCAATCTTTCACCTTGTGCTCAATTCCTCTATTTCTTCAGTAGAAATTCACATTTTAAAAATTTTAAAATTCTCTTGACATTGTGAGAAAAAATAATAATAAAGGGTGTCTGAGGAAACAATTGAAGGAAAGAAACTCTTAGGCTGCACCTCTCTCTCAAGAAACTCAGGGAATTAAGGCTGGGAAGAATAATTCTTTAGTGATCAATTCCATACTAGACTTGGCAGGGAAAAGCAAATCAATGTATCTGGCCATGTTTTTCTTGAAAAAAGTAAGACAGTGTCAGGGAATTCTCTGAACACTGCTAGAGACATGGCATTTTTCTTTCTGTTGCATTTAGACTTGTGTAATACTAGAGTATATTTTTTAAAATAAGTTAAGTAGAATAGTGAAGAGAATCCCATGGGAACTAGATTCTCCAGATAAATTATGCTGTACTTACACTATATGTCAGCCTGGGTTTCAGAAGCTGATTCATAACAAAACTTTTGTCTTTTCCAGTTCTGCGTAATTCTCTTTTGAGCTTAGTTATTGCTTGTTAAACAAATTCTACTTTCCATAAACCTATGAGAGTGAAATGTAAAAATGACTGTCTTTAAAAAATATGAAGATTTGTTTTGATGTATTTTAAAGAGAGGTTCATCTTGTGATTGTTCACAAAAGGAACCTGTCTCCATCTTGCAAAGAAAGAGGTTAAAGACAACCTGGGATCCAGTTTGTGCCCTGTTCGTGGCATCATCCTCACATTAATGCAACCTCCAATAGTATGATAAAACAATCTGTGCAAGAAAGGAAAAGATAAAGTGAGGGTCTTGTGCACTCTGTGTGTGTGTGTGTGTGTGTGTGTGTGTGTGTGTATTTTGTAAATCACTATGTGTCCAACCAGGTGGCACTGCTTTAGTGACTTTGGATGATCTTAAAAAGCTAAGCAGGGCTAGATTTGATTAGTACTTGGGTGGGAGACCACAGGAAATCCTGTGGCCTTAAGCTAGACTAGTAAATTGAAAAAATGCTCCAGGAGAAAGCAGTGGTAAACCACTAGGATATTGTTGCCAAGAATGTTATATGAATGCATCCATGAAATTATCAAGAGTTGAGCTTGACTCAAAAGAGAGATTTTAAGACACTATGTACAGCAATTTATCCTGTTTCCATCTTTGGCTTTACAAGTGTTCCTAACTTAACTCCTCCTATAGAGGCTCTCTTGGTTAATTTGCAAATTCAAGTGTCGTAAACTAATTCAGTTCTGATCAAGACACAAGGTTTCTACTGGTAAGGTGGATTTAAATGGGAAAATAAAACATCATCAACTCTACCCAAGTACAACCAGTACTTTCCAGTCCTAATTACAGAACCTCCCCCTATGTTGCTCACAAGCAGTCCTACTGAGGCTATGAACTTCTTGCAGGAAAGCATTTCTTCTGGCTTCTAACTTAAATCCTTTGACATGTCCTCAGGCCAGGTACCTGCATTCAAGATCAGATTCTCTGGAGGCAGGGCCCAAAATATTATCTGATATAACTTTTCAGTCTAAAGAGAGCCTAACCCTTCTGCATCAGTGCTGAGAACTTTCAGTGCAAAAACTTGAGAAGAAGCCCATTGCAGTTCCTCCTCCTTGTGTGAGAAGCTATCATAGCCATGACATTCGTTGAAGTGCTTCTGTCATACTGCTTCCTTTATAATTTGCTTGTGTTTTCACCACTGCCCTAAATTCTGTTACCTCATTTTCTTTGCTACTCTCTTGGGAAAACCACAAGAGAATAGCTTAGACTTTTTTCAATATAAAACAATTCTTTATAGTGCAACCCTCTCTGATTATTAAGGGATTTGCTCCCAGATAGCCAAAGACTGGGATTAATATTATATACAATACATTAGTATGTTTTACAAAGCAGTACTGACCTTCTGAAAAATAGAAGCAGCATCTCTACTATTATTACTTGCAAAAGCTAATTTAGAATCTGATTTATTGTTTATTCTCCAGCAGCATCAAAGCACACACAATTTTCAAATTATCACCTTTGGTAATTTGCTGTTGCATTATTAATCATATGTGTACTTATGGAACTCCTGTCTAGTACTAACTTTTTTTAATTGCTTTTCATCATTTCAGCATGGGCTAGTTCAGTTTCCACCACATGATTGAAGAAATCATACAAATAAGTGAAGGAAGAATGTATTATTTCCTGGCAGACAGCCTTAAAATATCCTACAGTAGAAGTTAGAAATAGCCATCTCTTAATTCAAACATTGTTCTGAATAACAAAACATTAGAATGCAACCTCTGAAGCTTCTTTCCTGTATTTTTCTAAATTCAGGGGTACATTTGATCACTACAAAGGCATAATGTTATATTTTGAGTAAAGTTGACCTTGAACTTAGTTGATTCCTCTTCCTTTCTTTTTTCCTGACTAATCTAACATGCCAGCCATAAAATAGGTCAGAAGATCTCTTTACATCTCTGGTTCCAGTCTCCACCCACTGCATCATTAACAAAGAATGTGGGTATTATACGTGAATAGGAGGCATAGGGATAAGTTGCTAGCCTAACCACATTAGTGGGAAGGCAGAATTTTAAGCCATAACATGGAAATAGAGAAGAAGTTCTGAACATCTTCTGAAATAGCAAATTAAAAACCATTTCCAGACAAGAAAGACATTGACTGCCCTAAGCAATGCTCAGTGTGACTTCTGAGGCTATAAAGAAGAACCAACTTACACTGTCTTTAGATACACTGTCCACACATCATACAGAAAGAGCAAAAGAAACACCTGGACTTTTTTTGCATCAGGATTCACCAAGATTCAGGGGATGTACTGTATATCTTGGATTTGAGTCCTCCTGATTCCTGAAAGATGTGAAGAATAAGGCTACCAGATATGGACTGCAAAACTCCTAATAAATACTAGATGGGAGCAAACAGTATTGTCCATTTCCCATTGCTACCATTATACTTGTGCTTGCTTAGCACAATGTGTGATTGCATAAACAGCCTTCATTAATTTGCCTTACTTTCTTTGAAGTTACTTGTAAAAATGAAATATTATTGCTATAATAGGAAACTGCCTTATCTTGAGTCATAGATCAACCATTGATCTAAATTGGTATTGTCTAAACTGACAGGCAATGCTTCTCCAAACCCTCAGGCAGAAATCATGCCCGATTCATCTTCAAAATCAGTCTGGTCTTTCAGCATGAGAATTGTACAAAATACTCCATCCAATATTACATAGAAGTTCATTGACAGAAGGAGTCGTAGAGTCTGATTCACAAACAATACATACACCAAGCTACAGGGAGTAATTTGCAAATAACAAAAGCTTAACATTCAACAAACCATAGTAGAACAAGTCAAAACTTAACACAATACAGGTAGTCCTTGACTTACAACCATAATTCAGCCCAAAATTTCTGTTGTTAAATGAGACCTTTGTTAAGTGAGTTTTGCCCCATTTTTACAACCTTTGTTGCCACAGTTGTTAAGTGAATCACTGCAGCTGTTAAGTTAGTAGCACAGTTTTTAAGTAAATCTGGCTTCCCCATTGAATTTGCTTGTCACAAGGTTGCAAAAGATGATCACATGACCTTGGGGCACAGCAACGATCATCAGTATGAACAGTTGCCAAGCATCTGAATTTTAATCACAAGATCATGGGGATGTTGCAAAGGTCATAAGTCATTTTTTTCAGTGCCATTGTAACTGAACGGTCACTAAATGAGCTGATGTATGTCGAGGACAACCTGCATATGAAATCAGTCTTTCTGTGTTGTTTTTGCCACTTTATTAACACAGGTAGTGGGAAATCTTAGGCCTATACAGTATATCTGGGAAAATGTCTAACTGAGGTTGGGATTCTTATCACTGAATCAAGATGCCAAGAGCACACGGTTAATTATTTTTGAATACTCGTAACTTGGAATTCACTAGTTAGATTCTGAGATTTAGATCTGAGCCTCCAGATGCATTTCTTCTGCAAAACCTTTGCCTCAGAACTATTCAGGATATTCTCAGTTATCCCAAATTAGGAAATGATAGAGAAGGATAGAGAAGGAGCAACGGGTGTGATTAGTGGCAGAGCCCAGAAGCCCAAGAAAATAAATTTCTTTGCTACTAAAATCAGGCTAAGATAAAACTGGAAGAAAATACTTTGCAGCAGCACTACCCCAATGTAGTGACAGGGCGTCTGTTTATTATTTCTCTGCCTGTGATTTTCAGACCCTCACCAAAGGGGGTAAATGTGGTGTCTCCTCCATTAGCCTGAATGGCAGTGGCAGGCCCAGCATGAAGAGTTCTCATTCATTTGCCAAGGGATTTATTCTTGCGGAGCACTATTTGTACAATTAGATGCATGCTGACCAAAAGCAGAGCAAAAGCAAAATAATAATAATAATATCACACCAGTGTGCCTATCACATTAGCCATTGCCTTAAAAGCTTTTTTTTCCAGTACAAGTTCTTTGCAAGGAACTTAATGGAGAAGAGATGAAAATGTACTGATAGTCGATCGTAACAGAATAACAGCCTTGGAAGGGACCTTGGAGGTCTTCTTGTCCACCCCACTGCTCAGACAAGAAGCCCTATACCATTTCAGACAAATGGCTGTCCAGTCTCTTCTTAAAAACATCCAGTGTTGCAGCATTCACGACTTCTGAAGGCAGGTTGTTCCACTGATTAATTGTTCTCACTGTCAAAAAATTTCTCCTTCGTTCTAGGTTGCTTCTCTCTTTGATTAGTTTCCATCCATTGCTTCTTGTCCTGCCTTCAGGTGCTTTGGAGAATAGCTTGATTCCCTCTTCTTTGTGGCAACACCTGAGATATTGGAACACTGCTATCATGTCACCACTCGCCCTTCTCTTCATTAAACTAGGTAAAGGTAAAGGATCCCCCGCACATGCGTGCTAGTTGTTTCCAACTCTAGGGGCCGGTGCTCATCTCTGTTTCAAAGCCGAAGAGCCAGCGCTTGTCCGAGGACATCTCCATGGTCATGTGGCCGGCATGACTAGATGCCAAAGGCGCACGGAACACTGTTACCTTCCCACCGTAGTGGTCCCTATTTTTCTACTTGCATTTTTACGTGCTTTCGAACTGCTAGGTTGGCAGAAGCTGGGACGAGTGACAGGCGCTCACTCTGCTACGCGGCACTCGGGATTTGACCCGCCAGACTGCCGACCATCTGATCGACAAGCTCAGCGTCCTAACCCACTGAGCCACCGCGTCCCTCTCATTAAACTAGACATACCCAATTCCAGCAACCATTTCTTATATGTTTTAGCCTCCAGTCTCCTAATTATCTTTGCTGTTCTTCTCTGCACTCTTTCTAGAGTCTCAACATTTTTTTTTAATATTGTGGCCACCAAAACTGGATAATAAGTTTTGGTCACCACAATGTATCATAATTGAAATCAGATGCATAAGATAAATGGTAATAAGGTAGAACAGGGAAGAGGTGGTATAAACTGTACCCAAAGCTCTAAATCAACTGTTGTTTTGATTTGGCAAATAAACATCCTGCTCTGGAATGCCCAGGCCAGATGGCCTTTTTATCACTACAGCACTGACCACTTATTTCAGTGGGTTCACTATTTTTAATGGGTTTTCAACCATGGTGTCCTCTGCACCATTATTCCACTGCTGTACTGTGAAAGACATGGGGTAAAGAAGCCGCCAGTTTTCCTGACAGGTGGTTAGATGAAGGATTCATATCCTGTCATCTTTGGAGATGCTTTAGAGGGGCTGAGAATGGGGTCTGTCCTTTGGTATGCTGCCGAAGCAGATGATGGCACCTCAGCATTGAGAATGGCTATCCGGGGGTCTACAGGGGGCAAACGCTGACCCGTGTGTGGCACATCATCTGTAAATGCCATGACTTTCAGACTTGTATCGAATGTCAGGATGCAAATGCTAAGACTGGCATTGGCATGATGGTATAACCACATGCCTGCCCTGTTTTACACACCAGCAAGCTTTGTTAAGGATGTCACTGGGACTCGGTGTCCTACTTGCCAGAAAAAAAAGTATTATCTTTGAAAAAATTGGGGTGGGAGGAAATCCTCTATTTAAAGTCATTCTCTCTGTCAAAGACTGTTCAATGCCAAGCACTGGAGAAACCAGGAGATTCAGGCAGTTCAAATGAGTATAAAGATTTATTGCAAGCTTAAGCTTTCTACAAAAATCTGGCCAACTAAACGGTCAAGGGAAATGAGCGGGAGATAAGAGAGGCGTACAAGGTGGGCTGGACTTAGGTCTCTTGCGGGATTCATGATTTATGACACATTAGACCCCTCCCTTGGGCTCAGCCTAGTCATCTCCTACATCCACTCTAAATTTTTCACAGTCCTTTGTAAGTGAAAATGGATAACACACTACATATAGGGGCAGGGTAGGGGAACTTCAGTTATTCCTTGAGTTGCAACTACAGTTGAGCCCAAAATTTCCACTTTGCTAAGCAAGACAGTTGTTAAGTGAGTTTTGCCCTATTTTACAATCTTTCTTGCAACAATTAATAAGTGAATCACTCAGTCGTTAAAGGACGGTTTTGGACTGGCCAGTAACCACCTCACTGGTGTGAGAGACCAGTTGGGGTGGCCCTGGCTCAGGATCCCCTTTTCTCTCTCTGCTCCTGATTGGACTCCTCAGCCGGAGTGAGAGGACGACTGAGGTTGTCCCTTGGATTTCCATCTCAGGTGAGAGCTGAGATGGCTTTGCAGACTAGGAGAGGTGCCTACTGGACTTTTTACCATCTATACACCATCATTGAGCGATCCTTTGGACACAACATCTGCCCTAAAAGACTATCTCAGCGCAGTATGATTTATTATTACTCCGAAGCTGACTTGTATGCCCTTAGGGCAGTTCCTGCCTCATGGGCGCGACCTGTCGCCTGTTTCCATACTCCCCTTAATGACGATCCCAAGCTTTGGGATTCCGAGAGGTGGCTGGGCTTAGATAGGGGCCTCGAGTCAAGACATGCTAAGAGGCCCCTGATAAAATTTTTAGCCGGTTATTTTAAGAGGTTAGGGAGGGGGAGGGAGGGGGGGGTAGGGAGGGAATCTTTAACCGGCACTCAGTCTGGTCCTGTTAGAGGTCCTGACGGGACGGGGTCGGGGGAGGTGGCTGCTGGTTCTGGGAATGTGGGGGTGGGGCTTCAAATCCCCACGGCGATAGGGAATGGCAGCAGGTGTTTGCGCGGAGGGCCATATCAACATCTGGGATCGCGCCCCCGCTATCTCCGAGCGGTGGCGCGCTCCGACCCTCCGGTTAGCACCCTCCTACCCGGGGATGAGGGTGATCAGGCCCCTGAGCTCAGGTTGGTCTATTTTAACGCTAGATCCGTAGTTAACAAAGCTCCCCTCATCCGTGATCTGATCGAGGAGGAATGTGCGGATCTAGCGTGCATCACGGAAACTTGGTTGGGTTCGGAGGGAGGGGTGCCTCTCACCGAGTTATGCCCGCCAGGTTTCCGGGTGCTGCACCAGCCACGGGCTCAGGGCAGGGGTGGTGGGGTGGCAGTGGTTATTCGGGAGACTTTGTGTCCCCGGGAGGCCACCATTGTCCAGATGGCCGGGAGTGAATCCCTCCTCTTGAGATGTGGTCCTCGGGTTCAGTTGGGCTTGTTGCTCACATACCTGGCGCCCAGCTGTGTGGCAACAGCCCTGCCTGAGCTGCTCGACACCCTCTCAGGGTTGGCGGTGGAGTTCCCCAGGCTTATAGTCCTGGGTGACTTCAACCTGCCATCACTGGGGGGGTCGTCGGAGTTAGCTCGGGAGTTCATGGCTTCCATGACAGCCATGGGCCTGACCCAGGTTATTGAGGGCCCTACTCACGAGGGGGATCATACTCTCGACCTGGTGTTCCTGTCTGGACAGTGGTTGGATGATCTGGGAGGGGGTTCTCCGTCCATCACCCCTCTGTCATGGTCAGATCATCACCTCCTGAGGCTGGTTTTCCGTCATGCCATCCCCCGCCGCTGGGCGGCGGAACCGACCAGGTGGTTCCGCCCCAGGCGCCTAATGGACCCGGACCGGTTCCAGAGGGCGCTTGGGCCGATACCTATCACCCTTACCCACAGCCCAGTCGATGCTCTGGTGGAGGCCTGGGAAACGGCTGCCACCAGGGCACTCGACTGTGTTGTACCCATGCGACCTCTGACTCGGCGCAGATCCCGCTGGGCTCCATGGTTCTCGGTGGAGCTCCGGGAGATGAAGCGTCGGAGACGAGGTCTAGAGAGCGGTTGGAGATCCAGCCGATCCGAATCCGACCGATTGCAGTTAAGAACCTTTATAAGGTCTTATCTTGCGGCGATAAGGACGGCGAAGTCTAACTACTTTGCCGCCCTTGTCGCGTCCGCAGATAATCGCCCGGCCGCCCTGTTTAGGGTGACTCGCTCCCTCCTTAACCAGGAGGTGAGGGAGGATCCCTTGCAGGGACGAGCCGAGGAGTTCAGTCATCATCTGACGGACAAAATCGCTCGGATCCGGACCGGCTTGGACTCTGACTGGGCAGAGTCTGATGTGGAGGAATCAGGCGGTCTTGAGCATGTTATCTGGACTGAGTTCGACCCTGTTTCCCCTGATGATGTGGACAGGATCATGGGGAGACTGAGCTCCACCACCTGTTTGTTGGATCCGTGCCCCTCCTGGCTAGCTTATGCGGCTCGGGAGGGAACACGAGGCTGGTTCCATGCAGTAATAACTGCTTCTTTGAAGGAGGGTGTCTTCCCTGCCGCCTTGAAGGAGGCGGTGGTGAGACCCCTCCTCAAGAAGCCTGCTTTGGACCCGGCTGTTTTAAACAACTATCGTCCAGTCTCCAACCTTCGCTTTCTGGCGAAGGTTGTTGAGAGTGTGGTGGCGCATCAGCTCCCTCTGTTCCTGGAGGAAACTGATTATCTGGACCCGTACCAATCGGGCTTCAGGCCCGGACACAGCACGGAGACGGCATTGGTCACGCTGGTGAATGATCTCTGGAGGGCTAGGGACAGGGGTTGCTCCTCTGTCCTGGTCCTATTAGATCTCTCAGCGGCTTTCGATACCATCGACCATGGTATCCTGCTGCGGCGTCTCAGGGGGTTGGGAGTGGGAGGCACCGTTCTACGGTGGTTCTCCTCCTACCTCCAGGGCCGCTCGCAGTCGGTGTTGACAGGAGGGCAGAGATCTGCCCCGAGGTCTCTCATTTGTGGAGTCCCTCAGGGGTCGGTTCTCTCGCCTCTCCTGTTCAACATCTATATGAAGCCGCTGGGCGAGATCATTCGTGGTTTTGGGGTGGGGTATCACCAGTACGCTGATGATACCCAACTTTTTCTTTCCACCCCGAACCAACCCAGTGATGCCCTCTCCGTGATGTCCCGGTGCCTGGAGGCGGTTCAGGTCTGGATGGGGAGAAACAGGCTTCGTCTCAATCCCGCCAAGACTGAGTGGCTGTGCATATCGGCGTCTCGGGTTAACCAAGTTATTCCACCTCTAATGATGGGGGGTGAGGTGTTACCCCCCGTTGATAGGGCTCGCAACTTGGGCGTCCTCCTGGATTCACGGCTCAATTTTGAAGATCACATAGGAGCCGTGACCAGGGGGGCTTTTGCACAGGTTCGCCTGGTGCGCCAGTTGCGTCCCTATCTGGACCGAGACGCCCTACGCACAGTCACTCATGCGCTTGTGACCTCCCGTTTGGACTACTGTAACGCTCTCTACATGGGGCTGCCCTTGAAGACCACTCGGAGGCTTCAACTGGTGCAGAATGCGGCCGCGCGAGTTGTAATGGGGGTTTCCCGATACTCCCATGTAACACCTCTACTCCGCGAGCTGCATTGGCTTCCGGTTGCCCTCCGGGTGAAATTCAAGGTGCTGGTTATTACCTATAAAGCCCTACATGGCCTGGGTCCGGGTTATTTGAGGGAACACCTGCTGCCGGCATCAAACGCCCTTCGCCCAGTGCGCTCCCACAGGGAGGGTCTGCTCAGGGTTCCGCCGGTGAGAGATTGCCGGCGGGTGACACCCAGGGATAGGGCCTTCTCAGTGGGAGCGCCTGCCCTCTGGAACCAGCTGCCGGTGGAGCTGAGGACTGCTCCCGACCTCCGATCATTCCGCCGGGGCCTGAAGACCTGGCTCTTTGAGCTCTCGGGCCCAGGCTGAGGAGAAAATTTTAACTGGGGTTTTTAGTGTACAGGGTGAATTTAATGCTTTTTAATTGGTTTTAACTTTTGTATGTTTTGATTTTTAATTCCCTGTAAACCGCCCTGAGTCCTCAGGGAAAGGGCGGTATACAAATGCAACTAAATAAATAAATAAATAAATAAATAAATTAGTACCATGGTTGTTAAGTGAATCTGGCTTTCCCATTGACTTTGCTTGTTGCAAAAAATTATCACATGACTCCAGAACACTACAACCATCACAAATACATGGCATTTGCCAAGCATCACATGACCATGGGGATGCTGAAATGGTTGTTAAGTGTGCAAAATGGTCAGAAGTCACTTTTTCAGTGATGTTGAAACTTTGAATGATCACTAAACAAATGGTTGTAAGCTGAAGATTACCTGTAGTGACATTTTTGACTCAGCCTTCCATCCTTCCGAGGTAGGTAAAATGAGGACCCAGATTGTTGGGGGCAATTAAGCTGACTTTGTAATAATGCCGCTTAGGGGGTGTGTGAAAGCCCTAATAAGTAGGCATATACATAGAATGAAGGCTACTGCTAAGCTTGTAAGCCGCCCTGAGTCTTCGGAGAAGGGCGGGATATAAATGGAATTAAAATTAAAAAAAATTGTAGGAATCTTGGTTTCTCGCTGATCATTTGTGACTGCTTCTGAGGAAGTCTTACCACTATACTACCCATTACTATACTAATATTATAAACAGCCATTTAGGATTGTGCACTAGTTATGGATTGAAATAAAATAGCATTGGGTATTGTGGTTCCTACCTTTTCAAAGCTCATGATTGGATGCTGTAAGGCTGGCACCCAAGCAGTCTTTTAATTGCCTATCTGTTTCGCTATGATATGGTGGAATTGTAGTCAGAATGATAGCTTTTTAAAGCCTCCTTAAAATCCAGTGACACTGTGCACAAGGCGTAGTCTTGATGCAATGTCTTAAATACAATGGCCAACACTGGGATAAGTGACAATCTCTTCAGCTTAAAAGGTTTAGGTCTAGGCAGGAAGTCACAAAGGGAGTCACAAAGCTAGAGGGAATTAGGGCAGAAAGTTGTATTTTGCATTCAGGTATTTTTGAACCTTGCCTGAATTTTGTGGCAGCCAAAGCCCTTGAGGTGTTGTCAGAAAATAATATGCGCAAAGAACCCAGGGCTTGATTTGAGCTAAACACAACAAAATGGCCAGACGAAGCTTTTCAAAGCACAGCATAAGCATCCTCAGTTGCTAATATCCATCCATCATGCAGCATAACCACCAGACTGAGATGAATACTTGGCATCCTGCATTGGGCCCTGTCCCAAATACCTACATCCTGTTTCTGGTGACAAGCAGGGCCGAGAAGGGAAAGGAAGAGGGATGTTTAGGAGGGATGGTTTAGAACAGTGTTTCTTAACGGTCGGCAACTTTAAGATGAGTGGATGTCAGTTCTCAAAATTGCTGGCTGGGGAATTCTGGGAGTTGATGTCTGCCCATCTTAAAGTTGCTCAGGTTGAGAAATACTGGTTTAGAGGATGGTTCGTGATCATGCTGATCCGCTCTACAGAAAGCCCTCAGTGTGCTTTGCAAGGATGCTTTGCCTCGCCTTGCCTCCCCCACCCCATCCCCATCCCCCTGCACTCCCCAGCCTTTTCTTTCTTTCTTCTTCTTCTTTTTCTTCTCCTTGTGCACAGCTTGAATGCCCGGACTCTTTGTGAGAGATAGTGTGACAGATGCAAAGCAGGGACCCAAAGTGGAGGCTCCAATTATTCTGGCCTTGGGGCTCATTACAGGCACTGGCCTTCTTCATAAGAGTCACCGGTGTTTGGCCAGCTCCCCGATGGCTTTGCACATGCCTTTTCTTTCCTTGAATGAAGGCACTAATCTGGCTGCAGGGCATCTCCAGCCCCCATGGCTTGTGGACTGCACCTGCTCATTGAGGATTGCAAACACCTGCCACGGTTTCAGCTTAGCATTTAAGTGCTGCTATTTGAAGACAAAACCTGGGTTGTTGGTAGGATGATGGGTTTTTTTGGTGGGGGGGGGGAGTCTGTCCAGTTCAGTTTCCTCAGATATACACACAGGCTACTTTTTTGCTCCCTCCAGTGCCAGAGATATTTACAACAGGACAATTTTCTGTTTGTTTGCTTATTTGCATACAGATTGATATGAATGATGAAGCCAGTCTAACTCAAGACACAAAGTGGAGAGGAAAGAGCTGTAAGTTTTCAGCTTTGTGAAAGGTGAACATGTACCTAGGATTCTTCTTGTATCTAGCATTTCTCGATTTGTATCTTAGTTTGCTGCAACTAAACCCACATTTCTTTCAGAAACCTTTCTCTAAGTTCTACAACAGACATCTACCTGACCACTATGTTTCTGCCTAGTGGCAGTTTCAGTGTAACCCAGTTAGTTTCTTTCTTTAAACAGTAGACAATGAAAGCTAAAGCAAAGCATTCAATTCTATAAAAATATTAACTTTCCTCAGGCAGAGGCTATCCAAGGTCCAACAAAATGATATATTTTAAATGTGTTTAAAACGGGGGAAGCAACCTGTGGCTCTTATGCTACTTGTGAAACTTGGCTGGGCTATCAAACCTAGACTGTAAAAAAATCTAGGCAACTGCTAAGTGGCAGGTAGGAGATGTAGAAAATGCTACTTCTTTACAGATATCTTCTTATTGTCTGAGTTTGTATAGCTCACATCTGGGAATCCTAAACCTGGGTTTGTGTATGTGGTGTTTTTTTAACTTTTCCCTGATTCCCGACACCTCCTACCACAGTGAAATACAATGGCAAATCACCAAATGGAGATACAATGATTTCCTTACAAGCTTTGGTGGGAAATGAAATAAACAAAATATCTGAGCCATAGGCATTACCATAAGGATGCTGAGATGATAAAACATGTGGTGTGACTTCATCATGACCTGTTTCTTACTTGCGTCACAACATTGCACAAGATTATGTAAGAGGCAGTGTCTGTGTTACAACATTGGAACATATGTTTTGGTCCTTCTCTACACCTCCCCCCCCCACACACACACTTTCCTTCCCATGGTTTAAGCCTCTGACCATGAAAATCACTCAGCATAGCAGTCACTGTTCAATATTTTTATCTGAATAAAGATTGGAATAGAGGTAAAACTTAGAGTTGCCAACTATTTTGGATAAGACCAAAAGTAAACTACAGTAAATCTTTTTTTAAAAAAAAATACTGATTAATAACTATCCAGGATACTGGTATCCAGGAAATTCTTGTTTAGCAAAGAACTTGCAACTGGTATTTATCGATGCCTTAGAACAGAATCTTCTTTAAGAACCTTCATATAATTGGCCAGATGTTCTTTGTCACTCTTTTCTCTTAGCAAAGATGGACATCTGCTCCAGCATCTGTGAAAAGGGAATGTCCAGAAGTCACAACATGATTTGTGGCAAAATGATTGAAACCACACTCCTTTTTTACATGCTTTACATTCATTTTTATATGTGACACATGTAAAAAAAATGATCTTTGATGGTATGGCCACAGTTAACATCATGATGTTTTCAACCTTTTATGGAGAGATGAACCTGACAGACTTTCAACAAAGAAGGCCCTTCAAGGAAGCGTCCCTAGTACTCAAATATTAGCAAACTGAAGTCATGGCATTTGTCAAAAGGGCCAAGAATCATTTCTGCAGCATAAATGGCTACAAGATTCTGGCTGGGTGATGAAAGAAAAGGAGCAGTCAATTCTCCTCCTCTTTTACAAATATATAATACATTAATACTGAAGCCATGCTGGGTCACTTCTGCCATTTGTCTTCTCCCACTAGAGCTTGTACAGTCCAAATTTCTTCATATCCCTAATTGTATCTCTAATGCCATCCTGTGAATAGAGGTTGGGCTTCATGAAACTGGAAGTTAGAGTATGGCGTTAATACTCAACTATTAGCTCAAGCTCTCTTTTTCCCCCCTTGGTCTTACCCCATTAACTCAGAGTGATGACCTATGTGGGAAGAGGCAGTGGCAACTAAAATCTTATCCTTGGACTTCCATGTCTGATATGGCTACCTGCATGTCTTCTATTCAGCATGTGTTATGATAAGTTATGTATCCATAACCCAAACTAGACTGTTGTTTCACTGTGTCATATAATATACGTGGGTATATGCATAATTCTGTATTTTTATCATATTTATGTAATGTATATCGGAGGTGGTGACCCTTTGAGAGCTGAATGCAACAAAATTTCATCTTAACATATGCCATTAGTGTACATTCAAAGTGACAAGAAAGTTATTATTCTTCTATTCGATTAGGCCAGGCGTCTTCAAACTTGGCCCTTTTATGACTTGTGGACTTCAACTCCCAGAATTCCTCAGCCAGGCACACTGGCTGAGGAATTCTGGGAGTTGAAGTCCACAAGTCATAAAAGGGTCAGGTCTGAAGACCTCTGGATTAGGCCAAAGCAATTATCAATCCCATGTAACAGATGTATCATGCCCGTTTGATCTAGCTAGGGCCCCAAACTTTCCTGCCAAATAATCCGTCACATACTCCTCATGGCATACCTAAGCCAGAAGTCCATAAGCCTCAGCTGTCCTTAATGGTCAATAAAATAAGTCTTCTTACTTGGTAATACACTTGCCATTTCAAACTTAAAGAAATAACTGACCATGTTACTACCCTAATCCTACCCTATTACAATATACAAGGTGCGCCACCTCTCTGTTGCTTTCAGATATTAATACTGCTGCAGTATTCAGCATTGCCAGGTTCTGTGCAGCATCCCTCAAAATTTGGATGAATGTATAGCAGGGGTCTTCAAACTTGGCCCTTTTATGACTTGTGGACTTCAATACCCAGAATTCCTTAGCCAGGCATGCTGACAGAGGAATTCTGGGAGCTGAAGTCCACAAGTCATAAAAAGGCCAAGTTTGAAGACCCCTGATGTATAGAATTATCGAGATAACCTTGGACTACCTATGCATACACACACACACACACACACACACACACACACGCACTACAAAGAACTCAAGACTAGCTTCACCCTAATTCATTGAGATATAAGAGGCAGAAAAGGGGAACACAATCAGGTTTTCAAGATTCTGTTACTATAGCCAGTGGGGCATAGTTCCAGTCAAACTTGTCAAATACGTTTCAAGAGCTGGCTTATCTTGAAGGGCTGAGAGATAATAATTTCTGGCTTGTGTGTGTGGACTCAGTGCTTTAATTAGACTCAATGTGCACTTACTTTGTCATATTAGATGAGGAATTGGTCTCTCACGTCCTCACATCCTCTAAACTCTTTCAATGCTCTTATCTCTCCTTTTCAGATTTTCACTTTTTTATCTTTTGTAACTTCTATGAGGGGGGGGGGGAGAAAATGTGTTTTCCTCGATCTCAGGTCGTCTACTAGAGGCCTAGGAGTTTGAGAGTTCTAAACAGTATTTTACCGTACCTGTTCCTAACACTGCATTCTTCTGGACAGAAAGCTCTAACATTGTTCCTAGAATCTGTTGGGCCCATGTTCCCTGCTTACAAGTCACAGCCCTGACTGCTCCTACCAACCACTGAGAGAGTTTTCCTTGTGCTCTCTAGTTCCTTCTTCAGCTTCTCCTCCAGCTTCTCATACTCCTTCGCCCTGATGTAGCTGTCACTTGTCAACCATCATGATGTCTGGTTGATTGGCCAGTACTTGTCTGTCCATCTGGATCTGGAAATTCCTTAGGACAAAAGTCCCCAATTTTTTGGGCACCAAGGACTGGTTCAGTGGAGAAAGGTTTTTCCATGGACCGGAGAGTGCATGGTTTTGTGTGCTGCCTGCATCCCACAGATGGGGCTTTGCTTGTTTGTACGGACCGGTAGCTGGCATGCCACAGCCTGGTACCAGTTCATGGACCGGGGTTTGGGGACCCCTGCCTTAGGATCGTAGCCCTGTTATTCTCCATGACAGAAGGTTATAGAGAATATTGTCAGAATAGATATATTAGCTTACTAATTTAAAATTTTATATGGCTCTTATATATTTTTATCTATATTTTTATGTTTATTCCTAATGAATATATCACATCTTTTATGCTACTCTGTAAGCAGACTAAACATTGATTTGATTTAACCAGCCTACCCACGTGACATGAGCCAAATGCAGGAGGAAAGAAAATTCATTTTGCAGGTGACTAATGAGCCATCAAGATGTTGCCTCAATCTATAAGTTAGTGTTGAAGCATTGGTGATTAGACCATAATGGGGATGCAGAAGTTTAAGTCCATCTTCAGCCATGGAAGATAACTGGGTGATCCTGGACTAGTCACTCTCTTGCAGTCCAACCTCATCACTGAGTTGTATGGAAAAATTAGAGGAGAGAGTGCTAAGTGTGCTTTGTGGTGCTCCTAAAAGAAAAGCAGATTATAAATCTAACACATAACTTATTGATAAAAAAGTAATGCAAAATTAACACGTATAGTTGTTTATGGTGGATTTCCATTCTGAAAATGGGGGGTGGCTCGCAAAGAGAAGACAATCATAAAGTGATGCAAGGAAAACCAAAATGCAGAAGATTATAAAAAGGTTTTGAATTTAGTGAAAAGGCCTAAATTATGCACTGTTATTATGCAATTAAAGAAAAATATCATATTGGAGTGCTGAAAAGGGATTTTCAGCTTGAAAACTGAGGCACTAAGGGGAAAATTATAGTTAGCTTGACAAATATGTGCTCCTCCATTTATATTTAAGTGCTTGCATTAGGGGAGGGGGCATTAAAATGGAAAGGACAGCCAAAGCAAATTTATAAAAGACGGTAGTTGCTCTGCTCTTCCTTCAGCCCTTGACTCACCCTTACTAATGTCCCATCTGTTTTCCTTTCAGTTTAACTTCTCTTCAGTTGCTCCTCCACAAATTGCCTTAGAAGAGTATCATAGAGGTTCCTTCATTAATGGGATTCTGTAAGGATCAATTTAATCAGAAGCTCTGCATTAAAGTAAATAGGAGAAAAGTCATAACAAGAGTGGCAACTGCTGACTGCCCCTGGCTGATCTTCACAAACTAAGCAGAGTTAGACCCAATTATTACTTGAATAGAAACCACTGGAAACTCCCAAAGTTTAAGCTAGATGGGAAATCTAAAAGGCATCCAGGAAGAAGACACTTTGGCATTGTTGCTGAGAAAACTCCAGTCCAGTATGTCGCCTTACCATGCACAGTGAATGGATATCCACAGATTTTTTTTTAGCTCCTTGTAGGTTTAGAATGATTGTTTGACCACCAGGTAGCAGCAAAGAGTTAGAGGCTTTCTTTTTTCTTTTTTACTGTCTTGGCTGACATTTAGTGGTCAGTTAGGTTTGTCTTTGAACAAGAGTTAGAATCAGAATCGGAATAGAGCTGTAAGGGACCTTGGAGGTCTTCTAGTCCAGCTCCCTGCTCAAGCAAGTCCCTATACCATTTCAGACAAGTGACTGTCCAATTTCTTCTTAAAAACCTCCAGTGATGGAGTGCCCACAACATCTGAAGGCAAGCCATTCCACTGGCTAATTGTCCTCACTGTTAGGAAGCTTCTCCTTAATTCCAGGTTGTTTCTCTCCTTGATTAGTTTCCATCCATTGTTTGTTGTTGAAGACCAGGAGTCTGAAAAATGTATCTTGCTAAGGCAGTCAGCATGGCAGGTGCAAACTACCCTTAGAACATCATGGGAGGTCAGGAAGTAAGAAGTCTTTTCCCTGGAAGCAGCAACAACTGGCAATGTAGTTCTCCCTCAACAAAGCAACAAAATTCAAGGTCCAAGTTCTTTCAGTTTTACTTCCAAACTAATTACAGGTTACTCCTTGACTTACAAAAGTTCATTTAGTGACCATTCGACGTTATACAGCACTGGAAAAAATGACATGACCAGTTTTCACTTTTTTGACCATTGCAGCATCCCCATGGTCATGGGATGAAAATTCAGGTGCTTGGCAACTGACTCATATTTGTAATGGTTGCAGTGTCCCAGGGTCATGTGATCCCTTTTTGCAACCTTCTGACAAGCAAGGTCAATGGGCAAGCCAGATTCGTTTAACAACTATGTTATTATTAACTTACAACTGCAGGGATTCACTTAAGAAAGGTCATAAAATGGGGCAAAACTCACTTAACAACTTTTTTATATAGCAACAGAAACTTTGAGCTCAATTGTGGTCATAAGTTGAGGTCTGTACTTGCTGTAGAGAGCATAGAGAATGGCCTTGAAGGACAGTGGGAAGATTCATCACCAAGGCAATCATCAAAGAAGTGAGGCTTAAGCCCATTCCAATAAATGGGCTTGCCAAAATGCCTCAAATGGGTTCTGTCTAATTCACATGAAATAAAACAAGGGAAGCACATTCAGACTTGCAAGATCCTCTTACTAGAAATCTTCTAATAAAAGTCATTTTATTGGGGCGTTGGTTTCTTAGTTTGGTCTACAACATACTAGATATTTGCATTAAGCCAGGAAGAAGCTGATCAGACTCAAGGCTTTGCTCTTGCAGAGATGAGTAGCCCATTGAGAAAAGCTGTCAAAGCCAGAGTTCCAGTCTCCCTTGCAGTCAAATAATGACTGAGGAGCAGGGGAAAAGGCCAGGAGTCAGACTGAAGGCAATAATCCAACAGCAAACCAGAAGAACCAGTTGGCCATACGCTTGTTGGCACACAGACTGCCATTTTAGGCCACCTCCCAGACGCCCATCAATGCACCTTACACTGCCTGCACACAGCATCTGTTAGGGAAGAGCCGCTTCCAGAATGTAGATCCAAGTTGTCCTTGGAGTGACGTAATTGCAGGAGGACACTGAGATGCTACTAGAGGCTTGCAGATGTGGGTTTGGAAAATTTAGAGGCTCACCCTCAAGTTGATGCATGCGGATTTGCTCGTCAAAAGATGCTCTCTTTCGGGTATCCATTTGAAAGAATCTTTATCTGAAAATGTTTCTAATATACTTCAGTTCTTTGAAAGGTACTGATAAATGGAACCAAGGAGAGTAGAAGGAGCAACAGAGAGAAAAGAATGAATCAGCTGCCACAGCAATAGAAGAAAAGTAGAATTAGAATTTTAAAAAGGGGGGGGAGGAATGAAACGTGTACAGTGGCCGAAGAAACCATCGTTAGGGAAGAGGAAAAAAGGGGAAAGATGAGACTTTACTGGCAAAAATCTCTGAAAAAGGAAACAGGAATTAAAGTAAACAGTCAGACAAAAGTTGCCTTCTTAAATATAGTGCTTCCCAGAGGTGTTTGGACACCTTCTCCTTCCTTTTCCTCCCCTCTCTCTTTCCCATCTTGGTCTTCTGCAAGAATAGTGCAAGAACAAGAGGAATGAATGAGACAATTTAAGCACAGTGATTTTTCTCCTCTGTGGTGAACACAGTAAAACCGCAGCTGCCTGTTGTTTTCAACAAACACCCCACTTACCAAGGAGGGAGGAGATTATCACCTCTTGCTGTCTGCTTGTGGTGTGTTCCTCCCTCAAATCCCATTCTTGGATGCTTATTATCAAGTTCTCTTCAGTGCGGTTTGCCATCTATTTTTGTACCACCCTGCCTTGCCTCTGTAATTATGGTGAGAGTTTCTATAGTTACTCAGCGGAGGTTTGCTTTCTTCTTGACAGCCGTGGCCTGCAGTTGAGGGTGAGTAAGGAGCCTTGGCTGGCTATCCATACCTGGAGCCACCAAGACACCAGCACAAGGAGTCCAGGTTCTGGAGCATTTATATGGCTGCCAACTGATACTTTGCAAAAGAAGACACAGGATGTAGTAACAAAGCAAGGTAAGCTGAGGCCCTAAATAAATCTGCCCTGGCATTGAACCCTGCTAGGGTTTTGCCCTGGCTCAGTGTTTGCACTAACCATATGATAAGGTGGGAAACAAAAATGGGTTTTTATAGCATGATGGGGCTGAGGAATAAGCAGAAAATCAAAGCTCTTCTTTTAGAAATGCTTCCCTCAACCTGGTGCCTTCCATATGTGTCAAACTACATTTTCTGTGATGGTCAGTCATTTTATTCATAGATTATGGTTGCGGATTATCATTATCTGAAGCTCGGAAACCATCATATTGGGAAGGCTGTGCCAGAGATATTTGTTTCATATTTATATTTCATTGCTTTTTAATTAATAACAAAAAAGAAGCAAGTCACAAGGATAAGAGTGATGGAGATTTGTACATAAAAAGTAGTTGTTAAAAAGCAAAAGAAGTACAAAAAAATTGTACATATTATGATGTATCAGTTCCAAATCTATATACACCAGGCTAGAAAGTGGAAGATCATGAATTCAAGTCCTGCCTTAGCCATGAAGCCAACTGGGTAACTTTATGCTACTCCCTCTTTCTCAGCCCAATCCACTTCACAGGGTTATTGTAGTAGGGAAAATAGGAGGAGGGAGCTGTGTTGGGTATGTTCACCACCTTGAGTTACTTGTAAAAATAGTAAAATCAATCAATCAATAAAAAATAAATAAAATTTGCATTAGATGTGTACGTACCAAATAACATTTGCCCAGAGATAATGAGAGCTGATGACAATGTAGCCCACTGCCCATAAAGAAATAAATATGGAAGCCTGTGGATCCGGTTGACACACTATGTAAGCCATGTTTTCTTCACTAAACCTCAGCTGACATGGTTTGCACAACATTCTAAGTTACAAAGTCAGACTTTACAAGTCACAATGAAGGGTTTATTATACTAAAAGGAAATAAACCACAATATGGGTTACTCGCTGCAATGTGTGGCTTCAGCAGTGCAGTTCGGCTGTGGATCAGACCAAAGGTCCATCAAGGTCTTCATCGTTTTGGTCCATGAAAAGTTGAAGAGAAGGGCAATGACCCTCTCCCTCTCTTACTTCCCAGCAATTAATTTTCGGAGTGGGTCCAATTCCTATTGCTAATTAATTCAAAAGTATAATTCCAAATTCATCTGTACCCTTAACCTCTTTGTTAACTTTCCAAAATTCATATTCTAAGCACCTTTTTGCTGTGTAATAAAAAAAAATCCAAACTCTTAAAAGTTCCATTTAAACCATTTTTCTCCAAGCGGAAGACAACTCATCCAATGAATGCAGTGAAACCTTGCCAATCTGAAGGGTCTTAATCTGCACAGTACAGTTTTAAAAAAAAATCCAAAAAATGATTAAGAAATGAAGTTTGGTCGAGCTTTATGTCGGTAACAGGTGTGAACTTGATATAATCCTCAACTCCCAGCCACTCATCTGTTAAGCCGACCACAAAGTAACAGTTGCTGCAGTCTATTCACAAATGGCTGTCCAGAGTCACATACTGTAGATTGGCTCAATGATCTCTCCTTCTCTAGAGACATTTTGTTGGTCCAGCCTCCAACAGCAGTTCATCTCATAAACACATTCCTGCCACCCTGCAGGATGTCTTCTCATCATGGCGCTTGCCGTGTACGTCTCCCCCACTTTCTTTCCTCATTGTCTAAATGGTCTGGAATTGAAATCACAGCATCCCCCAAGTGATGACACTTAATGAGAGAGCAGTTAAAGGGAGTGGAACACATGTTTCTTTAACAGTTTTCATCATGGTGCTTTGAAAACCCAGAGATTGATGGATAGATTTGTTTTTTTTAAAATCATCAACATGATCATCATCATTAGAAGACAACTTTCTTGAGGCCTCATGCCTTCTTACCTCAGCTACATTGGACATATGTCTACATATTCCCTAGGGGCAATCCTTGTATTCAAATAGGAGATTCATGTGGCTGTATTTGTTTAGTGTGTACTCCCACTGATCTAATGGGACCTTTCTCATGACCCATTGCTTCCTTAAGTTTGCCACTTGCTGATGTCAAATGAGAATTGCTTTAACTTGGAAAGTTGGTGTTAGGAATGAATGAGACCCTCCCTCTCGTTCCTCTCTCCCTTTCTACTATTAGCTTTGAATCCTATTTAAAAATCTTCCAGAAAACAGACCCCATCAATTACCCTGTGCTTTTTACCCAAGTGAAGGTTACTTGTATTCTATCAAAAAAGTAAAAACTTGTGGCAACTAATATACACAGTATATACCTCTGATTGTACATATAAAATCTGTTTGGAAAGGAAAAGTTATTCTGGGCCAGAGCAGACAATGTAAATAATAATCCTGGATACTTTCATTTAGAAACTATGCCTGTTTTGCTGAATTGCCCTGAAATAAACAACTGACAACTCAAGCTGATCCTTTTTTTCCTCAGAAACTGAGCAGAATTGGGTCATTTCCTATTAAATACACGAGTTTAGGATTAGGCTGTCAGCAAGAAAGTATATATACATGTGTGCACAAATATTGTAGGAGCCTGTGAGCTGACATTTACTGCTTCTCAGAGATATCTTTATGCATAAAGCCTTGCTAATTTATTTGCTGCTTGTGGATTATGTTATAAAGATTGTTCGGTAAGCTCCTGTGGTGAACAGAAGACAAAGGCAGCTGTCAGGTTATCTCTTATTTTAAAGAATGCCCCGAATATAATTCCCAAGACCTGGCTAGAGAGTCCCTCTGTGTTGCAACCATTCCTGGTGGCTGAATTTTTGAGCTGACAGGTGTTAAACTGAATGCCTGCAGAGAGATCATTAGGACATTGTGAATGAAAGCAGGGCAGCTGACAAAAATCATTTGCCCAAGGGTGTGCAGGGAAGGTTCCAGGTTTGAAGAGGTCCTTTGGGCTTGCTGAAATAGGAAGTCACAAAGCCTTAAACATCTGATTTGTCTGGGGAAGTCTCCATGGTCATTCCCATACTTACCCCAGCAAAGTCACTTTGAAGATTACAAGTTTGATATTCATTTACATTGGTGTGCTAGGAGGAAAAAAAACTGAAGGAAAATTATTTAGATGTATCCATAAGTGAATGGGAATTATGGCTGAGAACTGAAATGACATTATTTATGATGTCCAGGATAAAAGACATATTTCACATATTTCTGCAGATTAGGGGTAACGTAAAGGCAAAGGAGTCCCTCCCTGCAGATTTTACTCTGCTAGTCATTGCTGACTATAGGGGGCAGTGCTCATCTCCATTTCAAGGCCACTGAGCCAGTGTTGTCTGAAGACATTTCCATGGTCATGTGGCCAGTATGACATCACTGAGCGCTACCTTTTCACTAAAATGGTACCTATTTATCTCCTTGCATTTACATGCTTTCAAACTGCTAGGTTGGCAGGAGCTGGGGTGAGGATGGGAGCTCACCCTATCGCGTAGCACTTGGTTCTTAAACATGGGCTGCCAGCTTTCCAGCCAACAAGCCCAGTGTCTTAACTACTGACCTACCAGGCCACCCAGCAGACTAGGGGTATGGACATTAAAACAAATTGTAGTATTGACTGAGGATTGTATTATTCATGCGTTGTATTAATGATCTCACCAACAAACATCATAGGAAAAAAGATAGTTGTGCTGTTACTGGCATACATGAGAGCTTTTAAAAAATTAAACACCATAGACAAGATTCAATAGTCCCCGTTCTTTTTAATGAAAAATACAAAATGGGAAGCTGCAAGTAGTATTCTGGAGAACTGATGTTAGCTTATTTTCTCACAATAACAAGGAATATTCTGTGCAATGACCAGCTCCCTTTTCATGGCTGTTATTCTGCATATGCTCTAAAAATACTAATAGGGACCAGCAGTCCTGCCCACCCCAAAATTTGAGATTTGTAGAATAGAGCAATGTAATGTGAAAACAATGTACAAAATTTCAAGGCAAGTTCTTTTTAGCTTTAGTTAAAACAAGGTAGTTTGGGATATGATAAATGTGTATGAAATCAAGCACAGGATAATTTTTACCATTTTTCCTTACAATACAATTTTGGTCACTATACTACAAAAAAAGTTGTTCAGACTTTGAAAAAAAGTTCAGAGAAGAGCAACTAAAATGATCAAAGGCCTGCAGACCAAAACATATGAAGAACGGCTGCAAGACCTGGGTTTGGCTAGTTTAACAAAAAGTAGAAACAGGGGTGACATGATAGCAGTATTCCAGTATTTGAGTGGCTGCCACAAAGAGGGCATCAAATTATTCTCCAAAGCACAGAAGGAAGGACGAGAAACAATAATTGGAAACTGATCAAGGAGAGAAGCAACCTGGAATTAAGGAGAAACTGCCTAACAATGAGGACAATTAACCAGTGGAAGAAATTGCCTTCAGAAATTGTGGTCACTCCATCACTGGAGATTTTAAGAAGTGACTAGACAGTCACTTGTCTGAAATGGTATAGGTTCTGCTTGAGCAGGGGGCTGGACTAGAAGACCTCCAAGGTCCCTTCCAGATTCTATTCTATTCTATTCTATTCTATTCTATTTATTTTTATTTATTTATTTTATTACATTTATATACCGCCCTTTCCCGGAGGACTCAGGGCGGTTTACAGGGTAATTAAAAACCAAAATACAAAAGTTAAAAACCAAGTTTTTTAAAAAAATTAAATTTATCCCTGTATAAGTAAAACCCCAGTTAAAATAAAATTAATCCTCCGCCTGGGCCAGAGAGCTCGAAGAGCCAGGTCTTCAGGTCCCGGCGGAATGAACGGAGGTCGGGGGCAGTCCTCAGCTCCACTGGCAGCTGGTTCCAAAGGGCAGGCGCTCCCACTGAGAAGGCCCTATCCCTGGGTGTCGTCCGCCGGCAATCTCTTACCGGTGGCACCCTGAGAAGACCCTCCCTGTGGGAGCGCACTGGACGAAGGGAGCTTGATGCCGGCAGCAGGTGCTCCCTCAGATATCCTGGACCCAAGCCATGTAGGGCTTTATAGGTCATCACCAGCACCTTGAATTTCACCCGGAGGGCAACCGGAAGCCAATGCAGCTCGCAGAGTAGAGGTGTTACATGGGAGTATCGGGAGACCCCCATCACAACTCGCGCGGCCGCATTCTGCACCAGCTGAAGCCTCCGAGTGGTCCTCAAGGGCAGCCCCATGTAGAGAGCGTTGCAGTAGTCCAAACGGGAGGTCATGAGCGCATGAGTGACTGTGCGTAGGGCATCTCGGTCCAGATAGGGTCGCAACTGGCGCACCAGGCGAACCTGGGCAAAAGCCCCCCTGGTCACGGCTCCTATATGGTCTTCAAAATTGAGTCGTGAATCCAGGAGGACACCCAAGTTGCGAGCCCTATCAATGGGGGGTAACACCTCACCCCCCATCGTTAGAGATGGAATAGTCTGGTTGACCCGAGATGCCGATATGCACAGCCACTCAGTCTTGGCGGGATTGAGACGAAGCCTGTTTCTCCCCATCCAGACCTGGACCGCCTCCAGGCACCGGGACATCACGGCGAGGGCATCGCTGGGTTGGTTCGGGGTGGAAAGAAAAAGTTGGGTATCATCAGCGTACTGATGATACCCCAACCCAAAACCACGAATGATCTCACCCAGCGGCTTCATATAGATGTTGAACAGGAGGGGCGAGAGAACCGACCCCTGAGGAACTCCACAAATGAGAGGCTCGGGGTGGATCTCTGCCCTCCCGTCAACACCGACTGCGAGCGGCCCAGGAGATAGGAGGAGAACCACCGTAAAACGGTGCCTCCCACTCCCAACCCCCTGAGACGCCGCAGTAGGATACCATGGTCGATGGTATCAAAAGCCGCTGAGAGATCTAATAGGACCAGGACAGAGGAGCAACCCCTATTCTATTCTATTCTATTCTATTCTATTCTATTCTATTCTATTCTATTCTATTCTATTCTATTCTATTCTATTCTATTCTATTCTATTCTATTCTATTCTATTCTATTCTATTCTATTCTATTCTATTCTATTCTACAATTGAAGCTGAATGGTGGGAAATTCAACCAAAAGAAAATCATGAGTTCAGCCCAACTTTTCCATATATATCAATGATTCATTCTGGAATCTACACAGTATCCATTTGGGGTTTAAAGACTCAGTCAAGCATAAGATTGAGTATTCTTCACACATACAACTTGCTGTATGAGTCACTCCTACCATCATTCTATTTCCAAAGTCCAAAAACCTATGGCAGGATAGCCATGAATTCAGGTAGCTGTATTCTGATGAAATGCCATTCTCTTGCTACAACCTGAGAAAAGATTTGTTAAAATTTTATTTTAAGAAAATTGTCATATATGCCACCATGTCAATTTTTCCTCAGTTGTTTGAACTGATGTTGACAAAAATGATCTAAACACACGTTGGAGATTGCTTCTTGAGGAGGTAGTAATAATTTCAGCAAGGAAATAAGGGAGTTGTGTTGGTAAAACAGTACAGTATCATCCCCCCACGAGAAATAGAAAAAAATGGGGAACCTAAAGGGGAAAGCTAGCAAGAAGAAGCTAGAAGATTAGAAAATTACTCTTTGTCCATTCCCTCATTCTTCTATAATTATGAGCTAATCTATTGTTAGTGAGCAATCTTCATCCCATCTTCAAACATTTCCTTTCTGATGGTGTTTCTCTATGTAAACCAATAGATCAGGGGTGTCAAACTCAATTTCATTGAGGGCCGCATCAGCATTGCGGTTGCTCTCAGGGGGCTGGGTGGGTATGGCCAGGGTGGGCGTGGCCTACTGGGTGGGCGTGGCTAGAGTGCGTATGGCCTACTGGGTGGGCGTGGCCAGCTCTACATCGTTCGCATCAAGGGTGCCTATGGGGGCCTGGGCAGGAGTGGGGACAGATCTGAGGGTCTCTGGCAGACGGAGGGTCTCTGGGCCAGGGCCAAGGCAGTGGGGGCCGTTCCCTCACTGTTTCCAGGATGGCTTCACGGGCCACATGAAACCACTTTGCGGGCCGCATCCGGCCCCCGGGCCTTGTGTTTGACATGTCTGCAATAGATTATCTACAAGCAAGCAGAATTCTAATTCTTAGATTGTATTCTGAGCTACTTCAAACTACAAATAGTCATTTATCTTATAAGTTGTCTATAAATTCCAAGAGAAAGATCTTGGTGATTTACTTTTCTCTGATTTCTTTTTTTTTCTTTTTCCCCTTACACCTTTTTTTCTCTATGCAGAGTAGAATTCAAATATATGAGTTTTCATCTCCGCTTTCATCTTAGCTTCATTTATTCCTGTTACAATTGTAGGCAATTTCCCAAGATATTTTATTTTTTGAAGTTCATCTCAAGTCAGATCAGCTGCATAGCTTGGGCAACTCAGTTAAATACCCTCACATGCAGTATCACTGCAGTCTGTTTTAGCCGGGGGACATTTACAAAAGGAGAGAACAGGAGGGCAGGAAATTAATAATAGTAATCAAATCAGCTGAAAATTGTTTGGACAATTTGCATCCGTTTGTCTTCTTAAGCTGGATAGTTTGGTACACATTACAACCCTTAGTTACCAAAAGTCACTTAAAATATTTAGATCCCAGACAAACAGTGCCAAGTATTTCCCTAACAAATGTAGCAATTTGATAAACATATAAAGCAATGGAACATTTATGATTGGATGCGTGCTGTTGTCTTTTTCTGAGAAGAAGCAAAGACGGTAAGTAACTGCTTCCCACCACTTTCCAAAAAACTAAAAAGGTCATGTTGAGGTTTAAATGGGAGTTAGTGCGGATTGCTATGGAATGGAATGGAATGGAATGGAATGGAATAGAATAGAATAGAATAGAATAGAATAGAATAGAATAGAATAGAATAGAATAGAATAGAATAGAATAGAATAGAATAGAATAGAATAGAATGGAATGGAATGGAATGGAATGGAATGGAATGGAATGGAATGGAATAGAATAGAATAGAATAGAATAGAATAGAATAGAATAGAATGGAATGGAATTATGGGGAACTGCTTTAAAGTTCACTGTGTATTAATTATATTTGTGGGGATAAGACTGATCCATTGTGACAGATTACTTTAAAGAGTTTCTCTAAATAAAGCTATTGATGTAGGGAATATATTGTAATAATAACAAACAACTACATCTATTACATGTGTTGTATGTGGCATCTTCCCTCTATGCACACCCTTTTAATACTACATGGGGGATATTCCTCACATTGATAAATTAATTTTTCCCACCCATACACGTAGTCCTCGACTTATAACCACAACTGAGCCCCAAATTTCCATTGCTAAGCAAGACAGTTGATAAGTGAATTTTGCTTTTATGAGCTTTCTTGCCACCGTTGTTAAGTGAAACACTGCAGTTGTTAAGTTAGCCATAGGTTTTTAAGTGAATCCGGCTTCCCCGTTGAATTGACTCATCAGAAGGCCACAGAAGGTGATTGCATAACTCCAGGACGCTGCAACCATCATAAATACATACCAGTTGCCAAGCATCCGAATTTTGATCACATGACCATGATGATGCTGTAATGGTCCTACGTGTGAAAAATGGCCATAGGTCACTTTTTCATTGCCATTATAACTCTGAATGGTTACTAAACAAATGGTGATAAGTCAAGGACTACCTGTATTTTTTTTTCCAGGGAGGGACTGAAGACTGAGTATACAGAGCATCTGCTTACCATGGGCGCTGCTGCCCTTCTTTAAATGAGATCTCACGTTTAATGTTGAGACGGAAATCCTCTAATCTTTTCCTTTTAGACTTACTTGCAACGGTGTCTGTTGGTTGCAGGAAAAAAAAAATCTTTCAGTTTCCCATATGAAATGATGGTATTTTGCTGTCAGGCCTGTTTTTGTTTTATTTTACATGGAAGCCAGCTTTAAAATAGGTGATCTGAATGATTTCAAATATTAGTACACTCAATTTGGATCCTAGTCGATCTGTTGAAGAATAGACAGTGGTTTACAGGGAGAAAGTCTTGTTTTACTCATAAATTCCTTTCTGTGTAGCTTATTCTCTGAATTTGTTGAGTATTATGCTTAAGAACATAGCACATATTGATTAGCTGAGTACTGTACTCTCTGAATGTTTGTAGATTTTTCACACCAAAGTCGGTGAAGAAAGCAAGCATTTTGAACCTTCAGGAGAAGGTTTTTATCACCTCTCTGGAGAAAAAAAAGAAAATTAAAAAAAGAGGAAAAGCACAATTATGAGTGAAGCAAACATTAGTAGTGTATTACAATCAACTGTTGATTAGAAACCTTTATTAGAGATGCCTTTCTAGAACTGGGTCATTGACAGCTTTTTATCTTTTCTTAAGGGAAGCATTTAGGAAGTTAAACCACCCTTTTTCATGAATGATCTGTTTTACAGAGCTTAAAGCTACAGTCAAGCACTGCGGCAGTAAATCCTTCTCTTGCCATAATGGAGTAATGTAAGCAACACTGGGCTGCCGTTTAAACAATTCCCAGTGTGTGGCATAGCCGGTGCAGTTTGAAATGGCTCTGTCTAAACAGAAACAGATGTTTGAACAGCAGAGCTGTGCAGAAGTAATTCTTCAAACGGTAGATTAAAACATCTGCCCAGAGCATCCGATGAGGCCCAACAGGCAGCAGCCACCTCAGCTGGGCCTGCCACTCACACAATCCTGTAGCAACTAGCATGGAGGGAGAGGGGAGAATGGGTGGCACCCTGATACCAGCATCCTTGCTCCTCTTTGTGCCTTTTCCTTTATTTAGGAAATAAGTCAACTTCCACTGATTCAAAGGCTGCCCTAGATGGTGTGCGGCACAACAGTGGTGACTTTCTCAAAATGGGGGATGCCAGAGCCCATTCAGAAGAGATAAAGGATAAAATGGGAGCCTTATTTTCTATACAGCTTTGCTTCTTAAACACCCCCCCACTCACCAAAAACCAAAAGGGGGAACAATGTTGTTAGTCTCACTTACTTCAGGAGGGGGAACTCTGAGGGGCACAAAAAGGAACTAGCCATGCTGGTTGTACTTCCAAATGATTTAGAAGACTGTAATTCAATTTACTAAAATTCCATACACCCCAAATTACATAATTGTTCCTTTGCTTTCAACGATTGCATTTATCAATAAGAAATTACCTTTCTCCACACTAATGGACATCTATTGTATATCATTCCATACTACTTACTCCATGGACCTCTAAGTCTTAACTATAGCTTATCTTATCTAGATGTCAGGGACTCTGAAGATAAGGTATTCAACTCAAGCCAGAATCAATCAATGATGTTCATTTACAAAGTAACTTTCCTAGCAATGTTTGGGAGCAGACAATGTAGTATCCTCACAATTAAAGGTGGGCAGGCTTCCAATCTTCCATGTAGTTTCCAAAGAGCCCACTACCACAACAGCCAACAATGAATGCAATGTTTTTCACCATTTGGGAAAAACTGCAAAGAGTTGTGAAAGTCTGAAAACAGCTTATCATTTAAAAAGAAAGAAAACCACTCAAATCCCACCCCCCACATCCACCAACTCCCCGCAAAAGAGGAAGTCCTAGGTATGCCCATCTGGGTATATCTGGGCATCATTCATTTCCCCAAACGGTTAAAGACACTCCCCAACCACAAAGTTGATGCTTGTTCTGAACCAGCCCTCTTCTCACAACCCCTAATTAAAAGAAGAGTCTGGAAAGCGTCCAAGGCTAAAAGGCTTCTGCCAAGATTTAATTACGCAGTTAACAAAAACACAAGAGCTTGTCTTCTCAAGCGGAAAAGTTGCTTTCAGCAACCAGCCCCTCCCCAAACACTTCTTTTATAGAGAGCTCAGGGCGTGGTCTCCCTGTGCCTCCTCCCGAGGAGTCCCATAGTCTTTCTTTGTTTGTCCCTGCTCGTCTGCCTCCTGCGTCGGGCGTCCTTGAACAGGGCCAGCTGTGGGTCATCATCCTCCGCACTCTCGGGCTCACACAGCTGAGAAGAGGTCCCCGGCTGAGGACTCTGCAAAGCCTCCAAATCATCATCAGCCGGTTCGTTTCCCTCCTCCCCCACATCTGAGTCCTCCGATACATCGGACCCGGCTGTCGGACCCACAGGCTGGCCCTGAGTCACAACACTATCCCGCACCGCAGGGCCCTTCCCCCGGGTCTGCCGATCCGGATGCGGTCGGGATGGGAACTGTTCGTGAAAAGCAGTCACCAACGCAGGGGCATGAACGGCGGTCGCGTCTTCCCATGTGAAGTCCTCCGGCCCGTACCCTTTCCACTCGATCAGGTACTGGAAGCGACCTTTCAGCCAGCGGGAATCCCTGATGCTGGCGACCTCGTACTCGGGGGTGCTGCCTCCATCACGAGTTCCTGATGGTGGAGGTTCCGCCTGGCGAAGTGGACAGGCCGGTCGTTCGGGGACCAGCAAGGACCGATGGAAGACGGGGTGCACGCGCAGGGAACGTGGCAGAGTTAAACGATAGGCGACCGGGTTGATGATGGCCTCGACTGGGAACGGTCCAAGGTAACGGTGGTCCAGCTTCCTCGCCGGCCGAGTGGATGGCAGGTTCCTGGTGGACAGCCAGACCCGATCCCCCACCGATAGTGGAGGCGTATCCCTTCTCGACCGATCGGCGAACCTCTTGTAGTCGGCCTTGGCCTTCTCCAGCTGCCGTCGCACCAACCGATGGATTGCCTGTAACTCCGCCATGAATTCGTTCGCTGCCGGCTCCGGTGAGTCCACGGGAGAAAGGGGGAAAAACCGGGGGTGATAACCCACGTTGGCCAAGAACGGTGTCATCTGCGTGGAGGTGTGCTGCGAGTTGTTAAAGGCAAACTCGGCTATGGCCAAGTAGTCCACCCAATTGTCCTGCTGCAGGTTAACGTAGCAGCGCAGATACTGCTCTAAGATGCCGATGACCTTCTCGGTACCCCCGTCGGTCTGAGGATGATGCGCGGACGAGAGGCAAACCTTAATGTCCAACGCCCGCATCAACTCCTGCCAGAAGCGGGCTGTAAACTGGGCCCCCCTATCGGAGACGACTCTATCGGGAAGGCCGTGCAGCCGGAACACCTGTTGGATGAACATGCGACTAGTGGCGCGAGCTGACGGTAAGCCGCGACAGGGGATGAAGTGCGCCATCTTGGTCAACATGTCCACCACCACAAACACTGTCGTGAAGCCGGAGGATGGGGGTAGATCCGTCAGAAAGTCCATGGACACAGCCCCCCAGGGTCTCTTGGGCGTTGGCAAAGGCTGCAGTAAACCAGGCGGGGCCCCTGTCGCTGACTTGGCCTGCCTGCATGGGACGCAGGAGGTGACATAAGACTGGACATCGTGTCGGACTCGGGGCCACCAGAAGGTACGGGAGACCAGGTTCAGAGTCTTGAACAGGCCAAAATGCCCCGCAGCCGGGTTATCATGACATTGGCTGAGGACGAGTCCCCTGAGTGGCCCTCCTGGAACATAGAGCCGGTCACGATAATACAGGAGTCCATCCGTGACCGACCAAGGCGAATCTGGCCCCACCTCTTCCTTCCGCTGAGCCACCCACGCCTCCTGCTGCTGCGCCTCCCGGATCTGAGCCCGTATATCCACCGGCTCCCGCACCGCAGCAAAAGACTCGACGGGGATCACTGTCCTGGGCGGAAGCTTGTCTTCCACTCGGGTGTACTCGGGCTTCCTGGACAGAGCATCCGCTCTCTGGTTGTGCCCGCTTGGTATGTACCGCACCCGGAAGTCAAACCTCGCAAAGAAGAGGGACCACCGGATCTGGCGTTGGTTCAAATTCCGAGCGGTCTGCAGGCTTTCCAGATTCTTGTGGTCCGTCCGGACCTCGATCTGATGCCGCGCCCCCTCCAGATGATGCCTCCAAGCCTCGAACGCCGCCTTGATGGCCAGCAGCTCCTTCTCCCAGATGGTATAGTTGCGCTCCGAGGGATTCAATTTCCGAGAGTGATACGCGCAAGGGAAAAGGGTACCGTTGGGCGTCGCTGCCTGGAGTAACACGGCCCCAATGGCAATGTCGGAGGCGTCCGCCTCCACGACAAACGGCCGTTGCGGGTCAGGATGCTTCAAGATGGGCTCCTTCATGAAGGCGTCCTTCAAAGCTTGGAACGCCTGTTGTTCGGGGGCGTTCCACTGGAACCGAGTCTTCTTCTGCAGGAGCCGGGTGAGGGGGGCTGTCAAGGCAGCAAAGCCAGGGATGAATGTCCGATAGTAGTTGGCAAATCCAAGAAGTCGCTGAACATCCTTCACGCGACGCGGGGGTTGCCAACTCTGCAACGACTCAACTTTACTTGGATCCATGGCGATGCCCTCAGGAGAAATGCGGTGGCCCAAGAAATCAATGGTCACCTGGTAGAATTGGCACTTCTCCAACTTGGCAAACAGCCGATGTTTCCGGAGGCGCTGCAGGACCTGACGGAGATGCTGATGATGCGCTTCACGCGACGGGGAGTAAATCAGGATGTCGTCCAGGTAAATCACAACAAACTGGTCCAACAGATCCCGAAAGATGTCGTTCATAAAATGCTGAAACACAGCGGGGGCGTTGGTCAGGCCAAACGGCATCACCGTGTACTCGAAATGTCCATAGCGAGTACCAAACGCCGTCTTCCACTCATCACCCGGCCGAACCCTGACGAGGTTGTAAGCTCCACGCAGGTCCAGTTTCGTGAAGATCTTAGCCTCCCGGAGTCGGTCCAAGAGCTCGGGGATGAGGGGCAGCGGGTAGCGGTTACGCACCGTGATGGCATTGAGTTTCCGGTAGTCACAGCAAAGTCGTAACTCGCCCGACTTCTTTTTGATGAAGAGCACGGGCGCAGACACTGGCGAGGACGAGGGCCGGATGAAACCACGAGCCAAGTTCTTTGTCAGGAAGTCCCGCAATGCAGCCAACTCGGGCTCCGACATGGAGTACAAACGCCCCACTGGGAGAGGCGCATCAGGGACTAGGTCAATGGAGCAGTCGTAGGGCCTGTGCGGGGGTAATTGGTCCGCCTCTGACTCGCTGAACACGTCAGCAAAGTCGGACAGTACGGGAGGCAAGGAAACCCCTGAGGAACCCTCCACCTGGCCGGCACAGATATGGCGGGTGTGGTCCACGCACTGCAAACTTGGGAAGGTGACCAAGTTCTGAGACCAATAGATCTGTGGATCATGCGCCCGGAGCCACGCCAGTCCCAAGACCACGGGGAAGTGCAGATCCGAAGTGACGTAAAACTGAATGGCCTCCACATGGGTACTGATGGCCATACACACGGGTTGCGTGGCGGCCGTGATAGGCCCGGACAGGAGCACTCGACCATCGATGGTCTCCACAAGCATGGGCGGATCCACCGGACACTGGGGAACAGCCCATTTGGCCACAAAGGCCGAATCCATAAAGTTAGTGGTAGCCCCAGAGTCAATTAAGGCATGGACCGGAATCCCCTCTGGCTTGCCAGGAAGGATCAGTCGTGCCTCCAAAATCAAATGCCGTGGAGGTTCACAGGCACCGTCGGAACGGCGTCGCTCGGCGTGATCGTTGTGGGTCGCCCGATCTTTCACACCGTCTAGATCGGGCTCGGGCCGTTTCCCGATAGCAAAGCAGGGGACTTTCTCGGGGCAGGCTTGGTCACTGACGCCCGCTGACGCTTCTTCGGGCAAGAAGCAGCCAAATGTCCAGGGTCCCCACAGTAAAAACACAACCCCTCCGATCGTCGTCTGTCCATTTCCGTCACCGATAGACGGGACCTGGCGGCACCCAGCTCCATTGGCTCCTCCCTCTGGACTGGGGGCTCACGCACAACAGGGGCGGCAGGGGTCTGTGGGGTGGCACGGCGACTCTTACGCTGCTGCAGCCGGGCATCGATCCGCAGACAAAGATGGATCAGCCCATTCAGGTCTGAGGGAATGTCCACGCGGGCCAGCTCATCCAACATCTCCTCTGACAAGCCATCCTGAAAGGCATCCACGAGCGCAGCCTCATTCCAGGCGGAATCCTGGCTAAGCAGCCGGAAATCGCTGATATAGGCCTGTAGGGGGCGCAGACCCTGCCTCAAAGCTTTCAGACGTCGGGTGGCGGTCTGCGCCTTAATCGGGTCCTCGTACATGAGGCGCATATGGTCACAAAACCCCCCAAAGTTATCCAACAAAGGGCTAGGCTGTGCCAACAGAGGCGTGCCCCAACGAGCTGCATCTCCCGACAGAAGGCTCAACACGAATCCCACCTTATCTCGGTCAGTGGGGAAATCAGCTGCTCTCACGCTGATATAAAGCTGGCATTGTCCCAGGAAGGCAGGAAACAGTTCTGGTTTACCAGCAAATTTATCCGGCATAGCTATCTGACATTTCCTCCTGGGTGGGGGGGCAGCATGTACCTGAGCCTGCAGTTGTGCCACCTGAGTGGCCAGCAAGGTGAGTTGCTGGTTGAGCTGGGCATTCTCGGCAAGAAGCTGCTCCATCGTAGTATTAAGGGGTGGGTGGCTGAAAGCAAACTGTTCTGAACCAGCCCTCTTCTCACAACCCCTAATTAAAAGAAGAGTCTGGAAAGCGTCCAAGGCTAAAAGGCTTCTGCCAAGATTTAATTACGCAGTTAACAAAAACACAAGAGCTTGTCTTCTCAAGCGGAAAAGTTGCTTTCAGCAACCAGCCCCTCCCCAAACACTTCTTTTATAGAGAGCTCAGGGCGTGGTCTCCCTGTGCCTCCTCCCGAGGAGTCCCATAGTCTTTCTTTGTTTGTCCCTGCTCGTCTGCCTCCTGCGTCGGGCGTCCTTGAACAGGGCCAGCTGTGGGTCATCATCCTCCGCACTCTCGGGCTCACACAGCTGAGAAGAGGTCCCCGGCTGAGGACTCTGCAAAGCCTCCAAATCATCATCAGCCGGTTCGTTTCCCTCCTCCCCCACATCTGAGTCCTCCGATACATCGGACCCGGCTGTCGGACCCACAGGCTGGCCCTGAGTCACAACAATGCTGTTTTCCTCAGAGTTCCCAGCACTATTAATTATCACAGTCAAGAGCTGAGGGGAGAGACACAGTATAACTATCTAGAGATTATAGAGATGTTTTATAGCTGTACTATATCTGTTCTTGCAGATATAGTAGCCCTAGAAAAAGCCAAATTAATTTTATACTTTTTGAGGGCAACCTTATGTAGGTGTGTCAGAAAGGGGTGAAATGCTACTTCAACAACATCTAAGGAACAGCTAGGGAGAATGTAAATCAGACTCACCCATAGGCTGGGTAGGAGATGGATACACATCATGAAGACATGGCCTTAAAAAAAGTTGTCAAGCCATTGCGTGATTGTTCTATAGTTATCTGCAAGAGGGACATAGCCTACATTGTTGCCTGCTGCCTTTTGAATGACACAAAAGGCAGTCAGGCAAGCAGTCAGGCAAGATTCATCGTCAAAAATGTTATCCTATTAACAGGCAACACTATGGACTTCTAATCAAACAAGTAATGGCTTAATTAAAAATAACAAGATCAATTCAGTGGGGGTTTTTTCACATCAGAAGACAGCTGTAGATGAAATACATGAAACGTTACTTCATTATTTACTTAATGTGCTTTAGTTCTCAAATGTAAGGAATATGATACTTACCTGAACGTGGTCTCCTTTGGCATTCGACCATAAGAGAAAATGCAGCATTGGGTGCTTTGACAAGTGTCATGAAATTTATTGCTTTCCCATGATGATATCTGTGGGAATAGGCAGCTTCTAGAGTTTTTCCAAATTCATCCTGTAGATTCTTTTCTTCATTCTGCCTTGATCTTCAGTCCAAAAGAGGAGGATGGAAAGGCACACCACACCGGTTTTGTAAATTGGTTTGCCTGTTCCATAAAATTAAGTATTGCTCTCTCCTCATCTATATAACAAGCTAGTTTGTGGCCCTCTTAGTCACTGAACTAACTGGGACATTGGGCTTCTGCTCTAAGTCTAATTAACTCTTAAGTTCTATATAGATGTTGCCAGTGGGCAAAGAACATTGAAGTATGGAATGAGGAAAAAGAGACAACAAAGAGAAAGAATGAAATTAGCTACAGTTACAGGAGTAAGTCTTTGGGAAGCCAAAATGTCATAATAATCAAGTTCAGAAAGGCCTAGGGTATTCTGTTGATTCTCTCCCTCCTTGTTGTGACCCATCTATCCAAGGGTCCCAACAATAGGCACACACACTAGCAAAGGAACAGTTGGTTTTATTCATTATTTAAATTGGCAGTTAGCTTTTCGTTCCTAATAAATGTCTGATAAATCCATATTTCATGATCATATCTAGTTTCTTCTGTCATAAAGATTCAGTTGACCGTAGCAGCTTTTTGAATAGCCAAGCTGAATAACCTCATTTATACTAGTGTAATAATAGTCTTCTCTTGTGTACTCTCATTATGAAACCTTCAGACTGTGTACTGTATAGCAATTGATAAACAAAGCTGCTTTGGCTTTTGGAAAAAGCCATTTTTAACTGCTTATTTGCTGCCCTTGCCAAATAGAACTGGATTCCCTTTTTTTTTTAGAAAACAGGTGCCCTCATTAATAAAACCACTTAGCCACAGTGGCACTAAATGTACTCCTTTGCGCTCACCCCCCCAAAAAAGGCTGCAGATAAGTTGTTGTTTCTAGCTAATGGAAGGGGGTTGGTGGAAGTGGTAAGCAACACCAGTGTGTGTGTTTGTGTGTGTGTGTCTGTGTATCCTTTAGTAAGATCAACATTTTGCTTCCATCTAGGGAGCTAGAAAAGGAGATTATAACTACACTCTGTTGATGTTTTTTCTTCTTAGGGGTTAAAGCTTATATCAGAGAGAACCGTACATGTATGATTCTGTTCTACTGGTATATCTAGCAAAGAAGTAGTAGGTGGTATAAGAAACATCACCACCAACAAAAACAGGTTTTGAAATAATCAAGCAGGTCAATTATTTTCAATCCTGAGTTTGTGGCAATTTGCACGCCTGCTCTTTTTTTTAAAAAAAAATGGCATCTCTTTCCCAAACATGAAACTGTGATCATTTAAATTAATTCACATGCACACTCATAGTCTTCTTACTTTTTCAAACATTCATTAATAATATTGGACTCCTAATCCATGGTTGGCATAATAAACAAAGCTGCAGTATTGGGGTGACATTTACTGGGGAATAAACTATGAGTTTGAGTGTGTGTGAGAGAGAGGAAGAGAGAGAACATTTAATATTTTCTCTACTCAACCCTTTTTCTTGGGAATTTTTCCTTTCCCAAACATTGCTTAGCAGTTCTGCCTCTGAGCTTCCAGGAGAAAATTCTTAGCACCATCACTCAAATGACATTGTGCAACAGCACCGGTTTTTTCTCCTTTAAAAGATATTTGTTTTCTTGAAAGCCCGAGAGGGAAGAAGTGGAAAATGATGATTAATTACAGGATATTAGGGTTCTTCAAAATATCTGTAAACAAAACAGAGTATTAGTAATAATGAAAAGGCCTGATCACTCACTGACTAAATCAAATGGAGAAGCAGAATGGGAGTCAGAACTGGGATAAAAAGAAGGAAAATAGACATTTCTGCTCACTATTTCTTTTCCACTTCCAATGCCCATAGTGGTTCAGAAATCCTGTCTTTGTTGCTGAATGCCATCCTGCAAAACCCATCTACATCTATAAAAATACAAACCAAAGGAAATAGATTATAATGATGTGTGTAACCCAAAGGTTTAGAGCAAATCACTTCACTCACAGGCTGCTCATTATTTGGTTCTTGTACAATAAAACTGTATCTTTCTTTCTGGATGAGTCATCATCTCCATTAAGTCAATTTTAAAAAAATAAAAAATAAAATCAACCATACAATTCTGGGAATAAGAGGAGAGAAGTTGCTTTACCACAACAGTGTAGGGCTTTACCACGTTTAATAAGAAATATGACTCTGGGATTATCTTCCTTATAATGGCACTGTGATCATATGGTGTTGTTGGTTGCTCTAACCCACATCAACTATCAGTGTTATTCAGAGGGTCATGGAAACAGTAATTATTTAGGGTAGACAAATAGCTGGGGCTTGCTTGGTTTTTACTTACAATTGCAGTTGCTATATTTACAGCTATTTATTTCATTTGAGCAGCTGCTCATTTTGCTGTAGTGACTTGAGATGGCTAACAAGACATAAAGCACAATCCAAAAATAAATAATTTTTTTTAAAAAGGGCATAAACCCCTACAAAAACAGCTAAGGAAAAACCCCAATCTACAATAAACACAGATTTACAACCACAGGCTGGGATGTTTGGGGGACTTTTATATCCAAACCTGAATATAATGTATGATCCCACTATAAACTATTTTAAGAGCAAAAAATTGTACTTGAGGATTACAGCATGCCATGAAGTACGGCTGGGAATGTACTGCAATTCTAAAATGAACTTATCAATCAAAAAGTGTTTGGGGAATCAACAGCTTCTTCAGTCACAACACTGAGGGTTGTGATGGTTTTTAAGAAGAAATAAATCCATTGAATCCCATAGCAATTTATTTATAATTGTTCTGATGGTCACAGCTCCAGGATTTTTAGAAAAACTACCTGCATGATAGCATCCATTCTCAGGAATGCTTTCTTGCTTTAACACCATGCAAAAATTGCAAAATGTATAGCAGGGTCCAAGAAGTGTAGATTCAATAGCAAAGAATAGGTAATGATAGATATGGAAAGATTAACAGTAGCAACTACTTTAGGGTTTGTGATGTTAATCCCAGGAAGCAAAAAGAACAGCAAGCCTTAGTATGTGTTAAAATCAGAAAATGTATTATAGATAAATTTTTATAGACAATCTTCACAGGCGGGCACTGCAAGAATCATAATTTTATTTTTTTTATCTATTCTATTTATCAAATTTACATAACTGCCCATCTCACTGAAGATCACTCACAGCAGTACACAATTTGTAAAAATGTAAAAGCAGCAAATACAAATATTTCTTAAAAAGCCCATTGGAATAAATTTTCTAAAACCCAAAATACAATCAAAGTGAATGGAGAGATTAAAAATTGCCTCAGCAATCAAGCCATTTGGACAAATCTCTGGTTCCGTGGGAGCCCCAGGCCTGGACATTAGTACTTTGTTTGAAATCATTTTAATTAAACAGAAAGTTCCTGGTTCAATTGCTAACACTGTTGTATTCACTTTGTTGAGTGAGGCATACGTGGTTGGGTCTGCAAAGATACCAAGCCATAAACCAGACATGTCAAACACAAGGCCCAGGGGCCGGATCCGGCCTGCGAAGTGGTTTCATGTGGCCCGCGAAGCCATCCTGGAAACAGTGAGGGAATGGCCCCCACTGCCTTGACCCTGGCCCAGAGACCCTCCTCCTGCCAGAGACCCTCAGATCTGTCCCACTCCTGCCCAGGCCCCCATAGGCACCCTTGATGCGAACAATGTAGAGCTGGCCATGCCCACCCAGTAGGCCATACACACTTTAGCCACGCCCACCCAGTAGGCCACGCCCACCCAGGCCACACCCACCTGGCCCCTTGAGGGCAACCGCAATGCTGATGCGGCCCTCAATGAAATTGAGTTTGACACCCCTGCCATAAACCAACTAGGAGTGATGCAAGGTGCCAGGCCAAAACTAACCAAAACACAATAGGATTTAGCACAGTGTAAGAATCAGGCCTCTACATGCCCCTGCAGATGGAAATACAACATTGTAACAATTTTGTTTGGTCATTTCACTATGAGTGTGAATTGTGCAATGAGTAAACCACCTCAGATTAAGTAGAATAAACCACCACTGCTTTCAATGTTATTTGGATTCTGATGTTTACAATTATTTACATAAAGTGTACACAATTTGAGGCCGGCGGTCTCCATAGGCCCCCTAGAAGGGGCTGCCAAATTTAAACTTTAATATGAGAGAAAAAAAGTGGATTATGTAAGTAGGCAATTATCATATTAACCGTAAAAATCTATTCCTGCTGACTGATATAGAATGGACATGTAATAACACTAGTTTCATTATTTGCAATGATTTCAAGGAGGATACAAATGCAGATGTTGACAGTGTTGTTAATTTTAGATGGACTGAATTTAGTTGATAGGAATTGTTATAATCTGACATGAGTTTTGCTAAATGCTAAAACAAAACCTGTTTATTTTGCAAATAAATGTACTACTGATAACAATGACTTAAGGTGCTACATAACAGAGCAAATGTGGTTACTTGCTGGCTTCCATTCCGTTGCTGAAATGTAACCTTCACATGCCATTCAAAGATCAAATGGGGCCCGTCAGCTAGAAAAAAGGTGACTTGATGGTGATTCATTCAAAGAAGTAAAGCAAGGTAACTAATCATGTTCTGTTACTTGCTTGGTTTCTGAAACATCATTACATGTGGCAAACATCCTTGAGGCGAGGGCAATGCCTGGAGACCTTAACTATGCAGTTTTCTTGGCAGAATTGTAGATCTAGCTTTTTAACTTAGCCATTTTCTAAGGTATTCTTCTGACTTTCCAATATCATTTGTCAAGTAACCATTTTCAATTTTTATTGGTTACAAAAATCTCCAGCATTAAACGTGTTAATTATACAACTACCCAGAGGTAAGTCAGTTACCCCAAATACTACCTTACTAGCTCTTCAAAGTTATTATGAGGCCCAGAAAAAGGAAGGGGTTAGGAACAGAAACAGTTTGGAGGGACAAACCCAGCAAGTGGTATCTGAAACTTCCATTAAGTCTGCTGTTGCATTCTCTGCAGTTAATTACAAATCAGTTTAATTGTCCTCTCACTCAACAACTTCCTAATCTCTCCAAGATTTACTACTCAGCAGGCCGCAGAGTTATATTTTATCACTTCTGGCTCCATTAGCCACATAGGGTTCGCTTGAAACCTGCTTCCTCCTTTTCCCTTTAGTTTTAATAATTACATTGATTCGAACTGACTCCAGGAGACACTCCATTTGGAGTGCTCCTCATCTTCCCTCCCTGCCAGTCTGGTTCTCACACTGCAAGGTCACACAATGGCAGCTTCTGTGCCTCTGTAGTTTGCCTTCCAGTCACACCATGACAAATTGTGCAGTGAAACATGATTGTGCAAAGGACAAGAAAAAAGTGATGGGGGAGGGAGATTGCTTCTGATGAAAGAATAATGGTATCCTACTAAAAATTAAAATTAAAAAAGGAAAAAAGCTTCTTGACTTGTATAAAAACTAATTATGGAATCTAGAAAATCTTACCTATGTGGCCCCCAAATAAAAATACATCTGGTGGCACTTTTCCACCTAACAAATTTATTAAAAGGTATAAACATTTATGAGCTCAGCTCACTTCATTGAGTGGCAAGATCAGGGGTCTCCAACCTTTCTGGGTTGGCAAGGTTCATGGCAATGCCACCGCCTGAGTGAAACTATCAGCACTGCCGCTGCCCGCACAACACTCATGCCAATGGTGGCACAAGGGAGGGGTGAGCACGCACACACACACACACACACATGCATGCATTGCCCAGCAACTCAAGCAGCCTGGTAGTGGGCCACGGCCCATAGGTTGGGGACCTCTGGGCTAGATTGTTTATGCAGATGCAGATTACGTATGAGAGAGATTACAAGTACCTTATAAACTAACAGTTGTGATGTATTAAAAACCATTGTGTTTGTTGAGACCTTCTGAGATTGCCCAGAACCATTTGTTGGTTTCTTGCTCAATGGTGCTGTTTAAGAGCCACTTTTCATTTTGAAGTCTTCTATGGTGATGCCCTGGTTGAAATGCTCTCATGTTACTTTATCCTTAATATAAACAAATAGACTTTTACCCAATGTTCCAGAAATGGAAAAGACATGTGGACTTCCATAGTGACAAGGAATAATAATAAAAAAAAAGAAATATCCAAAGCTCATACACAAACAGTGCCAAAGAAAATGTGTCAACCAATTCTCCAAAACTACCTAAAGAAAGGATAAGAAGCAACTAACCAAAGAGAGAAGCAACCTAGAACTAAGGAGAAACTTCCTGGCAGTTAGAACAATTAACCAGTGGAACAACCTGCCTCCAGAAGTGGTGAATGCTCCAACACTGGAAGTTTTTAAGAAGAGACTGGACAGCCATTTGTCTGAAATGGTATAAGGTCTGTTATTCTTTTAAATCCTATTTTTCATTTATCTCTTCCAAAAAGGAAAAAGTGGTCCAAGATGTGAGAATACACATGGGGGGAGGGGGAGAAATACAGGGTCAAAATAAGTAAGGAATTGATGAGAGAATAGCCATTCACTTTGAATGAATTCAACTCTGCAGGCTGGATGGATTATATTCCAGAGGGCTAAAGGATGTGATCTCAGAATCAATGACAGTAATATCTGGGAATTCCTGGAGACAAGAAAAGTGGCAGAAAATTAGACCAGGCCTCATTTTGTCCTAATGTTTAAAAAGAGAGAGAAACAAATAGAAACTACAAGCTTGATCAGTTTGACATTAATACTGAGGAAATCCTAGAAAAGACCATAAAGCAGTGGGTTTGTAAGCATTTAGAAAGAAACAAGGTAATTACTAGAAGTTACCATGATATTGTTATACACCATACAGACTAATCTTACTGCTTTTTTTAAAAAAAATACAAAGTGACTAAATCAGAAGATCAAGGGAATGCTGTGGAAGTAGTGTACCTAAAATAGTAGGTTTAGGTTTAGGTTTATTAAATTTTTATACCGCCCTTCTCCCGAAGGACTCAGGGCGGTGAACAGGGCATATCATAAAACTACAAAAATACAAAAGTTAAAAAAGAATTAAATTATTGCCCACAGTAAAAACAATAGAAAATATATATAAATATTAAAACCCTAAATAACTCCCCATCAGGCCAGGCCAGCTTGTTCAAATAAATGGGTCTTTAACCCGCGCCGGAAGGAGCGGAGATCCGGTGCCATCCGGAGCTCAACCGGCAGCTGATTCCACAAAGCCGGAGCGCCCACAGAGAAGGCCCTCCCCCTGGGGGCCACCAGCCGACATTCTCTGACTGGAGGCACCCTGAGGAGGCCCTCTCTGTGGGAACGCACGGGGCGGAGGGGAGTCGACGCCGGCAGCAGGTGGTCCCCGAGGTATTCCGGACCCATGCCATGTAAGGACTTAAAAACCATCACTAAGACCTTGAACCTCACCCGGAAGACAACTGGTAACCAATGCAGCTCGCGGAGCAAAGGTGTAACATGGGAGTACCGGGAAACTCCCAAGACAACTCTCGCGGCCGCATTCTGTACCAGTTGGAGCCTCCGAGTGGTCTTCAAGGGAAGCCCCATGTAGAGAGCATTGCAATAGTCAAGACGAGAGGTCACGAGCGCATGAGTGACCGTACACAGGGCATCCCGGTCTAGATAGGGCCGCAACTGACGCACCAGGCGAACCTGTGCGAAAGCCCCCCTAGTCACGGCTACTACATGATCTTCTAAGGTAAGCCGTGCATCTAGGAGGACTCCCAAGTTGCGAGCCCTATCTACGGGGGGTAAAGACTCACCCCCCATAGAAAGTGATGGAACATTTTGAATGTCCCGGGATGCCGGAATGTACAGCCACTCAGTCTTGTCAGGGTTGAGTTGAAGTCTGTTCCTCCCCATCCAGACCCGAACCGCCTCCAGGCAACGGGACATCACAGCGAGGGCATCACTGGGGTGGTTTGGGGTCGAAATGAAAAGTTGGGTATCATCAGCATATTGATGATACCCAACTCCAAAACCACGAATGATCTCACCCAGCGGTTTCATGTAGATGTTGAACAGGAGAGGCGAGAGAACCGAACCCTAAGGAACTCCACAAACGAGAGACCTAGGGGCCGATCTCTGCCCCCCTGCCAACACCGACTGCGAACGTCCCAGGAGATAGGAGGAGAACCACCGAAGAACTGTGCCTCCCACTCCCAATCCCCTGAGACACCGCAGCAGGATACCATGGTCGATGGTATTGAAAGCCGCCGAGAGGTCTAATAGGACTAGGACAGAGGAATATCCCCTATCCCGGGCCCTCCAGAGATCATTCACCAGAGCGACCAATGCCGTCTCCGTGCTTTACCCAGGCCTGAAACCCGATTGGTACGGGTCCAGATAATCCGCTTCATCCAGGACCAGAGGGAGCTGATGCGCCACCACACTCTCAACAACCTTCGCAAGAAAGCGAAGGTTGGAGACTGGACGAAAGTTGTTCAAGACAGCTGGGTCCAAGGCAGGCTTCTTGAGGAGAGGTCTCAATTGACCATGTTCCTCTTCTTGATAAAATGGAACAATATAAAATGGGTGACTTCACTACCAGATGGATTCACAGTTAATTGAAAAATTGTACCCCACATCTGGGCCTTAATGGATCAATATCTATAGCAACAGAGATATGCAGAGTATCTCAGGCTCCTGCCATAGGCCCAATGCTCTTCAACATTTTCATAAATGACTTAGATGAGACAGAATTGGATGCTCAGCCAGATGACACAAAACCTGGGACGACTGCTAACACCTGAAAAAAAAAAAGACTCAAAAGTTGAAAGCCACCTTGATAGACTTGACAATTGGATCTTTTCCAACAATATGCAGTTTAGATAGGAAAAAATAGAAACAAAGATGTGAGATAAGTGATATTTGGCTTGGTAGTAAGACTACCAAGGAGATCCAAGAAGGATCTGGATGCCTTTGTAAACTGCAGAATAAACATGAGTCAGAAAATATGCTGCAGCTGCCAAACAAGCCAATGCAATCTTGGGGTAGATCAACAGAAGAATAGTATCACAGGAAGTTATAGTTCTGCTTTTTGCTGCACTGGTCAGATGAAATCTGAAGCACTGTGTTGGTTAAGATTGCTATAATACATGAAAGGTAATGTGATTCTAAAAAGAGCACAGAGAGGAGAAGAAAGAGGGAGGCTTGGCGGCTAAATCTTATAAAGAATGGTTAAATGAAGTGGATGAGTTTGTCCCACAGAAGAGAAGACTCAGAGGAGACATGACAAAAGTGCTTCAACATTTGGAGGGCTGACACAGATAAGAAGGAATGGATTTATTCTCCAAAGTATCCATCATTTCAGGGGGGAAAAAGAATAGATGGAATACTGCATCCAGTTTTGGTCACCATGATGTAAAAAAGATGTCGAGACTCTAGAAAGGGTACAGAGAAGAGCAACAAAGGTGATTGGGGGGCTGGAGGCTAAAACATATAGGGAACGGTTGCTGGAATTGGGTATGTGTAGTTTAACGAAGAGAAGGGTGAGGGGTGACATGATAGCAGTGATCCAATATCTCAGGGGCTGCCACAAAGAAGAGGGAGTCAAGCTATTCTCCAAAGCACCTGAAAGCAGGACAAGAAGCAGTGGATGGAAACTAGTCAAGGAGAGAAGCAACCTAGAACTAAGGAGAAATTTCCTGACAGTTAGAACAATTAACCAGTGGAACAACCTGCCTCCAGAAGTGGTGAATGCTCCAACACTGGAAGTTTTTAAGAAGAGACTGGACAGCCATTTGTCTGAAATGGTATAGGGTTTCCTGCCTTAGCAGGGGGTTGGACTAGATGACCTCCAAGGTCCCTTCCAACTTATTATTATTATTATTAGCAAAGATTGAATAACCATTCGTCTGGTATGAGGATTTCTGACCAGGGCAGAAGTAGACTAGAAGACATCCAGCCTCTCTTCCAGCCCTAGGATTCTATGAGAAATCACTAAGATAATATCTTCCAAAACTCTCGGACTATGCAGATAGTCCTTGACTTACAACCATTTGTTTAGCAATCATTCAAAATTACAACAGCACTGAAAAAAGTGACTTATGACCAATTCTCACACTTATGACCATCACAGCATTCCCGTGATAAACATGGTCAGAATTTCGGGCAACCAGCATGTATTTGCAGCATCTTGGAGTCATGTGATCACCATTTATGACCATCCCAGAGGGCTTCCAACAAGCAAAGTCAATGGGGGAAGTCAGGTTCACTTAAAAAAACCATGCAATTCACTTAACAACTGCAGTAATTTGCTGAACAACTGTGGCAAAAAAAAAGTGAGGACAAGTATATCCCTAGATCTTTTTCGCTGATAAAATATTTGCTTTTGCTTTTTTTCACTCTGCCTTTTAACTCATTTATCTTTTAATATGTTTACCGCTTTATCTCTTTTGCTCACAAACAATCCTAAAAGTGCTAATTGAAGGGTGATGTAGAAATTTATTAAATAATCACACAATGACCACAAAAATGAGTAGTTTTGCCGCGGCTATTGCATTTTCTATAACATGGAAAAAGAAGTAAGGGCCATTATGGAAAAGCCCATTCCCTCCCCCCTTTTTTTTCTTTGCAGACTGCTGACTAAGGACAGGATAGGATGAAAAACAAAAAGTAAGTATGCTTTCTATTCCTTATCCATAATGTGATATGCTGAAGGGGAAGAGTTGATGTTTATTAGCACAGATTGCCAATTTTTAAATTTTTCTTGGTTTTAACCCAAACAGGCTCCTCACCAAGACAAACATACTTTGATGTAATGCAGTTGTGACTAATAGCATTTACATGAAGCTTCCCATTTCTGCTTCGGAAGAGAAAAGAAAACCTTGAAAATATTCCAGGGGAAACACTGTGTGCTCTAAAGTTCCTGATGGCTCCTGAGATTATAGGAATCCAGGGCAGACCATTTTGCTGAATGTACCTTAAATAAATATGTCCCATAACTGCGGGACAAAACTGAGATTCAGATCATAGTGTCACTTTGCCTTTGGCACATAAGCAGTGGAAAGAGGAAAAAAAAACATTTCTGTTCTCTTCCTCGTACATTCCCAAGTACAATAGGAGACTCATTATTTAGCTTTTCAAGCATGGGGGGGGAGGGGCAGCCTGGACCCTCAGGACTTGAACTTGCCATTTTTTATGACCCCTAAAGACCCTTCCAGCTTTACTGCCAAATTCCAAGGACAGAGTTGGAAAAAAAAATTAGTAGCATGGTTTGCTACTATGGCAAGGCAGGAAACATAAAAACTGTAGCATACTCCCTGAAAAAACTTAATTTGGTTTTTTAAAAAAACAGTAACAAAAAACCTTTACTTGAACCTTGGAAAATCTTGACATATATGCATAGGTTGCCTCATGCAGTGCTGGTCAACAAATCACTCCAAAGCTTGTCCATCTCTGTTCCTTAGGATATTTAAGAACACCTCCTAACATTCAGGATTATCCTATTTCATCCGGTCATGGTGAGATGCTAGATTTTCATATTTTCTTGACCAAATCCTTTACACCACAGATACTTTGTCTAATAACAGTTAACCTGTTGGGGTTAAAACCAAGACATATCTAGTATGTCTGATCTTTATGCACGATTCCCTTGATCTTATACTGGGGAGAATACTCTCACCATTATTCTCTGATGTGGAGACTAGTTGGGCATGTTGACCAGATCTCAGTAGCTAAACATGAGGCCTATCTGCAGAAAATCACCTGTTTTCCAAGGAACACCAGGAATTAAAGCTACAGTGCCACTGGAGAAAGATGAAGAATAAATCTGACTAAACTCAGCATTACCTTTTAATTTTTTTAGTTATGATTTGCATTTTTAAACTGTCTTTGGGTGTGTGGGGGTGTTGTATGTGTATGTGTGCCTTCTAGTTAGACTTCATATCTAGTGAATGCCGAGGCTACTCCTTGCAGGTTTTTTGGCAAGATTTTCAGAAGTGAATTCCCTTTCCTTCTTTCAAGGTCTATGAGGGAGTGCCCCAAGGTCGCCCAGTTGGCTTTGTGCCTATGGAAGACAAGAACTCACAGTCCCCTAGTTCTACCATGATACCTTAACCATCCTTCCTTCTTGTGGGGTAGGGGCTTGTGTGTTCTGTTAAGGTTGCGTACTATGCTGGAGGAATACCACCAGGAAGTATGCCAGAAAGTCACCCAAGCCAAACAGAGGGGCCAAACTAAGAGTGTCCACAAACCCATTAACCATGATGAGACAACAGAAAAAGAATCCCATACCAGATTGGTCGTCGCCCAGGTTAACAAGGACTGTTACTATGCCTGGACAACTGTCAAAAAGTGAGTTATATGGTTAGAGAAAGACTCGGCAACCTATTCCGCAAAAAAACTCACCAAGAAAATTCTACAGAAAGGGTCTCAAATGGATCAGACAGGGTGCCAACTATAGGCCATCAGGAATCCCAGTTACTGAGGCAACCAGTGGCACAAGCAAACGTCTGCATTTTACAGTGATACATCAGATAGCCACATGAAATGTCAGAGGAATGAGTCAGAGTAAATTAGATATTATCAAATGAGAGATGATCAGGTTGGAAATTGATATCCTCTGTGTCAGTGAGATACACATGTCGGACAATGGCTTTTTTCAGTTTGGGGATTTCACTGTCTATTATTCAGGACATGATACCATGAAAACAAATAGTGTGGCGTTTATTGTAAGCAAGAAATTTGCTTACAATAAATTGCAGTGGAAAGCTTCTCAACTATTCAATGACCAAATTATGACCATCAGAGTTTGTGCCAAGCCCCTCAACATCACAATTATGGATAAGATCATCATCATTTTAACCAGTGTACCAAAGTGGCTCCCTTAATAACTTTTTGGAGTATAATTTTCATTACATTCTGCTTGGCACATCTATTGGGTACCACAGAATTCTGCTTCTTTATGAAGACCAGTTTAAGCAGGAAACCAGCTTAAAATAAACCTGGATTAAACTCTAAAACTTTGCATCTTGTGCAACCCTAAGCATTATACTTTAACATTGGAGTTCTATAGATCAACAGAAGCCTATCATTTTAGAATTCTTTTGAAATTAAAAAGAGGCACTTTTTTTTAAAAGTAGCAACAATAAACTGTTATTTATCTATGCTACATATACTTCTAGAGTTGGAAAGATTTTAGCTGCATTTGAAATACATGCATATTTTCAAGTTACTATTGGATTCTGAGCAAGGATCTTAGATTTCATGGTTTATCTCATCAACACATCAATTACTCTCTTGTTCATAAAGCTCCTGTCCATCTAGCAAACAGTAATTGCTGACTGGAAACCTCCTAAACAAGAAATCAGATAATCAGGAAGAATCAGCCATAGGCTCATTTTTTATAAAAACCGAAGTCTATGTTACATTTCACTCGAGAAATCCTTTAGCTCATGGTGTCAAACTGCTGGCCCGTGGGCCAGTTGCATCATGTGGAGGCCATGCCCACCCCAGCTCCGGCAATGCAAAAAAAGTCGCAATATGTTATGACATGTCATGTGATGCGGCAAGTTTGATACCCGTGCTTTAGCTGGTCCTCCCTTGTTGTGCTCACTCAAGAAGATACTCAACAATAAGTGAACTAGCAGGTGCATTTGCAGAACCTGCTAAGGTTTATTAGTTTTAATGCTTGGTTAGTTAGATAATTGTCTTGCTGCTTTTTTGCATCTTGGCAGGTTGTGTAAACACTTCTGCATAGGTTAGTTTATAATCTAGCATCTTGTGAAACTCCGGAAAATTAATCTGATTCACCAAATTAAGCATATTGAGCAAATGCATCCAAAGCTTGACAGATTGTGCCTTTCTGACAGTCTTTGCCTCAGGCTTCTGTTTAATTGGTGGTCATGGACACACTGATTGGACCACAAATTAACCAACTGCATTTTATCCAGCTTGCTATGCACATCCATCTCGAGTTATTCATGTTCAAGGTGTCATGCAAATCCAGAAAACTTGGTTAACTAAATAAGCCATAACTAAGCCTATCTGAAGAAGGCAACCATATCTCTTGTTTCTTAGATCTCAGTGGAAGACATTGTACACATAAACCACCAGGAGAGGAACTGTTCCTCACAGTGCCTTTGCAACGTTCACAGTATAGCCTGATCCATTTTGATTCCAAAGTTCCTTTAAGACCAGCTACATTAATTAAATTTTTACTGAATTGCAAGGCATTGGATACCAAAAATATTCTAAGGTTGAGAAAAATCTTTTTGTCTTTGCTAGTTGTTGCCACGGACAATGATTAATTATCAGCCTTTCAGCGCTGGCTGTTCTATAGTCTCCTCCCTGCACGAATAAGTTTATTAATAGAAAGCGGCTTTGTTAGGAAACAGAGGCCTGGTGTCTTTTGGTAAAGCCTGAGCTGTAAAAGAGAGGCTTATAAACATCCCAATATGGTTTGGATTATAGCCAAAGTATTTGTATCCTTGCATAACAGGATGCCTCAGAAAAGAAAAGTTCAATCTTTAAATAAACAAATAAAAAGACAAGAAAAACCCTCAGCTCTGCAGTGAGGAAAAACACATACACAAACATGAATTTCTTTTTCACTAGGATATATGAAAAGCTTATGCAGGGTTGTATGAAATGTTATCACAAAAGTTTGCATATTTGCTGTTTTCTCTCTCTCTCTCTCTCTCTCTCTCTGTATAGTCTTATTAAGGATACACACACACATATACACATGTATACACACACACACACACACACATATATATATATATATATATATACAAACACACACACCGTGTGTGTGTGTGTGTGTATGTATGTATGTGTGTTACATCAGTAGATCGTACACAGTAATTAAAAGATCAGAAGGGCCTTGAATCTGCAATCTGAATACATTTTCTTTAAAACATTTCTTTTTTCATATAAGGTAGATGTAATGCATTGGGATTTTTACTTGAACTGATTCACGTGTCTGTTTGAATGCTGCTTAAGGTTGCTCAATGGTGTGTCTGTGTAATGGTCACTGACTAAGCCAGACTTGTCTCCAAGAAGATCATTGGTTGATTTGGGGCAGGAATTGGTTGATTTGGCACCTAGCCCCAGATCCAAAGGAGAGCTCCAGGCATTCCTGGGTCTCCTGAATTTTTACCATTCGTTGCTTCCTAATAAGGCCGCAGTGGCAGAGCCGTTACACTGGCTCTTAGACAAGAACACCCCGTGGAAGTGGACTAAGGTTCAGGAAAATAGTTTTAATGCAGTAAAATCACTACTGTCCTCAAATTCAGTGCTTACGCACTTTAGTGAAAACTTGCCTGTATGCATTGTGTGTGACACATCCCCTTATGGGGTGGGGGCTGTACTAAGCCATTTGTCAAATGATGGGACTCAAGTCCCCATTGCCTATTATTCAAGGACATTGTCCTTGGCTGAGCACAATTATGCTCAGATTGACAAAAAGGCTCTGGCCATTGTGGCCAGGGTGAAAAAATTCCGTGATTATTTGTATGGCAGGGAATTCACGGTCTTCACTGACCACAAGCCATTGTTGGTGTTATTTACCACAGACAAGCAGATGCCTCAACTACTTTCCCCTAGAATGTTAAGGTGGTCCATTTTTATGTCAGCCTACAGGCTGGTTCACAAACCCGGCAAAGACATGGGCCACGCAGATGGCCTTAGGAGGTTGCCATTGCCACATGTGGAGCCAGATCCGGCTCCAGCAGCACACATTTTGTCAATTCAAGATTTGCCTGAACTTCCTCTCCATGTTGGGGATGTAGCTGCGGAAACTGCCACAGACAGAATTTTAAGCAGGGTATTGTCATGGGTTCACACAGGGTGGCTTGAAAATAGCCCTGGACCAGAGTTCCAGAGCTACTTCACACGTAGACAGGAGCTTTCAGCTCACAAGGGCTGCATTCTATGGGGGAGCAGGGTTATGTCACCAGTTCATTAAGGCACCGTGTGCATGAGGGCCATCCGGGCATAGTCCCAATGAACGCATTGGCACGGAGCTACCTATGGTGGCCAGGGTTAGATAAGGCTATCGAGGCCCAAGTACATGGGTGTTACATGTGTCAACAGTCAAGACCAGAGATGCCGCAGGCCCCTGTCCACCAATGGGAAGAGACTCATACACCATGGTCAAGGATTCACATTGACTTCACTGGGCCCTTTCAGCGACAGCTGTTTTTGATAGTGGTCGACAGCCACTCTAAATGGTTAGAAGTAATTCCTATATCCACTATGACTACTGCTAGGACCATCCATGTGTTTAGAAAGCTTTTTGCCACACATGGGCTGCCGAACATCTTAGTCCTGGACAACAGGGCCCAGTTCACAGCGGCAGAATTTCAGGCCTTCTTGAAGGCTAACATCATAAGGCATGCAATGTCAACTCCTTTTCACCCCTCAAATAACAGGCAGGCTGAATGCATGGTGCATACGACGAAAGAGTCACTCAAACGCATTGTTTCAGGGGATTGGCACCATAGTCTGGCTGATTCCTTGCTTTGCCAGCACACTACGCCTTGCACAGCAACAGGCAAAAGCCCAGCAGAGCTTTGCGGGGGAAGAGATTAATCACGAAACTGGACAGGTTGCATCCTGACCGGGTAGCAGCAGACACTGCACACCCAAGGGCTCCAAGGGGGTTTCAAGTGGGTGATGGGGTGTGGGCCTGGAACTATGGGCATGGGAACTTGTGGGTGCCGGGTAAAATTGTTAAAATCTCAGGACCCCTTTCCTACAAGGTGGCTCTGGATGGGGAGGGCGCAAGTCATTCGCCGACATATTGATCAACTGCAAAGGCATTTGGCAGAACGGCCACTAAGCGAGGACCTCACTGCAGGTCCACAACCAGAGCCGGCAAACAGCAGCCTAACAGAGCAGTTCACATGCTCTGAGGACTCATTCAGTCATTTCAACGGGGAGGTGGTCATAGATGGACACAGTCTGGGAGTGCAACATGGGTCTCCTGATGGGGAAAGTCAAACCGAACAAGGCAGCAGTTTCGCTGACACAACTACCTCATTGGACTTTGGTATGGGTCAACCAGGAATGGCCAGCCAAAGGAACTCATGTCATGTGAACCAAAGAGTCCTGGTCTACCCAGTCCGGCGGGCAACCTGGTAGACCGGGAGGTGCCTGGATCCCCCAGGTGTTCTGAACAGTCACGTAGACCACCACAATATCTACAGGATTATATTCTTAAATAATGTGTGTACATTCTAGGGGGGAGGGGTGTAATGTATTGGGATTTTTACTTGAACTGATTCACGTGTCTGAATGCTGCTTAAGGTTGCTCAATGGTGTGTCTGTGTAACGGTCACTGACTAAGCCAGACTTGTTGTCTCCAAGAAGATCATTGGTTGATTTGGGGCGGTAATGGGTTCCTTTAAACCTATTGGCCGCCGCCTAGTGGCCAACCATATAAGTAGCTGCGCAGCAGCCTCTGTTTCAGTTCTGTTTCTGTTTGCCTGAATAAAGCATGTTCCTGTTTGCAACCTTCCATCTCGCTTATTGCCTGCAAAGAACTGGCTACACAACAGTAGAAGTGAATGCTACTCATAGAAACCCAAGAGGTAAGCCAAAACATTTACTGCATCTCCATATGTGAGGGTATAGCTATAAAGAAGCAAGGCAAAAGAAGTCCCTTCTATGTTCAACTTGAATATCATAGCACATTCTGAGGACTGCTTTCAGTATTTGTATATTTAAGACACACAAACGTAGCTCCATGCAAACTTAGGCAATTCAAGACTTCCATGAGGAAATTGGTTTATGAAGGGACAATTGAAATAAACTGAGCATTGTTATAACTGGAGGAATGTTAAAAAGGTAATTTCAAGGCTGAATATACTGTATGGTGGAATTGGCAGTCTTGCTATTCTTAATAGTGAAAATTGAGGAAAAACCATCATTTTAGATCAATGCTTTTCCACATATAAAAAAAATTGTGTTGGAAAGAACAACAATTCATTCTTTGATGTTACTGCTTGGGGAAATGTAGCACTTGTACTTACTTGCATTCCTGAGGAATTTATAAAAGTGAATTTTAAATGAATTGTATATTGCAGTCATTTAAAAGGGGAGGTGGTCATAGATGGACACAGTCCAGGAGTGCAACATGGGTCTCCTGAAGGGGAAGGTCAAACCAAACAAGGCAGCAGTTTCACTGACACAGCTACCTCATTGGACTTTAGTTTAGTATTCTCTTTTATATTTTTGAATATATTTCAAAAATATTGTATTGTATTGTATTGTATTGTATTGTATTGTATTGTATTGTATTGTATATATTTCTTGAAACTGTACTAGGTTTTTTTCCTTCACCCACTAAAAATTCTGGTGATATATTGGTCGATGGTAGCAGCAATCATTAAATGGGAGTCATCCTATTCCCTAACAATGCAACATTTCTATTATTTATCAGTTTCCTGCTACTGAACAGGACAACTCGCACATCTGAAGTTTCTACACTAGGCTGAACCTGAAATTTTTAGTTTGTTTAAATAAATGTAGAAAACCCCCAATTCATCATTGAACCGCATTCTACTCTGTTAAGCTATAATATATCAAGGGTTCTGCAATCAACAGGATTTGAGTGAAGTGACTTGCATTTGGCACTGGGGCAAAACTTGGTCAATTTGGAGGAGTTGTTCTGCTTATAATGTAATTTTCCAGGCCATTTCCTTTCACCTTTCCCATGTTTTTTTTTTTAATTTTGAAGCTGATTATTTTGTTAATACTATTATCTGGAAGTACACTGTTGTATGGAAGTGTACTAGTTCAACTAAAAAAAATCAGGAGGACATTGTTGCATGATAATTATTAAGTAGAATGTGCTGGTGTTTTTTAAAACATTTTCCTCCTGCCTTTACATACATATATTTGAGAATAGTTTGGAAAGTAAACCATAGCATATTCTTTCAAGGGTCATCCAGGTCAGCCACTGTGAATTCAAGATAAAGCTTCATAACTTAAAAAAAAGTTGAGGCTTGGAGACTTGGGCTGAGATAAACAGTCATCAGAGAGATAACAGATTTCTCTGAGTTTGTGGTATTCAATAAATCATAACAAAACCTCAGAATATTGGAAACAGGCCAGAAGTTGGTAACTTAGACTAGAACTTCTACAATATTTTTGGGGAAGTCGTGATATGTTTCCCTATCACATTAATTCATTACAAACTTTAGGTTGCCTCAAACACGCCCTATCTCTCTTTTTCCTATACTGGAACAGCATGTGGCTTATTATTTCTGTTGAATAACTTAACCACCTTCCGCTTTTAATTCAGATCTTGCCTCACTGGCAATCTTGATGGCAAGAACTGTATCTTCCCACTGACTGATAAGCCAAACTGGCAGGATTTATATACAGGTTGTCCTCGATTTAGAACCACAATTGAGCCCAAAATTTCTGTTCTAAGCGAGACAATTGTTAAATGAGCTTTGCTCCATTTTATGACCTTTCTTGCCACAGTTCTTAAGTTAGTAACATGGTTATAAAGGGAACCTGGCTTCCCCATCATGGCAGCCATCTTAAATATGAGTCAGTTGCCAAGTGTCTGAATTTTGATTATGTGATCATGGGGATGCTGCAATGGTCATAGGTGTGAAAAATGGTCATAACTCACTTTTTTCAGTGAGGTTGTAAATTTGATAAGTCACTAAACAAACAGTTGTAAGTCTCAAGAACTACCTGTAGATAGACAAACAGATAGACAGATAATGGGTGGATGGGTGGATGGATATATATATATATATATATATATATATATATATATATATATATATATATATATATATATATATATATATATATATATATATATATATATATATATATATATATATATAGGGACGCGGTGGCTCAGTGGGTTAGGACACTGAGCTTGTCGATCAGAAGGTTGGCAGTTTGGTGGATCAAATCCTGAGTGCCGCGTAACAGAGTGAGCGCCTGTTACTCGTCCCAGCTTCTGCCCACCTAGCAGTTCGAAAGCACGTAAAAATGCAAGTAGAAAAATAGGGACCACTACGGTGGGAAGGTAACAGCGTTCCGTGTGCCTTTGGCGTCTAGTCATGCCGGCCACATGACCACGGAGATGTCCTCGGACAAACGCTGGCTCTTCGGCTTTGAAACTATATATATATATATATATATATATATATATATATATATATATATATATATATATATATATATATATATATATATATATATAGAGAGAGAGAGAGAGAGAGAGAGAGAGAGAGAGAGAGAGATCCACCTACACACCCATTATCTATCTATCTATCTATCTATCTATCTATCTATCTATCTATCTATCTATCTATCTATCGAGATGAAACATAAATAAAATAGATATCAACAGTTGTTTCTACATACAAATTAGGGATAGGTAGAGGTGCCTCAAAATGTCCAGGTTCCAATTATCATCCTTTAGAAACATTATGTGAAGACCTATGTGTCCGGAGTAGGCTCAAATGCTAGGAAAAGTGTAAGGAAAGGGGGGGGCAGAGATTAGCAAAGACACCTGTCTAAAAATATAAAAATCCTGAACACACCTCCTAACATTTAAGACGGAAAACATTATCCTCATGAATAAAAAGTGTGTCAGCAAACCAAAGAAGAGAATCTATCTTCTTAGCGCTATCCAATTTCATGGATCAGAACTCCCAGTGTTAGGCTTTAACATTTAATAGGAATTGTAATAGCTCTGTTAAACATTTCCTTACATTATAATCAACCTGGATTGTAGTTATAACATTACTGGACAAGCATTCCACTTAGCATGCAGTTATAAAATTCCAGGCACAGGAGAGTTCAGTATAAGCAGCTGGTGAATCAGTATTTATGTGGATTATATAAGTGTCAAATGTTCACTCTTCTTTGATGAAACCATGCTCTGCATCTTTAAAAAAATTATCAGAGTTGCAAAAATAAAAGAAGAATTCATGTGGCAATGGGGCTCCCATTCTTAAGATATCATATGGATCCAGCAGTTTAAAAATAAATAAATGAAACCAAGAGAAAAAAAAATGGAAAAAGTAATGATAGACCAAGCAGTTTTTTAAAAACAGTTTTTGTCATATCTGTCTGCCAGAATAATTCAAACGGCTAAATCCAATAGGCAGCAACTTGCTTCACTTTTATATATTTACTGTATGAATATAGTAATAGGTTTATTTCATTTTTCTGATTAAAATTGTATTGGATATTAAAGACGGCCATGCAAAGTTGCATCAGTGTTGTATCATTAATACACAAAATGAGCCATATACTGAATTTCATTATTGAATCATTGCAACAGGAGCCGGGAGTTACTTTCTTCCCAAAGCCACATGTTTTCATCATTATTGCTACCGTGTTGTTAACCTACAAGGGCCACAGAGGGCATAGCCAACAATATCATTTGAGTGGATAAATATTTTAGGAGAAAGCGGAAGGTTCCGTTTCCACTAAATTATGTATATTAAGTTTTCAGAGGGTTAATGTTCTTATTTACGCTCCCCCCAAAAAATCCCCTTTAAATATCCTACCATCAAATTTTGCTGATAAGTCTTTGGGGGGCTCTGGACTGCACCCAAAGGGACTAGAAAGCAAGGTCTTGGATTGATTGACCCTGATAAATCAACAAATATATAGATAGTAAAGGTAAAGGTTCCCCTGCACATGCGTGCTAGTTGTTTCCGACTCTAGGGGCCGGTGCTCATCTCCGTTTCAAAGCCGAAGAGCCAGCGCTTGTCCAAGGACGTCTCCATGGTCATGTGGCCGGCATGACTAGATGCCAAAGGTGCACAGAACGCTGTTACCTTCCCACTGTAGTGGTCCCTATTTTTCTACTTGCATTTTTACGTGCTTTCGAACTGCTAGGTTGGCAGAAGCTGGGACGAGTAACAGGCGCTCATTCTGTTACGCGGCACTTGGGATTCGACCCGCCAAACTGCCGACCTTCTGATCGACAAGCTCAGCGTCCTAACCCACTGAGCCACCACGTCCCAATAATATATGGATGGGAAACTGCAAATATCATCTTGCTTTTGCAGAGGCACTTTAACTTTTTGAAATCAAGTATCTAGCAGAAGGGCAAACGTATTACTCTTTTCCCATTTCTTGTACTTCACTTCCACCATGGCTTTCTGCCTTCAAGATGAAGGAGACAAAAACACTCTCTCTACAGACATCTATTATATTCTTCCACATATGGCCGTGTTTTGGGAATTCCATTCCAAATGGAAGTGTTATTGATCCATCTGCTGCTCAACGTCATTGATTCACAAGAATCGATTATATAAAATGTATCCCCTAATATATCTAATTCATATTAGATAAACTTTCTGCTTCTCAATTCTCGTATGTGTGGCGACACTGGTATATATTCTAATTCTTAGTGGCAGAGCATCCATAGGTTTAGTCAGTCTTATTCTAAATATTATGTACTCTTGTGGATATACAATCTTGTAAATATTATGGCAAACTGGACAGTAGAGAATAGGAGATGGAATTTGTATTACTGCTGCTAATTTTTTACCATTTGTTTAATCTATTGACCTAAGGTCATTTGTCAAATAGTGCTCTTGTTTCTGCCACAATGGATTCTGTTCCCCTTCGGAGGTGATAGGAGAATAGATTTACAAGGAATAATTAAAGAGGAAGTGTAATCTATAATGGCTAAGTGAAAAGCGGAGGAAATGCCTCTGGATCAGTTCACAGGATGGTAAAATTTTTACCAAAGCCAAGGAAATTAGTCTAATGACCAGCAGAGAGTGAAAATCTGCCCCAAGAGTCAACTCTCATCATTTGATAGAAGTACACTCAGGAATGTGCTTTGTCCTTTCTTATGAGACAGATGGACTTTCTCCAAATGGTTTTACACTTATTTCCCCTGATTGTTTCCCCATTTGGTTTTGAACATGTTTCTTCTTAAAATGTTGTACAATTATTATATTTTGGACAAATAAATAATTTCAGCAAAGTATGTAATTGGTAAAGCTGGGTTAAAAATCAAGAACTAATGTTATTTGCAATTAAATAGTCACTATCTTTATTATCACCATTGTTATAATGACTATTTCACTTTTCTGCAGAGATTTTTTTCTTCTTCTTCTTCTTCTGCAAGACCCTAAAGACCTGGCTCTACCAGTTGGCCTGGGGACCAAATGGGGAAGCTGCTGGATTGATGGCAGACTCTGCTTCCTCCCTGACTCTCTAACTCTCTACCCATCCATTTTTTTGGTTAACATATGTAGATATTCTCGTTACATTCTTTTTTCATTGTTTATTTTATGGTTCCAGTATTTCTGTTTACCCTCCTTTTGGTTTCTTCTTTTTTATTATTATAAACCACCTGGAACAGCCCCCCACGGCAAGATAGGTGACAAATATACTCAACAAATCAAATGAATAATAAATGTAAAAGAAGTCCTAAGGGACCTACACCTCAAGCACTGTACAGTATATAGAGATCCAATTTCATAGCAAGGACATGTTGTTACTTGTATTGAATATTATCTTATTTAGAAATATTTTTCATACTCCCCGTTTGATAAACAGTTGCTGTACAAGTTTCTACCAGTATTGGTTTTTGTTCTCCAAGCCATCCCTTGCTCCCTTTTGTTTGTGTGTCTGAATTTTCCGATGGCTTTCTGCTGGGGCCTGGGCCATGAGGGTGAATAGAACATTAATTATTCTCAAGAAGAGTTCCCCAGACCATTATAATAAAGTGTATTCCACTACAAAAATGAATGAATAGAGAATAGAATTATCCATTTCCCTTGCATTGGCTATTTTTTATTGTTGTTGTTATTAAAGAAACACTCATATGGTCAAGTGAATAATTCCCAAGTTAATTGAAAAGTCATATCACAGTTGGCTTTTAAAAATACAGTCATGTAATTTTAGATAGGTAAAGGTAAAGGTTCCCCCGCACATGCATGCTAGTCGTTTCCGACTCTAGGGGCCGGTGCTCATCTCTATTTCAAAGCCGAAGAGCCAGCGCTTGTCCGAGGACGTCTCCGTGGTCATGTGGCCAGCATGACTAGATGCCAAAGGCGCACGGAATGCTGTTACCTTCCCACCGTAGTGGTTCCTATTTTTCTACTTGCATTTTTTATGTGCTTTCGAACTGCTAGGTTGGCGGAAGCTGGGACGAGTAACAGGCGCTCACTCTGTTACGCGGCACTCGGGATTTGACCCGCCAAACTGCTGACCTTCTGATCGACAAGCTCAGTGTCCTAACCCACTGAGCCACTGTGTCCCTCTATATATGTTTGTATGTGTGTGTGCATGGTATAATATTGAGCTTTGAAATATTTATTCATGAAAATAATGTACAAAATGGTAATAATTAAAAAAAAATATTGAAAAATATCTCAAACCAGATATAATTCCAGAAGCTGGAATCAAAACATGCATACATTTCAGTACAGACTTTTAAAAAATGATATGATTTGGTAAACTTAACAATTTGTAAAAAAAACAACAACAACCCTACACAACTAAGATAAGACAAGACAAAATCTTAGAAATAAGAAATTGAGAGTGACAGAAATTGTAAGGTTTGAATATTTCTTATCCAGATCATTTTATGAACAAATTTAATATCCAAATTTTTTATCTATTCCAGCTTAGTTTGAGAAAAATCTACTATTTAAACCTCCAAACAAAACATTTTGACATCTTAAATATTTTTAAATGTATTGTTTATAAACATCAATTTCACGGGAAGATTATTTTTAACATTCAACAGGAAAAGTCAGTATGCCAATTGTTCCTGTCAATTACATCTGATCAATGGCTATTCAGGACCCTTTCTTCTTCTGTACATATTATTTAATTTATTTGATTAACAAACAACAAATCAATAAATTTGTGCACACTTGAGATCTAGGACCCCGCACAAACATGTGTTCTCACTAGTGCTCCGGAGTCAGAATCAATGATTGAAGCCCCATGGGGAATGTACAGTATTTTGTGGAAAGCAGAAGGAAGGGAAGGGAGTAAATTTAGATGAATACAGGAGCTATGAGTCTATCTTTCAGAAGCATTCCAAGGTATGGGACAAAACTCCACCTGGAAACACAATAACTAATGCATAACACACATGCCTCTGGTCCTGCCACGGGCTGTGTTAAATAATACGTATCTAATGTGATGACAGCTTCATGGGGGGGATGGACCATCATTGTCAACAGGAGAGGCCTCCAGCAGCATGTTAGTTGGGAGGAGACACTGATTGGATTTCAAACATTAGCAACACTTGGAATGACTGACATGTGATGAAAGAGTAAACAACTCTACCTTCCATGGTGGATTACTCTAGCACCAATGGAGAAAACTGCTTTCGCTTCCTGACTGTCTCCTAACCTAAACTACTTGAAATGACTGAGTGGTTTTTTTTTTAATTAAATGATAGGAGAAGCAACTAGTTGGATAAGTGCAGAGGAACATGCATGAGATGTAATCAAAAAGCATATTGTTGGTTGATTAAAAAGCCCTTTACATTTACATTTCCAAGTACCTTTATACATTCTAGATAACTTGTCTGGTGTTAAATACTAGCGATACATCATCTTGTAGAAATTTTCTTTTAAGTTGTAATTCAATGTAAATTTTAAACTTTTCATCCACATATCATTTTGATCACTTATGGTGGCATGCGATAAAGCAAAGAAGTATTGGAGAAGGATTCACATTCCGATACAGAAAATCCTTAAAGTAAAAAATAAACATGAAACCAGAAACTTTTATTTTGGGTTTAATGGAAAAAGACTTGGAAAAACAATTCAGAACTTTGATCCTGTATAGGTTGACGGCAGCAAGACTGCTGTATGCACAAAAATGGAAGGACATTTTGATTCCAACTATGGACGAATGGCTACAGAAGCTGATGGAGCTGGCAGAGATGGCAAAATTGACTGTTTTGATCAAAGAAAATAATACAAGTACCTTCGTTTCTACATGGAGACCGCTTCTGGACTTTGTGCTTGAGGTGGAAAAGAATAAGACTTTGATTTTGCATTTCACTGATTCGATTGATTCGTTGCTACGGAAACGGTTAGTTTTTGTTATTTACTTTGTGAAAAAGTAAAAAGTTGAGGCTCAACATTAATGCTCTATTCTACTCCAACAGGGGAAGTCAGAAGTCAATTTCTTTTTTTTTCCTTTTTCCTCTCTTTCCCTCTCTTTCTTCTCCCATTTTCCTCCCCATTGTCTCCTACCATTTGCTTTGTATTTTGTATTTTACTTTATATTTTAATAAAATGTTTTAAAAAAAGCCAATTGTTGGTTGCACTGCCAAGGCAGTTTTTTTTTAAAGTGTGAAGTTTCTTCTCCCCATTTCCACTTAATGCACCTGTGAATTTAAGCCTAGAAATCGTGCAATTCTGACTAGTATTGGTGAAGTATTTAGACCCCCACTGAAAGCCCATTTCAAATCCCACGTTATGCATTTCTAGTGAAATGGTCAAATGTCCTGTTTTATACAGAACAGCCTATGTATAATTGTTTCCCCTCTTTTTAGGACTGTCCATTCAAAGCCTATTTTAAAGACCAAGAACCATCAGAAAAATGGCCACGAATATTTAGCAGGTGGCCTTCAAAATGAGCAGATACCTGTACATCAGTTACCTGGTCAAAGTTTCATCTATCTTGGTGAGAAGTATTGTTTTCTAAGTGTGTAGTTTAAAAAAAGTCAAGGCAGTGGCCATAATGGTGTGATCAAAGCTGTGCTTCATCACATAAAAACAAGCATATCTATTGTGGTGATAATCTTGACATTTTTTTTACCATATTCTTTGGACATTCCTGAATATTCTTGTAACACCTTGAGGATCAATATATTTGTGATGGCAGATTTTTTGATATGGATGCTATTTGATATGGATGCTATTCACCAACCCTAACCCTAACCCTAACCCTAACCCGTACTCTTGAGAAGACTTCTTGTTGAATATATTTATCTTTTTGCAGCAGTTTATAAACCATGCTATCCCCAGATTTAGTTTGCAGCACACCTAAAGATCTTAATCTCGAAATATTCAAACTATGCTTATTAAAAACAACCATATTAAAATATAAATGAAAAAGACAATAATCTAAACTCGATATAAGGCAGCCCAAACAGCACAAACTCCCAAATGCCTGTGGAAGAGAACCATTTTAAAGACCTTCCTAAAATTCAGTAAGACAGAGATCAATCAGCCAATGGGGGAAGTTGTTTTATAGCAACTGGGCAGCTACAGAGAAGCTTGACTCTTTATTGAAGCAAAGAGGGGCTTGGCCACTTCTCTCTCATAACTAATGAGAGTTAGGAAGGTTTGAATGTTTGAGATCTATGGTTTGTGCTGGGAAGGATGAGAAGGAAGACAAGTGCCTCATCTGTTTTACTACCTAGTTTTAAAACAATATAATCAAAACCAATGTTTTTTGGTGCTAAATGATGACACAGCTGACAATTATCAAAGTAGTTCTGGAGTCCTTCTGCAGCCAATGATTATTCACTCCTTCTGACAAGACCCTTGAATATAATTCTAAAGCCTCTTTATTTTGGAAAATGTAAGGTTTGAGGAAGTATAGGTACTAGCCACCATAAAACATGTTAATGGATACTCCTAATATATGTCACCTCATAGTCTTTGAAGCTGCTTACTGATTATGTAAGTAGAAATGCGGGAGAGGAAGAGAGAGAAATAGATGAGAAATCTGATTTATGAGGTTGAAACGTTTTGTCCATATAAGAAGAAGCCAAAAAGCTGGTTTTGTGCAGTTGTTATTAAAGACAACCCTATGTCAAGGATGAAACTTTGGAAGCTACGTGCCTCTGTGTTTTGACTTGCAGGCTTCAACCCTAACATCCACGTTTCTTCTACAGTGATTTGATTTTATTGTTTTTTGAAAAAGCAATGTCAGGGGAAATGAAAAGGGAAGCTCAAGGAAGGACAGAAAATTGAAGATTTAATGACTTATTGATGTTCACTCAACCCCCTGTTTACAGCCAAGATTAAAGGCTGGAATAACTTCCTGTACAGATTCTGGTCAGAGTCCACCCACATCACAAAAGAACGTAAGATTTGTATAGTTTGTGCCTTTCAGAGATGGCATTGTAAAAAAAAATAGCTAACAGATCTCTGTGCAGACCAAAGATCTTCTGCTAAGAAAGATGTTTTGCTAAGAAATGTGTCTTGGAGATCACAAGTAGATGCTGAGAAATTTGTACTGAGTTTCTATCAATTCCTCGGAACTGATAAAAGCTGGTCCCATTCCTTCCTGAAATGTTTTGTTCTGCTGAAACTATTTCATATTTCATTGCAGCAGAACATAGCTAAGCCAACATTTTGATGGAAAGTGTCGGGCTGGGTTGCTTTATAAGGAGGAGGAGCAGGAGGAGGAGGACAAACATTTATTATCCTAATATTGATATAGCCATGTAAAATCATCCCAAAGTTGACTTATGAATGCAGGTGATAAATATATATTTGTAAGTGTTTTATAGCAAGAAGAAATTCATATATGAGCTCTCTCCCCCTTGCTATCTAATGGGGAAAAGATAAATGTAAACCTGCTACTTTCACTCTTTAGATCAACATTGAGACAGAATAAAAAAGAATGGATTTCTACCAGTACTGAAGTTTGTGTCCATATGGCCATTGTTCTGATTTTTTATTCCCCTTTGACTCTCCCAACAGATTTATTTATTTATTAGACCTGCCCATCTCACCTCGAGGTGACTTTCCTTGGCATTTGATATCCCCTATGTACACTGATACCTCTCTCATGTTTCTTTGTGGCTATATTTTGGTAACAATCGTTATCAGCTGCATCTGTTATCAGAAAGATTATCTGAAATAATATCATTTGAAAAACTTTTTTTCCATGGTGTCCTATATGAGATAGATTGGGCTCAAAACTGCCCAGAAGTTTTGTGGATGAGTTTTGAACTCAAGTTTCCCTAGTCCAGCATTAATCACAATACCACCCCAACTTCCATAGAGATTCTTTGGCAGATTCTGAATTGTCCACACATTTCCAATAAATCTGCTTTTGTCATCTTACTTCTCTAGTTTGTTTGCTTGCTCTTTGCTTGGATTGACTTTAGAGACATTTTCCAGAAAACCAGCTAACACAACTTCCACATAAACAGAATTCTCAGTTAGCTGAATGTGTAACAGCAGTGCATTGTTACAGGGCTGATCATCCATTTGAAAGACTGTCACAAGTGGTGCCACGCTCCAAAATGCATTTTGCAGGCATCGAAAGTGGTTTTCCATACTTTTTCTTTCTTTCTTGTTGTTCCAGTCCTTTCTGGCCATGTTTCTGGGATGATGTGAGCACTTATGTGTAAATAATTTGTAAGAGAATATATGATTCTCTAAAGACCCCAGGTAGTTTGTAGAAGGATAAAAAAACAGGAGAAAGGGAAAAAATAGTCTCATGTATGGAAACCGCTGGAAAGAGGTAAAAGTAGCTAAGGTTGTGACCTGTGAACCTTGCTGTTAATGTAATGTGATATTAGGCAATGTAGAGGGGGGCAGGAAAAAGAAGTTTGGTGTGTAGACCACAAATCACAGCTTATGATGACAAAGGAAGGCTTAATAAAAGCTAGCACCCTTCACTCTCAAATGACACTAGAGCGGGGTGGGATATTTATTGTCTCAAAGGCTGCTTTTTTTGAAATTATTTCCATTTATCTATGGAGATGTATTGGTAGAGTGATCAATTCTTTCTATGAGTTTAGCATGTGGAATGCCTTGCCTTCAAGGCATTCCACTTTACCAGTGGAACAGCTTGCCTTCAGAAGGTTGTGGGTGCTTCATCACTGGATGCTTTTAAGAAGAGATTGGACAGCCACTTGTCTGGAACGGTATAGGGTCTCCTGGTCAAGCAGGAGATTGGACGAGAAGACCTCCAAGGTCTCGTCCAACTCTGTTGTACTATGTTTTATGCGGGGGGGGGGAGGAAAAGCAAGTTTCTTGTGTTTGCTGAAACTGTTGAAGAAAGGAACTTCTGTTCAAAGCATAATTGGAAAGTTCAGGCAAAATGGGTTGCTGCCAACAACAGGAGGTCCATGACAGTATTTATACTTTTTCCAACATATAATATAATTTAAATAAATATCCAGCTACTATAATTCCTCCCTTGCTAACTTCCAGGTAATAATATTGTATTGTGATCTGTAAAGTAAAGACTCTGAGTCTTCTTGGTGTTTAAATTCTGCCTCTCTATTGTTTTTAAAGGTCTGGACCGATGGAGGCGTAAAGTTAGATGGCATGGATATTTCCAGCCCCAAATTCAAAATGTTAGTTTTGACATATAAAATAACACATTCTGAGGCTGAGGTTTCTTAGGATTCAAATCTCCTGTATGAATCCCTCCCTCCAAATTGCTCTAAGTTCTCTTATAAAATGACCTGCTCAAGAAAGAATATTATCATCCATCCATCAGAAATGGGACTTTTTTTTAGTAATTATGTCAGGTTTCTGGAAAACTCTTCTTATTCTTCTGGGAAATTAAATCTGCTGGGGGTTTTTTCCTTCAGTTCAATCATGTCTGATACTTGGAACTGGACAGTTCTGTGCAATTTTATTGGCAAGTTTTTCAGAAGTAATTTGCCATTGCCTCCTTCTTAGGGCTGAGAGAAAGTGATTAGGTCAAGGTCACCCAAATGGCTTTGTGCCTGAGGTGGAGCTATGCTGACTGGGGAAATCTGGGAGGTGAAGTCCAGAGATCTTAAAGTTCATAAAGTTGAGAAACACTAGACTATGTTGACAAAAGACTAGTGGTACCACTTCTAGCTAACAAATTTTATGAAAAGGCATAAGGTATCTTATAATAAAGTGTGTTGGTCAGAAAAGGAACAACAAGATACCTCATCTTTTTCTGAAGACTGATAAAAACCCTCAAGGCACTCTCTCAAATCATATCTTGGCACACCTGGCCAGTTATCCAACATCAAGGGAATAAACCTTCAAATGTATCTACTCCTATTCTGTGGCAATGAGTTAATTATCATGTGTGCCACTTTCATATTTCAGTGTGATTGCCAGTTGTCTCACAAGGAAGTTAATGATAGGCTACACCCAGGAATGTCACAAAAACAGTTTAAATTGAACTGCCCAGTCCAAATGGCAGTTCAGAGAGTCATCAGTGCCATGTACAGAGCTGCTTTCACTTTTATGTATTTGTTTATGTATTTCTGGTCTGCTGATTCCAGCCAACAAAGCATACAGTACCTACAGTAAAACAATCTGAGAATTGCATAGAATTACAGATCAAGAAAAGAAGTCGATAAGTGATTATAGCAGGGTAAAAGAAAGAAATAAGTTTCCAAAGCAGGACAGACCTTTGCAGCCCCATAGAACAGGAGAAATAAGAAGTGTTTCCTAAAAGGTAGTACAGGGGGGTTACAGTATGTTTATTTATTTATTTATTTATTTAATTTCTATACCGCCCTTCTCCCAAAGGACTCAGGGCGGTGTACAGGGCAATACAATAAAAATGCAATATACAAAAGTTTAAAAAATTAAATACTGCAGCCCAAATCCAATAAATTAGTACAGTAATATTTAAAATACCCCAAACCCATCAGACCAGGCCGGCTTGTTCAAATAAGTATGTTTTTAGGTCACGTCGGAAGGAGCGAAGGTAGGGAGCCATCCGGAGCTCAACTGGTAAACGGTTCCACAGGTCTGGCGCGCCCACAGAGAATGCCCTCCCCCTGGGGGTCGCCAGTCGACAGTCTTTGACCGACGGCACCCTAAGGAGGCCCTCTCTGTGGGAGCGTACTGGACGACGGGAAGTTGATGCCGGCAGCAGGTGCTCCCGTAAGTAACCCAGACCCATGCCATTTAGGGCTTTATAGGTCATTACCAGCACCTTGAATCTTACCCGGAGGGCAACTGGAAGCCAATGCAGCTCGCGGAGTAGAGGTGTTACATGGGAGTATCGGGAAACCCCCACCACCACTCGCGCGGCTGCATTCTGCACCAGCTGAAGCCTCCGAGTAGTCCTCAAGGGCAGCCCCATGTAGAGAGCATTGCAGTAGTCCAAACGGGAGGTCACTTCTGTTGAAGTAAGTGAAATAAAAATAATACAAGATATTATTAAGACCATCCAATCCAGACAAAATAAATTAATTCAGAAATTAAATGGACCTGACTGTGCTGTTGCTACCAAGACTGATCCTTATTTTCATTCTTGTATTGGAAGCAGGCAATGTAAAAGACAAAAACTGAGAGCTGAGTGTGTGTGTGTGTGTGTGTATGTGTGTGTGTGTGTATGTGTATGTGGGAGAGTGTGATTGAAAAAAAGGATTAATAAAGGCTTAGGGATATTATTATTTATTAAATTTATATGCCACCAGACTCCCAGTGACTCTGGGTAATTTAGAAATGATTTAAACTATGAAATAAGACAATAAAAGCAAGAGAAATAAAAAGGCTAGAGATGGCAGAATAACCAGCTGGGCAGAAGTAAAAGAGCCTAGTTTAAAAAGAGTTTTCAGTCATCCTCTTTTCATCCTTCATATAGTTGATCAGTCTGAATGAAGAGCCTTCTGAACTAGTGGAGGGTTCTGAGTAGTCTTCAAGGGCATGCCCATGTAGAGTGCATGCAGTAGTCAAGCTGTAAAGGGCAGGAATGGTTATCTCAGCCTAAAAAGAGGGTGCAACTGCTGCATCAGAGGAAATTATGCAGGAGCCAAGTTCCCATAAATTCCAGGAAGTTCCTCAGTCATGCACTATCCTTGAAAGTGTCACCCCATCCAAGGTCAGAGATTAAATATACCTACCTGTTAATCCACAACTGCATCAATCAGTGGAAGCAGAAACAGTGGCAGAGGATGCAAATCACATCCCTCTGTGACATCCTTGGTGCTCTCTGAGCCTGGTGGGTTTTTTGCAGAAGTTTCATTACCCAACTAGGTAACATGATCAGTGTGCTGATGATGTTACTTAATTGGCTAATGAAACATCTGCAAGAAAACCACCAAACTCAGAGAGCACCAAGGACCCCACAGTTCAATCCTGAGTTACAAGTATTCTCTTCTATGGGTACATTCCACTGCCTTACATCTTTTTGTTTCTTTTTGGCCAATCAAGGTAATAGGCTCATTAAAAGACCTAGAAAGAGTAGGGGGAAAAGAAAGTCATATGTTTGCAGTTTCCTGCTCCAACTCATGCAACCAGGCAGCTCAGTGGCATGATACCTACAGATAGTGTTGAGTGACTTCTGTAAAGCATTTACAGCAAGCAACTTGTTCAAGTAAGGAAAAACACTTTGACTTATGCCAGCCAGCAGGGGGAATGTGCTACAAGTTACAAGCTGCTTACCAACAAGACTTTGTGCAAGAATTTCTTAGTCAGCATTACACATTTTGCACAGCTGGCTGCGTGCATTGCCAAAGGGTGGGGGAAGGGAGTTTCCTTTCCTCACCAGCATCCTGTCCAAGCCACTGAAAGAGATAGAATATTTGGACAAGATGACCATTATCCAGTTCCGGAATGGGAACTGCTATAGGCATAGTATAGCCGGCAGGCTCCAACATCTAACAATGTTAGTGCTAACAACATCCAAAGCAACACTGAAGATGGCCTTTCTTGCCAAGGCTGTTTTGTTCAGATGGGTTCTCATCTTTCAGCCTTTATTGTCAACAACAACAACAACAACAACAACAAACACCGAATTATAAGGGAAAAAAGCCAGTAGATGGTATAAATGAAGATGCTTCACAGACCACTAAGGTTGCCCAGTTGTGAAGGATCAATTTATACATTTGATACCTTCAAGCAGCTGCTAAGCACTTTCATCCTGTAGGATTCATTGCTGATGCTGGTCCTGGAGCTCTAGGCCAAAAGAACCTAAAATGGAGATTATGGTAGCTCTGAAATGATAGTAGCTCTGAGTAACTCTGATGCCTTCTGCCAAGAAGATCATAAGAAGCTCGCTTCCTGGTATTCAGGATGCTGCTTATAAGCACTATGTGCTTAGAGTTCAAAGCATTGTTAGAGACCCCACACACCCACTTTATGGTCTGTTTCTGGGAGGAGGTCTCAAAGTATTTCTAGCAGGACTACCCGATTTTGTAATAACTTTGTTCCCTATGCCATCCGTCTGGTAAACTTGCAAGATTCATTTCTCTTGCCATGCACATGTATACATAACCCAAACTAGACTGTGTTGTTTCTCTGTGTCATATAATATATGTGGGTATATGCATAATTCTGTATTTATCTATCTATCTATCTATCTATCTATCTATCTATCTATCTATCTATCTATCTATCTATCTATTTATTTATGTCATATTTATGTAGTGTATATTGGAGGTGGTGATGAACCCACATCGTCCCACATGCATGGTCCAGAGGTGCACATGGGACAATGTACGGCAACAGTGGCAAAGGGTGAGTGCATGCCAGATCCTTGCTTCCCCCCCACCACCACCACCACCACCACCAGCACAAGGATGGTCGGCAGAGCTTCTCTTCTGGATCTGCTGCCTGACACTATCAACCCCTGCACACAGACGCCAGAGAGCAGCATGCTGGCTGTCCTGCATAATGGCAGACTGGCCACAGAGCCCCATCAGCGCAGGCGGAAATGGCTCTGGGACAGCCGGAAGAAAGCCCTTGTCCAGCCTGGGTGCATATACTCGACGGATCTGATGGGGTGGCTTCTGCTGTTCCAACCGGTCAACCATGCAGGGAAGCAGGAGGAGGTGGGGGGACAGCCGGGCGTCTGGAGCCACCTCGGCTGCTTGCTAGCAACCCGTCGAGGCAGCAAATTCATGCACCCACTGCCCCTCCTGCTTCCCTGCATGGCTGATCAGTCAGAGCAGCAGCAGAAGCCATCCCCGTCAGATCCGTTGAGTGGATGCACCCAGGCCATGCAAAGGCTTCCTTCTCCCCCACCCAATAAATCAGTGAGAAGTAAAAACTCTTTTATTATGGCTTAGCTCAAAATAATAGTAAAACAAACCTTGGTTCCTGAGAAGTTTTTTACTATCAGCCCCCCCCCCCGCCAGTGGAAACCAATACCAATTTACTCAGAAGTTGCTCCTTCCGAGCAAAGGCACACAAGCTGTAGATTTTGGGAGCAGAGGGGAGGAATAGCAAGCCCCCAGGCTTGCCGATCAGGCACCGATGCAGCAAAAGGATTAACGGGTTGCTGTGACCCGCCTCTTGTTCTGCCCGCTGTGGATGATGGAGCTGCCGGCACCAGGCAGAAGAGCGGGGCCCCGAGGCAGGGTGTGTGTGTGAATCTCATTCCCTAGGCTGCAAAGCGTAGAGCAATTGGGGGTGTGTGGTGCAGACAACATGCAGGTAAGAGAATTGAGAATGAGAAAGACACGGGCAGAAAGTTGTTTGGCCTGGGTGCAACCACTCGATGGATCTGATGGGGGTGGCTTCTACTGCTGTTCTGACTGGTCAGCCACACAGAGATGCAGGAAGGGCAGTGCGTGCACAAATCCACTGCCTTGTCGGGCTGCTGGCAAGCAGCCAAGGTGGCTCCAGAACCCCGGGTACCCCTCCATTTCCTCCTGCTTCCCTGCATGATTGACCGGTCGGAACAGCAGAAGCCACAGGCCATGCATGAGGGATGATGTGGGGTGGCAGCAGGGAGGGGAGGGCAGGTGCCACAGTCACCTTCCCCCACCACTGCCTCCACCAGCGTGAGAATGGTCAGTACAGCTTTGCTTCCAGATCTGTAGCCAGCCAGGCTTGGCGATGCAGGCATCACCATGGCTGGTCAAGAGGCTCAGAGCAGCAGCCGCCAACCCCATCACAGCCACCATGTAAACAGGGCCCGCACCAGGTGAGGGCTCCTTTCCAGCCATCCCAGGGCTGTTTCCGCTCATACCAATGGGGCTGCCATGATGCAGGAGGCTGTGGCTGCTGACAGACACCATCGGCCCCCATGCACTTGCTGGCCTCTGTGTGTGTGTGTGGGGGCAATGGTGTCAGGCAGCAGCTGCTCCAGTTCTGCCTTGCCTTGCCTTGCCCCACGGCAATTGGCACACCCACCCTGCCTCGCCTCACCTCACCCTGCAGGACGAGCTTCCAGTCCACCCGCCAGAGACCCAGTGGCTCTCCCCCAACCCTGCCCAGCCCCCACAGGCATCCCTCCCCAGGAGCATCATCAAGGTGGCCACACCCATCATGGCCATGCCCACCCAGTCGGCCGTGACCACTGTGGCCATACCCACCCAGCACCCAGTGATAAATAAATGGGTTTTGGGTTGCAGTTTGGGCACTCGGTCTCTAAAAGGTTCACCACCACTGACATAGGGCTTCCTGTGTCAGTTTTGTAAGCTGCTAAAACAAGGAGTGACTTTGTCTCCCGTACACACATTTTTACAATCTGCAGAAATGCAAATATTTCTCTGTGCAATTCAGTCTGGCACTTGCTGTGATAAACCCAAGTGCCAATTTTGTTTCTCATCATTAACCTTTGAATATTAATCCCTTATAAGTATATGCATACAACTTCCATTTTTACAGAACATTTCAGTAGGGAAATGGGACCTCACTGTTTATCAGAAGCATAGATTAGCTAATGCAAATACCTTTTGAAGAATGACTAATTAATCAAAGGAGTGGCCCATGGGTGGAGTTGGCAAGAATATGGGCACAACTGTTCTTACGCAGGAGGATGCCATAATGTTATCATGGAGGAAATCCACATTTTTGACCCAATTACTAAGCATGTCACCTCTTGTTCCTGAATTTAACAAGTTGTTTTGTGAACTTCTTTAAAAGGAGCAATGAACGCCAGTCCTAATTTTCAGAGGACTCACCAGGGTGCGTGCTCTCTTCCTCATAATTAGGCACATTTAGGATAGTATTAATTCTGATGTCTTCCTGATTGGAGATGAAGATTCGGACACCAGAAGCTTTGGTGATCACAGAAAGCTATAAATAAATATATGGCTTGGATTGCAGTCCATTTCTTCTCCTTTTGTTTCTCATCACAGTAGATCTGTACAACTTTTTTAAGTGCAATTTGAAGATGGGATTTTGTGATGGGAAAGAGTAGGCTGCCAAGTGCACAACATGAATTGTTGTTGTTGTTAGTTGCGAAGTCATGTCCGACCCATCGCGACCCTGTGGACAACGTTCCTCCAGGCCTTCCTGTCCTCACAACATGGATATAGGATTTAAAAAGGCGGAGTTGGATAAGAATTGGCTCTACTTAAATAAGAATTTGCAGAAATGCTAGGAAAAGTTCTCAAAAACAGTTGAAGTTGGGTGTGAGTGAAGCTCATTTCAAATGTCAGCAGCAAGTCAACATTTGGGGGCTGGATTTGGGAATCATCAATCATAGCTGATTCTATTTTCTTAGTTCAGAAGGACCACATGTGGCAGCAGGTGATGGGTGAAAAGCTGCCTGTATGTGTCTGTTTGCACATACATACAAATTCTCCACATAAAAGAACACAAAAAAATATCCTCCCCCTATTGAGCAGATGTTGTGAAGATGATTCATTTTATATGTAGTGGCAGCAACAGGGTTACAGGCAGAGGAAGTTTATACCAGGGAACCAATTGTTACTATTCCCTTTTATGTATGAAATAGTTGGGCTGCTTTGACATTGCTTTTAGGCATCCACATAAGGTAGTCGAATTTCAACCAACTCTTTCTTTTTAATATTTGTGCTTTCCCTACTTCTGTTATTTCATTACCTTTTTGCATTAAAACTGGTCATTTGGACTGTGTTCTTGTTTTTAAATACAATGAGCTATTTTGATTCTCTGCAAAGAAAAAAATAGGTTGAAATTAAGCACATTTCTGCAGAAGATGTTGTAGTTTGAAAATGTATGTAGTTTCCTAATTAATTCTGCGTCTGTATAACCGTCAAAAGACAAAAGCAGGACTGAGATCTACAATCAGCACAATGGTTTCTCACCAGATCTCTCCGTCTCTGGTAGGGCAAGATTTGGAGAAAGTGCTGACACATTTTAGTCTTAGCAATTAGGGCCAATCTGTGATAAGCTAGAACATTTCTACATTTTCACAAGTGATACACAGGAATCCAGAGCAGAACCAAAAAGATAGTGGATTAGGCTCCTGCATTGCTTAACAGAGCTTTAATCTCCAAACTTTATATAAATAAAATATTCAAGTGTTGGAACATGTTGGGAATCACTTTGTGAGCATCCACCCTTTTCTAGCAGGCTGCACAAACCATATGTCAATCACAAGACAGAAATTTCACCTGGCACCCTCTTGTCTTTTTTTTTCCCCTGTGATCTCAGCTCTGCAATTTGATAATGGGGGTAGGAGAACAAATAAATCTTGACCCTTCTGGGGCTGTTAGAAAAAGAAAGTCAGAATGGTAATAAAGGCACACCTGCTTCCTTTTACTTCTACTAAAAGATTTGATTAAAAGATGACCTATTTAGAGAGTGAAAAAGAGAGAGAACAATTAGTCTGGGTCATTGTGTCATTGAAATATTCACTTAGTTGCAGATTTGCCTTCTTCCTCCTGATGGGCTGCTGTGATTATCAAGTAGTAACCATGGACAGCAGCCTTGACATGTTAAGAAGGTGGGCTGAGCTGCAAATGCCTGTAAATAGAAACAGTGAGACAGAAACAGCTTTCCGTTGATCCCACCTTTGCCTAGCCTGTATCTACCTCAGGGCTTTTTTTCTCATAGAACGCTCAGAATGGAGTTCCGGCACCTTTTTTGGATGGAACCTTGTAGGGTAGGCAAGGCAGGTTGTATGACATGTGTGAGTTCCGGCACCTTTTTCTTTTACAAAAAAAGTACTGATCTACCTTATCTATAGTCCTTCTGCACAAAAGCTATCATTTCTGCTATCGAGAAGACAGCTCCATTTAGCCAATAATAATTATAATTAACAGAGCTTTGTTGTTGTTGTTGTTAGCTGCGAAGTCATGTCCAACCCATCGCGACCCCATGGACAACGTTTCTCCAGGCCTTCCTGTCTTCTACCATCTTCTGGAGTCCATTTAAGCTCACGCCTACTGCTTCAGTGACTCCATCCAGCCACCTCATTCTCTGTCGTCCCCTTCTTCTCTTGCCCTCAATCTTTCCCAGCATTAGGCTCTTCTCCAGTGAGTCCTTCCTTCTCATTAGGTGGCCAAAGTATTTGAGTTTCAAAATAGAGCTTTATTATTCTGCAATTTCTCTCTGATCTTCCTGCTGCCCAGGCTCTTCCCAGAAGATCTTGCAGCATTGTGGGCAAGGAAGGATTGTTTTGCTGTGATCAATTCCAGTTTTATAATTGGGTCATTCAAGGCAGCACCCTGGAAGAAGGAAAACCCGATTCAGATTGTAATCCCAAAGACATGATATTAAGTGACTGTTTCATCCAGGGGTGAGAAGACTTTTGTTTTCTCTTCCTTGGTTGAAAAGTGTACAGTTAAATCAATACAATTAAATGCAAACCAGAAAAGAATTTTCTGTTCAGATACATTCTTATACCAAGCTTCATGTAGAGATGGGGCCCTTGTTCACCAGTCTTTTCTATTTCCTATCAGTTGCAGTTAGCATGGCCCATGTAACTGGAAATGATGTAAATTACAGTTCTTCAGACTAGGTAAAACTGCATGAGCAGCAAAAGAGGAACTTGAATGATGATTGTCTTCCAAATATCATGAAAAACCAGAAGAATCTTACTGGATCAGAATGAAGCTAACATTCCTTGGTATGGGAGTCAGTTTGGTGTAATGGTTAAGAAACTGGGCTAGTATGGGAGAGATCATGAGTTTTAATTCCACACTAGCCACAAAATCAGCTGGGTGGCTTTGGGGAAGTTATGACCTCTCAGCCCTAAGAAGGAGGCAATGGAAAATCACTTCTAAAATCTTGCCAAGAAAACTGCAGGGATTTATCCAGGCAGCCACCAGGAGTCAACAATGACTCAAAAGGTATATTTAATGATATAGTCACCATGAATATGGAAGTCCCAATTTAATACTGAAGGAAATCATTATTAATTACCCACCATCTATATGTGCATTTTAAGGGCCTTTTAAAGCAACCTACACTGATTGCAAGAATATATACAGTGATAATGGATTCCATAAATTAATTACACATTGTGAGAAATATGCCAAATCTCTCTCAGAGTTGTTGTGGGGGGAAGCAGAAAAGAATGCTATCTATGCTATCTTGAGCTTTCAAATGAAAAGCAGGATGAGGGAGGGAGGGAGGGAGGGAGAGAGGGAGAGAGAGAGATCACATTTTATTAGTTGGAAAGCCCTTTGCCTGATTTCAGGTTTAATCTGGTTTAATAAAGTGATCTGCTTTTGAAACATACAAATTACTCTAAATTTATTCTGAGACAATTCTGAACCAGCCCATTAATAATAATAATAATAATAATAATAATAATAATAATAATAATAATAATAATAATAATAATAATAATAATGTTGGAAGGGACCTTGGAGGTCATCTAGTCCAACCCCCTGCTAAGGCAGGAAACCTTATACCATTTCAGACAAATGGCTGTCCAGTCTCTTCTTAAAAACTTCCAGTGTTGGAGTATTTACCACTTCTGGAGGCAGGTTGTTCCACTGGCTAATTGTTCTAACTGTCAGGAAATTTCTTCTTAGTTCTAGGTTGCTTCTCTCCTTGACTAGTTTCCATCCGTTGCTTCTTGTCCTGCTTTCAGGTGCTTTGGAGAATAGCTTGTCTCCCTCTTCTTTGTGGCAGCCCCTGAGATATTGGATCACTGCTATCATGTCACCCCTCACCCTTCTCTTCGTTAAACTACACATACCCAATTCCAGCAACCGTTCCCTATATGTTCTAGCCTCCAGTCCCCCAATCATCTTTGTTGCTCTTCTCTGTATCCTTTCTAGAGTCTCGGCGTCTTTTTTACATCGCGGTGACCAAACCTGGATGCAGTATTCCAACTGTGGCCTTACCAAGGCATTGTAAAGTGGTATTAACACTTCACGTGATCTTGATTCTATCCCTCTGTTAATGCAGCCTAGCACTGTGTTGGCTTTTTTGGCAGCTGCAGCACACTGCTGGCTCATATTGAAGTGATTGTCCACTAGGACTCCAAGATCCCTCTCACAGTTATTACTATTGAGCAAGGTACCTCTTTGTTCCCCACCTCTTTTATCTTTCCAACTGCCTTTTAACTCCATTTTTCTCCTTTAAAAAAAAGTGAGCAAAATTTGATAGGGCTCTTCCTGCAGCAACTTGAAGTGGAGAGATTACTGCAACATCAGTTCCTAAACAGAATGTACATTCAGGTAAATTTGCCCATTATCGAGTAAATGAAAAGTCTGTATGTCATTCCACATTAAACTGATAAGATGGTCATAAAGGTAACTTGAAAAGATAAAGTAGTCTTAACTAGGAAAAACATTTAACCTAACATATGTTCCTGGAATACAAAAATCCCTGGAGCTTTATCATGATGATCTTCCTGACTGAACATCAGTCTTCTTGTCTTTTAACATTTCCTGAATGTCTGCATTTCATAACGTTTGCCAATTAAACTTCTCTGTTCCGTCTTTAAGTGAATTCTTGGTGTACAGCAGTGTTTTTCTGCTCTAGTGTTCAATACTCTGTGCAGAATTACAAGGCCAAAGAATTTGGATAGTTGCTATCCTAACATATCTGGAGAGTTTTAAGGTTGAGGAAAATTCCTGCAGTCATTCAGCTCCTTATAGCAGGGGTCTTCAACCCCCAGGCTGCTGCTATTGGTCCCTGGCCTGTTAGGCCCTGGGCCACAAACGTGGTGGGCTAGCAAGCAAAGTTTCATCTGCTCATGCATGGGATCTAGGTTGTGTATCTCCATGGAAGCTAATTTTTCTTCTGAAATTGGCACCTGTTGCCAGAAAGATTGGGGACTGCTGTCCTATAGTCCTCCTTTATTAGCGTAGGCTGTCAAGAAATCCCACCAAGAAATTTGGATTCCTCTTCATTTTGACCTAATTCTTAAGCCTGAACTTTTGAGATCCTTAAATTTCTATTATTCCTTATACTTTTATTTCTGAAATTTCTTGTCCAGAGATCAAGGATCTTATACTTCTTTAAGATATTCTCTGAGATCAGCAGATTCCTGAATATTTCCCATTCTGAAATTTACTTATGTTACCCTTCTGCTGTATTTCAGCCTCTGGCACAAACCAAATCTTCTCTTAACCATGAAGTCATCACTGTCTCCTCATTCCATTCTGATCTGTTTTGTCTTTCATATATTTATTTGTATGTGAAATTGGGATTTGTTGTTGTTCATTCATTCATTCATTCATTCATTCATTCATTCATTCATTCATTCATTCATTCATAGGAAATACTGCATTCTCCCCCATAAATTGTCCTATCAGTTTCACCAAGGAGAATTTATTTATGAATTAATTTTACAGGAGTGGAGAAGTTTGGAAACATTCCCACTTTGTGGGGAATTTATTGCATTTGTTGAATGGTGTACAAGAGCAGTGTGTCTTTCCCTGTACAATCATCTTGTCAGAGGTCTGCGTTCTTCAACCCCAAGTGAAAGCATCCTAAAGAGTTTTTCCAGTAATAGGATTATTATCACACCTAGCAGGAATCCTGCTTTTGAGAATTTTTTTCTGGAAAAAAAGGAGAATCAGCCCACATTTTATTGTCTGTATGTTTGATGCAAAAGGTTTGTTAGTTCATTTGTTTTTACTTCATATATATATATATACACACACACATATATATATAAAAGGTAAAGGTAAAGGTTCCCCTGCACATGCGTGCTAGTCGTTTCTGACTCTAGGGGCCAGTGCTCATCTCCGTTTCAAAGCCGAAGAGCCAGCGCTCGTCCAAGGACGTCTCCGTGGTCATGTGGCCGGCATGACTAGACGCCAAAGGCGCACGGAATGCTGTTACCTTCCCACCGTAGTGGTCCCTATTTTTCTACTTGCATTTTTACATGTTTTTGAACTGCTAGGTTGGCAGAAGCTGGGACGAGTAACAGGCGCTCACTCTGTTACACGGCACTCAGGATTCGACCTGCCAAACTGCCGACCTTCTGATCGACAAGCTCAGCGTCCTAACCCACTGAGCCACTGTGTCCCTTCATATATATATATACATATCCATATATACACACACATACACATACACACCTGAGTCTCTAGATTAGGGCCTAGCCTGCAAGTGGAAATTTATTATTATTATTGTTTTTAATTGCTCAGTTTGACCCTTCCAGAACTTGCCCTGTAACTAAAGATAGTTTATGAAGATGCTTAAAGAAACATCACACAAAGTATAAATCCTGGCCAGGGAAGAAAAATTGCTATCGCTTCACTTTATGTTCGTTACAGCTCTCCAATCATTTTCTGCTTTCCATTAATTTACAATTCTAGATTCCCAGGAGGAACCTTGCAGGAATCCATGACTTAAATTACTTACAAGTCTTTGTTGAGAACTGTGGTGAAAAGATTGTTGAAGGTTTATGTATATTTTATCTATTGGAACGCTGCTTCCTTGTTGATATTGTCAGAGGATTTTATAAAGTTAGTAAGAATAGAATAGAATAGAATAGAATAGAATAGAATAGAATAGAATAGAATAGAATAGAATAGAATAGAATAGAATAGAATAGAATAGAATAGAATAGAATAGAATGATCTTATCTGTGGAGAAGCCATGTTGATTTTTCATCAGCAAGTCTTCCCTGGATATAAGTTGATTTTCAATAATAACCTATGTATTGGTAGTCTTCAACTCACAATGGTTCAATTAGTGATTGTTCAAAGTTACAATGGCACTGAAATGTGACTTATGACCATTTTTCATACTTATGACCTTTGTAGCATCCCCGTGGTCATATAATCAAAACTGAGATGCTTGGCAATTGACTCATGATGGTTGGGTGTCCTGGGTCTTGTTATCACTTTTTGAGACCTTCTGACAAGCAATGGGGAAGCCAGATTCACATAATAACCATGTTCCTAACTTAACAAATGCAGAGATTCAATTGACAACTGTGGCAAGACAGGTCATAAAATGGGGTAAAATTCACATCATCATCATCATCATCATCATCATCATCATCATCATCATCATCATTATTATTATTATTATTATTATTATTATTATTATTATTATTATTATTATTATTATTATTATTATTATTATTTGGAAGGGACCTTAATAGTTGTTTCATTAACAACAGAAATTTTGAGCTTGATTGTGACCCTACGTTAAGTATTTCAAATAGGAAAATTTGTTATGTTTGGATTTCCATCTCAAACCCTGAATCCCATTTTAAAATCTGGCATATTTCAGTCACTTTACAGTTGCCCAATATAAGAGTTAATCTCAGGATCATTTCACATTTGATTTGTTGCAAAGTTTAAAATAGCAAATGAAGCTGATTTCTTGGATTCAAGCCCCCTCCCCCCCTTTTTAAAAAAATAATAATAAACTACACTGGTTATCTCCAGTACTCTGGCAAGAAAATTGACTTAGTGATAACTTGCATATTTTTCCTAAAAGAGCAGCAGTTTCACGTTAGAATTCTTTAAGAAGGCTTGAATGACAGCCAACTGGCCATGATGACTTGCTAACTTTTAATGTGCCAATTATCTCTATATTTTGTTCCATTGTTACCATTATTTGACACAGCTCTTCACAGTTAGCTCTTGTCCAATGCAACCCCACCCCCAAAACTGTGGTTTGATTACATATCCAACTTCTTCCCACAGTGAAGATAGAGGCAAAGTATTTACTTCACTCTGTGGTAATTTATTAATCCTATTTCAACATATACTATTTAAAGATTGTACTATCTGCCTGGATGTTTCCTTACTCCTGACTGAAGAAATGTTTGCGTCTATACTTTAAATATTTTGCTCCTCAAATTTCTTCTCTGGTTATCATGTTTGGCAAAGTTTGTTCTCTCTCCCCCGCCCACCCCATTTCTGTACAATTCCCATGTTTTAAGGAAGCCTTATCAAATGTTACACTGCTATTTAACTGCTTTGGCAATTTTCTGGGTTTTACATTATTCTGGGTATTTGAAGTCAATGTATCCTTCTCATCCTTCACAACTTCTCTTCCATCAGTGATTTGGTAAGCAGTACTATTTTTTTTATTATCCCATTTATATCCCATCCTTCTCCGAAGACTCAGGGCGGCTTACAATCTAAGAAGCACAAACCAATGTGCTTAGCAAAAGCCTTCATTCTATGTATATGCCTGCTTATTAGGGCTTTCGCCACCCCCCCAGCAGCATTATTACAAAGTCAGCTTAATTGCCCCCAACAATCTGGGTCCTCATTTTACCTACCTCGGAAGGATGGAAGGCTGAGTCAACCTTGAGCCTGGTGGGACTCGAACCTGCAGGCAGTTAATTGCAGGCAGCTGGTGTTACTTAAGGAGGCATTAGCCCACTGCCCCACCAAGGCTCTTTCCAGTTCATAACAATTTTAAATTATCACACATTCTAGGTTTTTGCAGTCATTCTCCTTCTCCACTGATATTATGTTTTAAATGTGTCACTTTTAAACAAACATAAAATGTAACTTTTCTTAAAAAAAATGTAACTCAGTGAAAATACTTGCCCAGTTGCTGAATGTCTCTTGCAGCAATCTTCAAATCTCTTGTCTTCTGTCATAACCCATCTATCATGTTGCTGTGCAAATCATACCTATTTTTCTAGCCACACTGATTATGGTACACCTGTGCTTAAAATAGGACAGACGTTTCTGACCACTTTTAGACTGTGTACAAACACTTGGAAGAATTGTCAAGCTGAGCTCCCACACTGCCACTTTGATCATTCTAGTGATAGAATTGTATTTCTGACTTTTTGGGACTTTCACTTATACGGCTCCATTACTCTCAAGTAGCCAAGAATTTTTTTCTTCCCCAAAACAATTCTCCCTCCTTCCTTGCTGCCTTTATTGCTTGGAGTAGTCTTTAAGAACAATTAATTTGAGAATGCTCCCTCCTTAAAACTTGCCTTTTTCAGAAAAATGAAGGAGAAAAAAAGAAAGAAAGGACTTCATGATGAATTTCCCCGAACTGGGTCTTCTACAAAGATATATATATATGCAATTTCCCAAAATTCCTGGCCAGCAAGGTCATTGTTGAGAATGCTGGGAAATGAGATTAGCATATCATAAGAGCTTCCAAGTTGAGAAAGGGTTGGTATAAAAAATAGCCGGAGCTGTGAAAACTTCATGTTTTTCACAGGACTTTATATTTTCCATGAGGAAAAGATGGAATCTTGCTAAAAATAAATAAATAAGTAAATAAAAGAGACTGCTAAGATTTTACCAGTTTCTGCACTACATTTATCTTGCCCTGTTATGCATAATAACTTAAACTCACGAAGAACCGTATATGCTTTAAATCAAGATTCTTGAATATACTTCTGATGTTTGAAAGTTTCATTTAGAAGCTATTGTATATTGAATTAATACTACTTGGTTATTGAAAACACATGCAATGAGTGCTAACAACAAAGTCATACATTTGGAGCTTCCCCATTCCTGTACCACAGAGACCAGGTTCCTTGACTCTTGCTCTCCCATACAGTCACAACTCTGTTGGCTTCTGTCAAAGTCCCAATTAGTTTGTTGAATTGAGCCATTCCTCCCACAGAAAACTAATCTGAACAAAACATGTTTGTAATGATCAGTTAATATATCTATGGAACATAGTCTTGTTTGAATAAGTACAGATGTGCATGCCAAAGAAATAAATACCAGCTCATTAGTAATAATATGTTAGTTGCTGGGGGTCAATTATTATAAATTTGAAACAGATTTCTGGAAGGGTACATTTAAAAAACATAAAACGTAAGAGAACTGAAATGTTGTTAGTTTGCTCTCCAATGCTGGGCAGAATTTGACATAGCAATAAACATGGTGTTTTCACTAAAATGTGCAATCTGCTGTCCAGTTTGCCTTCTCCATAAGGTGTAGCAAACCTGTCTGGCATACATTCTGGTTAGCAACAATCAATTGAGAGTGCTTATTGCTAACAAGAGTGTTAGCAACAAAAGGAGGGCAAGGAAAAGGTAAAACATGTTTGTGTGGGTAGAAACTCTCCCGTGTGTTCATTACAATAGAATATTTCATTTGAAGGATCATAAGAGGAAAACATTTCTCATGCAAGACAGAACTGAAGTGACATAAAGTTACTAGGTTGGTACACAAGATAGTCATGATTTGTTTTATCCAAAATTGGTCAATCCTAGCAAGGAAAAGGATCTTGAACATAAGGAGAAGGTTCACAGACAATGCCACCACCTCATTGCAGTTCACCAGTTGAGATTGTTAAGAGAAGGAACGGACACAGTAATTCAGAGAATTCTCTTCTTAGGTTTACATTTCTCAGTGTATTTGGAACATTATGTGATTTTTTGGTAATCCCATCTTTTTAAAGGAAAAAAACAGAAAGAGAAGATAGTGTGAAAGATTTAAACTGATGGACATGTAACTTCTATACTGGAGAAAGTTGGTATGAAAATATCAAATGATTAATGCATTAGAATGCAATGCAAAGACCTCTTTCTTCTGACCTGACGTTTTCCAGATGTGTTGGATCTTCACCTCTCAGGATTTTCATTCAAAAATTGTACAATGAGTTTGCTTCATATTTATACTCAATGGTTGTAAATGCCTGCTGGTTGCGAAGCACCTGAATCTCAGTTATATGACCACAGAGACATTGTGATGGCCATAAAGTTACTTTTTCAGTGCTGTTGTAACTTTCAATGGTCACTAAACACAGCAGTTTTTAAATGAGGACTACCTGTATTTTCAAGGACAGAAGAAAAGTCTTCACTAGCTCCCTGGTAGCATCTTTAGGAGAGATAACAACTTGAACAGCTAACTTTCTTGCAGCTCACTCCTTTTTCTTTTGTGGTCTTGTAGACATGTTGCATTTTGAAATTCTTTCCCAAAGTTGACAACAGAAAAAATAGCTTGAAAATGTTTCTCTAGGGAAGATGAATTCCTTCAAGAATTTCTCAAAGGCAGAATTCTCTCTTAGTAAGAAAATGCTGGTCCTGCCCATGTTCACAATGCAGCCCCATTTAGGTTCCAAAAATCTCTCAGCCGCTGCAGCAATTCCCTCCTTGCAAATTAAGGATTTTTAATTCAGAATAGAACTGGAAAGGACATTAGCGGTCTCCCTGTCCAATCCCCTGATCAAGCAGGAGACCCTATACCATTTCAGAGAAATGGCTGTCCAGTCTCTTCTTAAAAATCTCCAGGGATAAAGCACCCACAATTTCTGAAGGCAAGCTGTTCCACTGGTTAATTGTTCTCACTGTTAGGAAGTTTCTCCTTAATTCCACATTACTTCTCTCTTTGTTCAGCTTCCATCCATTGCTTCTTGTCTTGCCTTCTGGTGCTTTGGAAAATAGGTAGACCCCCTCTTCTTTGTGGCAAAGAAGCTCCTCAAAAACTGGAATGCTGCTATCATGTTCCCCCTAGTCCTTCTTTTCACTAGATTAGCCATAACCAATTCCTGCAACCGTTCTTCAAATGTTTTTGTCTTTAGGTCCTTAATCATCTTAATTGCTCTTCTTTGCACTTTTTCCAAGGTTTCAACATCTTTTTTGTAATGTGGTGCCCAAAACTGGATGCAGTATTCCAGGTGTGGCCTTACTAAGGATTTATAAAGCAATACTAATACTTCACATGATTTTGATTCTGTGTTTCTGTTTTTACAACCAAGGATTGTTATAGCTTTTTTGGCTGCTGCTGCATACTGTTGACTCATAGTTAAGTGATTGTCCACTAGCACTCCAAGGTCCCAATACGTTTGTACATACATTGCAGTTACCCAACTTATGGTTTAAATCAGAACAAATATACATTTTTTAAAGTCTTACCTACAGTATTTGTATACTGTAAACCAGAAGCAAGTTACCGCATTTGAGAAATGAGAGCAAAACAAGGAAATGAAAATTGGTTGGCAAGTTCAGGAATAAATTTGCTTGCCTTTGGCTGGGTTGTCTCCAGCCTGGAAACAGTTGCTCTGGATATTTGTTTCTGATGGACAAAAATGAGGACAAGAAACATCCCAAGACAGAGATCCTCATTAATATTTACAAATCCACCTGATAGTAAAGACAGAAAACAAAGCCTAGTAAAAATAAAGATGATTCTTATAGGCCGCATGTGCACTGGCCTTACTATCAGAACATTGTACTATTTCTTCTAGGATGAAATTATGTTTCTTTGTCTGCCAAGCACAATTAAAATGGAAATGTTTCAGACTTTATTCTCATTGCCAAATAAGACTGTAGATCTTTCATGATTCATTCCCTCGTGGATATTTTTCTGGTAAATAGATGGAAGAAGCAAATATGGGAGGCAGAGTTCAATGCTGGTAACATCTGGATATGTAAAATTCCAGGGATACGTGTGGCAACTATGAAAAAAATCTCATTGAGAAACATCCCAAGATACAATCAGCTTTTGAGAAGCAGCCTGCAAATGCAAAAACATTTCTTCCTGAAGGCAAAGTTTACTTTCAGCTTAATTAGTCCTGATTTCTTAGAATAGTCTTTTTCTTCACTTTCTTCTTAGTCACAAGAAAGTATCTTGGATAGTTTGCATCCCTCTTTTAAAAAATATAGCATTTTTGATTAGCTTTTTTTATTTTGCCAAAAAAATGTTACTCAACCCTATTAGTAGCAGAGTGACATCATTTTGAACGGCATGCATAGTTTCAGGCTATACAATTTCCTTTTTTACTACTCAGTGAGGCATCACAATTTGCCATCAGCTCAACAAGTCATCTGCCTGTAGAATGAATTCAGGAGGCAGCTGGACTGTGTATCATAATTTGATCATCCTTGGATGTCTTCAAGGCATGACTGAGGCATGTGGTCTTGATATACATCAGAAAAATGCACCAGCAGGTATATTTTTTAGTTCCCCAATGTTGCAATTCCTGAATGGTGTGTATTATGAAATAGCATCAGAATTCCAAACAAGAATCAGCAAAGCACTCGAATTCACAGAAGTATGCTGACTTCATGCACACATGATGACAAAACAAGCATTTTAAACCACAGTACATTTTCTAGCCTTCCTTTTTCTCAGACTGAGAAATCTGCATTCCAGGATGAAAACCCAAAATCTATAAAATGAGTAAAGTTTGAATCTGGCATCTAAAGTTTTTTTTTCCAAAAAATAAATCCATTCAGAGCCAAGCTACACAAGTCTTTAAAGTATTTGCTGTTATGAGTTGACCTGACTGCAACAATGCTATTTAAGCCGATAATACTAGTTTTGTAATTGATCTGTCTTCCCATCATTTTTTTTATTACTACCACAGCACAATCGCAAGTGGGGAACTACTTTCCCTCATCCTTACTGCTAATTCCATTTGAATGAGAGATCCCAGCTGCTGATTTGAAGTAAAAGCACTAAAACAGACATGCCATAACTTCAATGAAAGTTTGGCCTTCAAAGATCTTACATGCCACTAAAGAACCTCATCCCTTTAGGCATTGAAATAACAATGAGATGAAAGGTTTGCATACATTTTGGACCTTATCAAGTGTTCAGTGGTTATATAGTATGTGTCCCACTGCTGCCTTCATCAAAGCCTCCATCATGATAATTTCAGAACTGACTCATATTTCCACTTGTACTTTCAGTGTTGATCCTCTTCCATGGCAGGTATGGAAACACTAATGCTTTGAAGTCTAAAAGGACACTATCTGGCTACAAGTAGTATTGCATTGGGGATGATATTTTACACTTGCTGATATATTAAGCATCAGTTTATAGAAACACTTTTCTGTTGGGAAGACTATAATGTCTGTCATCTATATATTACCATCACCATGGTTGCTCCCAAGATGCTTCTGACAACATATTAAGGTTGGTAGTGATTAGTTGCTTAATAGTGGCAGGAGATGTGAGCAATTTCTCTACCCCAAATGTGTTTATTGACCATGCTTTCCTCTCTGTGGTTCAAAGCAAATTTTTGCAAAGCTTGTGTGTGTGTGTGTGTGTGTGTGTGATGTTAGAAAGCAATCTAGCTCATCTTAATGGCTACTTTTGTCATTAATTCAAATATGGTGATGCATATTTTTGTTATTGCAGACTGAAGTCGAGGGAAAAAAAACATTTTTGAGTATGGATACTAGCAGTGCTTTTTTTGTAAAAGAAAAAGGTGCCGGAACTCACACATGTCATACAACTCACCTTGCCTATCCTACAAGGTTCCATCCAAAAAAGGTGCCGGAACTCTGTTCTGAGCGTTCTATGAGAAAAAAAGCCCTGGATACTAGAATTAAGCTTCAAAAATTCAGATAACCAGTAGGTATCTGAATGTTTTCTACATTTCTTTGTTGCTGTCTATTGGTCATCAGGATCTTTGCAGCCCAGAATTGAAAGCCCTAATTGCTCTGCTTCGAATCCTCCTTCCACAATCTACTTTTCCTTTTTTAGAGCACTGGGGCTCTGTTACCTGAACTTGTGAGTACAAGTTGGCCCCCTTCATGATGTTTAAGAGAAGAATCCTAAGCTCAGGGTCATCTTTCCGCAGCGACATTAAGTAAACATCCATCCAGGTGTGCTGCAAAGAATAATAGATGGCAAAGCAAATGGGTGTACATTCCTTGCTTTTGTTAAGGGACTTCATATCATTTGTAGCACAGCCAGTCCTAATCGGCAGGCCATAATTAGTCCCCACTCTTATTTTCTCTACAAATGCATAAAAAAGCAGTTACCAAAAGATCCAATTTGCAGACTAAGGGTGGGGGAAGCAAAGAAGAGAATTGCTGCAAATCAGCCCAGATGAAATCCATTCTCTAAAGGAGTTTAGGTAAATTGGCTCATGACCTTACATTGAACGATAGAAAAGTCAAGAGAGAAAATGATTAGAGATTGGGGAGGTTTGTTCTGAGTCTGAGAAGAACAGTGACCTTATAATTATCACTAAGTCTAAGTGTTTTTCTAGTCAATACTCTATTCTAGGAAAGAGCTACAAAAGGACTGAGTTTAACCAAAATGAATGCTTTGAGACACAAGGAAGCACAAAGACGCTAAATGTTACCTGCCACAGAGACAGTGAGGCAAGCTAGACAAAGATGCAGTCCTAGGAATTATATATTCTCTTCATAATTTGTAAATTATAACAACCCTCCTTTTTAAAAAAAAAACAAAAAAATCGTAACAATATTTTCCAGCAGTTAGGTTTTTGCCAGAATACATATAAAGAAAAAGGCCTAAAAAGGAATCCATTGTTGTGGCAGTTTCCTTTGTGTGCAAAAATTTCTCAAAAGGCAATTCGACCAGTGTGAAACAGAACAGCCTTCCTCACCCTGGAGCCTGAACCATGTGGATAATGGGAATTGCGGTCCAACATAGTTGAGGAAGGTTGGATTAGGCCATGCTTGAAAAAAAGTATGAACCTGAATCTATAGATGAGCTGAGATTTCTCAATATATATCCCCTCCCCGAAGAAATTCCTGAGGTGTTTGATTACCTTCCAGAACAGGCCATTTTGTAGATTTTTGTCCTGTGTATTTGTCTCTTTAGGAAGAGTCTAATCTCTCTTTACTTTCCACAGTGTCTCCAGAACCTTGTGGAAGGCATTGCATGGTGAGTTTGCCTCTGATACAAGAATTGCTCTTTTCACCTTTTCACCCATTAAAAACAATAAGCAAAAAGAAAGAAGCAATCTAATAGAAAGAGTTGGAGCAGACATCTTCTACGGAGCAATTTGGCAAAATGGTTTCTTCTTGTAATGTTTACTATCCAAGACAGAGAGAGCATTTAGCCCTTTGCCTGCAGCTTGAAAATACCTATAATATGAGTTGATTTACATTGTTAAATCTATCCAAGTAACCATTTCTAAAGTAGCTGTGTGTGAAACAATCTATTGCAAGGGAAATCTCTCCTTGTGATCAAGACTGAAGCAAACTGTTTACATGCCCTAACAGTTTAACTCACTGTGTGGTTCATAATCTCAAGTATGAAGAATTTGAATGCTGGTAATAGTCCTTGTCTATATTCATGATTGTGTGTTTCACAAATCCTTCTGTCCTCCCCCACTCATCTTTTAATTTTAATGGCTTTTTTAAACAGCACCCAGTTACAGAAGTTATTGCTCAAACTGGATAGATTTCCGTCACAAGGAGGAAAGGACCCTCCTGAGCTTAGTGACAGCTGTGAGTTGTGGCTGTCTCTGTGGAAACCATCATCATCTCTTCATGGAAGTAAGGTAAATTAGCAATTCCCTCAGGAGTTTGGTAGGGATTTCTTTCCCAGGATTTTCCCCACCCACCAAGTCTTACAGAGTGGGAAGGTAAGTATGTTCCCCATGTGTCTCCTTCATTCATCGATTTCTTGTGCCTCCAGGAGGGCAATATGAAACCTTGGTCGGAAGCTGTAGCAAGTGGTGAAATAATTTGGAAGGAATTTAGATCAAAGGACTGGGGTTACATTAAGAGTTTAGCAGGCTGTAAGGCTGACAGGGGTTGGGAGAAAGGGCAACCCATGAATCAAGACTGCAAAGATGCATAAGCCCAAGAGGACTGGCTAACCACCTAGGCCCTTTCCAGATTGATAGCTGCTTTTCATTTCTCATAGCTCATCTGTTCCTCAGCAATAATAAGAGCAGCTTTTGTGCTGTTGTGAGACACATACAGTGATATTTTCACTCAGGGAAAAGGCAGTTCAAATAAAGAAAATCCTGACATCTTCTACAACATAATCACCATGACCAAACAGCTAATAAATACATAAATAAACTTTTTATTAAGTCTTCAACAAGAGGAGAAGATAGATAGATAGATAGATAGATAGATAGATAGATAGATAGATAGATAGATAGATAGATAGATAGATAGATGATAGGAAAGAGAAAGAAGTAGATAGAGATAGAGCATAATATGAAATATCTTGGGGGAAGTATAGGGAAAATAGAACAGATAAAAATGCTGCAAGCAATATCAATTGAATTGTTGTTTTGTTGGAGTAGAAAAGTGAGAACAAAAGGTGGCATGAATAAAAATATAATGACAAGGGTCATGAAACTCATCAAATTTGTGTGTGTGTGTGTGTGCATGTATGTGTAATGTGTGTGCATACATAAACCAAGGATGTCTTCCAAATTAACAATTCCACTCAGTGAAATACCTATTGAAGTTATTGCCATTCACTGTGGCACAATGGTAACAAACAATGAGGGTGATGTGGACCTGGCATTCCCTCCATTTCCCTGGAAATATTTGATCTCTTTATGGATTTTGCTCAACTGCCCATGTGTTATAGGAGGGCAGAAACTGCCAGTCACACCTTGAGAGAGATTAGTTACCTTATATACTTGTTGTTTTCCAAGAACCATATGGTCCTCTTAAAAATAAATCTATTCCATTCTGCCACATGGCTGTTGAGAGGCATTTTCAGCCAGAAAGTTTGCATTTTTATCTGCCATGTCATCATAAACACAGGGTGATTAATCAGCATCCGAGACCAACACCTAGTCATTTCCACTTCATTGCCATTGGCAATTTGCATGCATTTGATTAAACATGCTAGAAATGTACTTTCTTGACACAATTCACCAGGGGTTTCCTTCTCAAAACAGATTGAAATCTTAATTAAAATAATGTTGAAGGAAATTAGAGAAAAAAATCTAGATTAGTTTGTTTTGTGTGGTTAAAAAAAAATCTAAAGAGCCATTACCTGGAATTACATGAAGTCACATAATTTATTTTGAACATTAAGTGGACATTAATTCCTTTCTGGATTTCTAAATATTTTTGTTTGTTTTTTTCTGCCCTTTACCCGCATTTATTACTGCCATCAGAAAAAGTACTATAATTTAGTCCATTAAATGTAAGGCTTGGAAAATGGAGCCTCGAGATTAAAATAATATTCTCTCAGCCATGAAGCTGACTGAATCGGCTGATTTTCTTTGACAGATACCTTCCTTGTGTGTTTTTTTATGCAGAAAATCCCAACTTCTGATTGGGAAAAGAAGCAAAGAAGGAAAAATGATGAAGAGGCACTAGCAATTGACAGCAAAATGAGAATGAGAAAACAACAAAGATATTTAAAGCAATGCATGGCACAGAAAATGGAGACAGATGTTTTTCTCACGTTCTCTCACAATATAAGAACTGAAGGACATCCATTAAAACTACATTGTGGGGAGATTCTGAGGTGAAACTATCGCTTTAGGAAGTTTGTAATAGCTAGAGATGATTTTACTATTGATTTTATCAATTTGCTCCAACCCTTTCATAAGACATTAAAAATCTGGTTTTTCTCCAAGGCATTCAGGTTAGGACGTTGGATATGTATATCTTGGGAGATGATATGATGAAATTTGATGGCTGCTTTGTACATCTGTTTTTATTTTTATAATTATTATTGTTGACTGTTATTTTAATGTCTTCTTAGGTGCCCTGAGTGAATTAAATTGAATGAATGAATAAATAAATAAATGGAGACATTAGAGAGGATAAAATGAAACGTACCCAGACTAGAGATACTTAGTTAAAATATACACTTTTGAAATGTATAGGGTGTGCAAAAATGTATTTCTATTTTAAAAGATTTTTTTTTACATTATATTATACATAGTACTTAAATACCTTAAGATACCATTAAGTACTCAATCTATTTTGTAGATACTTCAATCAAGGCCTTTTGTTTTAAACCATCTCCCCCCTCCTCCAGACTGGAGAATTTTTTATTGGCTGGGTGAAGGGCAGATTTAATTAGAGTATCACATGGATAGGGATAAAGGGATTCCTTTCTCTTTCAGATACTTTCAGCAATTTTGAAAAATATATATGAAATTGGTATTTATATTTAAGTAAAGCCACAAGTTCTTAGGAATTTTGAGATTTGGAATTTGTTATCCATATGGTATATAGTAACTGGGATACATTTCTCTGATATGAAATAACATTAAACTGTATATGGATCAGTGGCATTTTCCATGTGTGCATTGCCATGGCTGTATGGAGAATTAATGCTAAATTTATCATCTCGGTTATGCTTAAATGGTTCCCCTTTTTCGTTTTGGGCTTCTGAATTTAGTGCCAGTATTGGATGGGCACATTCCAAAAAGTGCAGGCAAGGACACCTGCATAAAATCGGTTAAAATCAATCTAATTTAGCTTTAACTGCAATCCCTTAAGTTGAATTTATTTATTTATTTATTTATTTATTTATTTATTTATTTATTTATTTATTTATTTATTTATTTATTTATTTATTCGGTTTATATACCGCCCTATTCCCAAAGGACTCAGGGCGGTTTACAAGGCAAAATTTAAAAACAATCCAATATAAAATTAAAATAAATTAAAATAAATTAAAATAAATTAAATTAAGTCTAGCCACAAAAATTAAATCACAATTTAAAAACATTAAACCCCTCAGTCCAGACCAGATAGCTCAAAGAGCCAGGTTTTTACGTCCCGGCGAAATGAACGAAGGTCGGGGGCAGTCCGGAGTTCCGTTGGCAGTTGATTCCATAGGGCAGGTGTGCCCACAGAGAACGCCCTCCCCCTGTGGATCGCCCGTTGGCAATCCTTGACCGGCGGTACCCTGAGGAGGCCCTCCCTGTGGGAGCGCACAGGACGATGGAAAATTGACGCTGGCAGCAGGTGCTCCCTTAGATAATCCGGGCCCATGCCATTTAGGGCTTTATAGGTCATCACCAGCACCTTGAATCTCACCCGGAGGGCAACTGGAAGCCAATGCAGCTCGCGGAGAAGAGGTGTTACATGGGAGTATCGGGAGACTCCCATTACAACTCGCGCAGCTGCATTCTGCACCAGTTGAAGCCTCCGAGTGGTCCTCAGGGGCAGCCCCATGTAGAGAGCATTGCAGTAGTCTTATCAAAACCAAAACAATTTAATATATCTCTTTCCTCATGCATTGACTCATCTTCTGTAAATTTGAAATTAATATAACCGAATGGCATTTTTTTTGAGAGCCTCTCAGAACCATAACTAAAGATTTAGGAATTGCATTTGTTCCTGGAGTTACAGTTTGTGCATCTTATATAGATATTGCCTTAGGGCTAAAATAGAAATATTTATGCCTATTTTGGTCTCTAGTTTCCTGCAATTGTCAGCACTTAGCCAAATGCTAAGTAGAGTGGGACCTGCTTAGTACCTGGGTAGGTGACCACCACAAAATATTAGGGCTGTAGAGTAAAGCAGAAAGTAAAAATAGCAACCTAGTGGGAGGCAGTGGCAAACATTTACATTGTGCTGCCAAGAAAATTAGAGATCTGTCTATAAAGACAGCAGAAGTCAAGTTTAACCTTATCTTTAACTTTTCACTTTGCAGCCTCCCATATCTAGATTTAAGAAGGAAGAAATGCATCCAATAATGAAGAGAAGCAACTACCATAAAGGATTTTTGAATATTGAAGGATTAATCAGATGCTTCCAGCAGGGGAATGTTCATTCCCGAAAAATGATATGTGTCGTGAGAGGAGCTGACAAATATCTGAACATCTTTTCCTTCAGAAAAGGATCATACTAAGGTATCATATGTGCATGGGGCCTGAAACAGGTAAAGGCCTTCTTTGGGATAGTCCTTGCTCTCTGAACACCTTTCCCCTGAAAGTCTGTATGATCTCAACCCTTTTTGCATTTTACCAACAAAACTAATATTATTCCAGCATGTCTTGAGCCTTAGTTGATTGTTGGGTCGCCCCCATAGTAACAGTTAGATTGTTTTCTCTCATTTATCATTTATTTGCGTACCTTTAGTTAGCTACCCAGAGTTCATTTGGAGTGGGGCACACCACAAAGATGGTTAAAGTAATAAAGCCACAACACTGAACTTTTTTGCACACTAGTACCAGCCTCCTTCAGAAATCTTCCATGTGTACAACATATGTATAGAGAAGGAGGGGCAAAGCTTGGAATCTGGCTGCACCCTTGACATCCTGTGTGGTCCTAGCCACTTGCTTGGACATCTGTAGATTGGCACACACATCCAGGGATGTAGCTGACATCATGCAGACTACCACAGATGAGGCCAGCAAATGCAGTCTTATTGCTCCCCTCTCATTTTCTTCAAGTACCATGAATGAAGATCTCAGCAGAACATTATGGTAGTGACAGATAAGGGTTAGTGTTGGGAGACATTATGGTGGGAGACTGGAGGCAAAGCACTACAGAAAATAAGGGTGCAATGTTTCATGCTGGTTCCTTGTTCCAGCACCAAGATCTCTACCCCTGTTCTTGATCAGCAGGTCTTCTGTGGCCCTGGCCTTTGGATGTTGCTACTACATGTAAGATCAGCCTATATGGAGGAATTTCAAGAATTTTAGTCTGCCTTCCTTGGGACTGGGATCTGACATCCGTGGCAGCCATGGGCCTATCCCAGCTCATCCAGAGACTAACATGGAACATTGGTCACCTAATCTAGCTTTCCACTGGAGCAGTAACAAAGTGATCTGAAATTGGGGGAGCTCTCTGTGACTTCCATGTCATAGTCAGACCATGTCCTGGTAACCAGGAGATTCTCTGGTGGTGCCCCCAGCCCTATAGGGAGACAGGAGCTATTAGATCAATCTGCCCCTGACAACTGATGGATATGCAAGTGTTCCAGAAGGAGCTGGAGGTTGTTTCTGGTCTGAGTCACCACTTGAAACAAGAAGGCAGCTGTGGCCTTGCGTGTGACTGTGCCCGTGCAACCAATAGTTTTCTGTGGATCCTGTTGCAAACTTCCTTTTTTATTCTTTCTTCAAACAATGATGATGGTATATAAGCCTCCTTCTAGCACTACCATTCCATTAAACCAGGGGTGTCAAGCTCAATTTCATTGAGGGCCGCATCAGCATTGTGGTTGCCCTCAGGGGGCCGGGTGGGTGTGGCCAGGGTGGGCATGGCCTACTGGGTGGGCGTGGCTAGAGTGCATATGGACTACTGGGTGGGCGTGGCCAGCTCTACATCATTCGCATCAAGGGTGCCTATGGGGGCCTGGGCAGGAGTGGGACAGATCTGAGGGTCTCTGGCAGAAGGAGGGTCTCTGGGCCAGGGCCAAGGCAGTGGGGGCCGTTCCCTCACTGTTTCCAGGATGGCTTCACGGGCCACATGAAACCACTTCGCGGGCCGGATCCGGCCCCCGGGCCTTGTGTTTGACATGTCTGCATTAAACTCACATAATATATTTCTTCATTTCTGTCTTGTAGCGATGACTGCTATTTGAAACTAATTTGTACTCAGTGGCTTTCTTTCGTTTCCATTGTTATTAAAAGATACCATATACAGTGTAAGATTGCACAATGGCTGACTTCTAGAGGAGGCATGGTCAACTAAACAGAGCAGAGACAACAACTATGGCAAAGACCTCCCCCAAAAAACCCCACTCACAAGTAGACTGGTTTGGAACTCTACAGATAAGAAGAAGATGGGAGATCATCCACATGTGCTCTGAATAGCTGCTTCTCATGAGGAGACTACAGGTTAGCTGTCTCCTGCAAGTCAGAACATTGGGAGACAAAGGGATAGACCATCGTGCTCCAAGCTGTAGTGGAGCTTTTTAAAGGATACTGAATATGCTAACCTCACTTTCTAATCACTTTCAGAAATTGCTTATTTAACTCTCCTGAGGCAACTGAAGAGTTTCAAAATGACTGAAAAGCTGGCTGGTGAGCTTACTTTCCTTCTTGAACAAAAGAAAAAATAATTATGATTTTAAAAATTAAGTTAAGACTTTAAAGCGTTGGAAATACATGGCAGCAATCTAATAGGATTTTAATTTAAGAAAGTTATAAAAAAATTAGAGGTCCAGACAATTTTGGAACATTAAGACATTTACTATAAGATTTTGGAAATAATTAAATAAAATAAACAGTATTTTGTGGGAACCGGTATCTTTTATTTATTGTAAGTCAAAACAGAAACCTAAAACTTTCAGAAATGGGACTAAACATTCCAGGGGAAAAGGGCGGAAAATGTAAATGTCTTTGGTTTTTGTAACATTAGAAATATTTCAGGAGATTTTCTAAGAATGGGGCAGACATTAGCAGCTACAATATGAGAAATGTCAGCAATAAGGTCTGCTTCTATGGATAAATTATGTCCAAAGGATGCTAAATCGAATGCACATACTAAATATGATACAAAAATGTGTATTATAAAATGGAGAAGGCACTTAAAGTGGAATTACGAATGACGAGCCAAAAGAATGACCCTGATAAGGAATTTTTACTGGATATACAAAAGAAACTGGTTAAAACTTTGAAAATCAAAGTGGAAATACAAATGACAAATCAAGACAATCACTTGGTTAATGATATTTTGCTGGATTTACCAGAGAGATTTGCTTTAAAAAGGCCTCTGTAATGGGAAAAAGAAGGAAAGAAAGAAAAATTTAGGAGAGACCAAACAACTGAATGAATTAACGATCAATATTATTAGAAGTTAAAGGAAGGAACATAAAGTTGTTTCTTTAAAAAAAATTAAGGTTAAAGTAAGATATGTTTTTATAGAGCTTTGCAGACTTTTTGCTAATACCAGGACTGAAAAGTTGATGATTTATGGATTTGCATATATATATATATAAGAGATAGGTTATGGAAAGAAGAGATACTTATTTGTAACCTTATGGGGTGAAGAGATATCAATTTTATTTTCAGTTGTGATGAAGATGGAAATCATTTATTTATAACTTTTGTTTCTTTGTCTTTGTCTTTCTTGTTTTTATTTATTTTTTTCTTTGCATTTTTCATTTCTTTTCTGAGTTTAGCTTGTAATTTGCTTTTCCTACGGTAATTAAAATCTTTTTAAAAATTGTTGTTTTTTTAAGTAAGCTTTTTATTATTATTTTTTCTCTCCATACATATGTTAGTTTTTCAACCAGCATGTGATCTGGGTTCAAAAAACGCTAATACATAATCAAGTCCTACTCTTTGGTTCTCTCCTCTAGCCATTTGTAGAATAAATTCCAGCTTTGGTAATATTCTGTTTCTTCTTTATCTTTCAGCCTCATAGTTAGTCTGTCCATCTCAGCTCATTCCAGTATTTTTTTAATTACTTCTTCCTCTGATGGTATTCCTTCATTTTTCCAGTATTGCGCGAAGGTTATTCTTGCTGCCGTTGTAATATGTAGAACCAAATATGAATTTTGCTTATTAATCTTTTCTGGTATTATACCTAATAGAAAAAAAATCAGGATTAAATACTACACGTTCTCCTAATATTTTTTCTAACCAAACATGTATTTTTTCCCAATAGGCCTTTACTTTATCACATGTCCACCAGATATGATAGTATGTGCCTGAATTATGTTTACATTTCCAACGTCTATCTGACATATTTTTAAACATTTTTTGCTAATCTTGCTGGTGGCAAGTGCCATCTATAAAACATTTTATATAAATTTTCTTTATACGCAGTTGACATTGTCAGCTTATAATTTCTCTCCCATAATTTTTGCCATTTTTCTAATTCTATATTATAACCAAAGTTTTTCGCCCACCTTGTCATTGTTTTTAAAGCTACGTATTCAGCTGAGTTCTACAACAGAATACTTTTAAAAGAGAACCAGGAAAAGCTACATTAATAGGATGCTTACAATTATAGGATCCTGATGGCTATCCAAAAAAGGCAAACTGAATACTTTGGCACCAGTCATAGCCTTTGATGACCAAGAAATCCAGCCCAGCCATTGAAGTTGGTAGCATGTAATATAGTAATATAATAACCAACATTCCTCTGATATTTAAAGATATAGTGATTCAACATTTCTCTGATATTTAATAATATAGTAATCCAACATTTCTCTCCTATTTCTGGAGGATTTAATGTAGAATGCTTTAAACAATTTTAAAGGATTCTGATTCTCTGATGTGATATTTTCATTTATGCAAATTCAAATTCAAAGAACTGTTTTGTAAGCCAGTTCAGAAAGCTAAAATGAAGGATTATATATATATATATATTATATATATATATATAATATATATATAATCCTTTCTCCTGTCAACAAGACTTCTTTTGCTTGGTTGAAATGGTTCACTTGAATATCCCAGATGGCTAGTTTGGAAGAATGCATTGTGATTAAAAGAGTAAAAGGAACATTTCTTAAGGACATTTGGATGCCTTGTACAAAGCAGATGCCATTTCTTTGCAGTGTTTGAATCTTAGTTCTTTTGCAGTATTTATTTGTACTGAAGATTGCTTCGCTTATATAATATTGGCACTTCCTAGCAATGCTAACCACTAACAGAAGTTTGAAGAGAAGTATTTGGAGCTTAACAAAAAATAAGAGCTTGGACATTGATCCAGAACATGATGGTAGTTGCTAAGGTGTGTGTATTGGGGGGGAGGGGGAGGAGATGAAAATATGATGTGCCTTATACAAATGCATCTTTTTTACTACCTAATTTGACTTCTTTGTCAGATCAGTTCTTCTGATTTTGGATAAATTCTTAGACTGAAGAAAAAGTTGATCCTTTCTCCAGGGTTAATTGTGGGGACGTGTATTGGTTGACTCCAACTACACCATTCTCTTTCCTGTCAAAAAAGCCAGCTATAAAAATGGCTAGGTGAAATTTATATCCTTACAAAAAAACCTGTATGTTCATACAAGATGTGTGCTCCATAAATATGCTTAAAGATTTGCATTCCAGCTGAAACTTGTGAGGCACGCAAACAATATGGGCTGGCTCTCTCAACCTGGGTTGTGTTTCTGTATCCTTAGTTGTGAAGCCAGGTTCACAATGAAAGTCAAAAATCTGTCAAGACCATTCATTAATTCTGCTGCTTGAATTCTTCTTTGCTGCAGTTTGAGAAAAGCACGATTATATGGGGGAAAAAATCCAAATATTCAAGTGTAAAGCATTTTGTACAATTTATGTGCTATTATCAGGAGGACTATGGAGTTTCTGAAATAAATATTCAACAATTTGAATACACTTTAATTGCATTTGTGTGTGTTTTCCATTAGTACAATTGCATTAACTGAAATCTCTAATGTGGACTACCTTGGTTTTTTTGTTTTAGCAATGTTTCTTTTTATTATTATTGAAAAGTAGCTCTAAAAGCTTCCCATTAGAGTAGATTTCTAAAAGCTTTCCATTAGAGGGGTTGGATTCAAGCAAATCTCTAACAAGAAAACTTATTTTGATTGAAGTGATTACTACAGAAGATCAAATAGAAGCCCTACAAAGCCCCTCAAACTTTATTTAGCATCATAAAGCCAGACTTCTTGCCTTTAAGAATAAATGGATGGGTGACAGTTCTATTTCAGATACCAGAGAATATTTATCTACAAAGCCTGACACTCTTCTTCTTCCAAGCCATATGTGGCAAAGGAGACAATAGCACCCCATGTCACTAGCACACCTAGGAGATTCTTATCTACTCCCCATCCTCAAAATCAGATGTTATTATCAGGTCAAAGTTGGAGTATATCTGTGTATATAAATTTTCAGAGGAGAAAGAGTTATAACAGGCAGTTATGGAGAACATCTAGAGAACACTAAATAGCTGGATGAACTGATGATGACTCTCTGATTATTGCAATCACCTCTATAATGTCTTACCACTCAGCTCTGCTACTTAGATCTACTGCAGCCAACCATTCTGGATATGAAAACTGCTTCCCCTCTCCTCTGCTGCTTTTGTTCTCCTAAACATCACCACAGACCAAAGTTGAAATTTTGTATGCCACTGTCAAACCCTTATATTACCAGTGGTGGCTAAAATTGCAAGGTTCAGCTCGTGGTGAACAACTTCAGATGATATATTGACATGGTTATGATGGAAAAACTTAAGGAAAAAAAGAAAAAGCTGCCTTAAGCAAAAAGATCCTACTCCCTGTTCTTCTTTTATGGAGTGGGATTTACTTTGACAAATTGTTATGCATGGCTGTCAGGGGAGTTGAAGCCACATATCTTAAAGTTGCTAAGGTTGAGAAATACTGCTCTAATCACTTACTACCAAAGCTGTTACAAAGTGGAAGAACTAAAAGAGGGTGCCTATTAACCCTTGCTCCAACAAAAATATCTGGCTGTTCTGATGTGCCCTGGACCCTTGGCTCTCTTTGGTGTAGACATGTTCCTTAAACTTGCTCCTTTGGTTCAGAATTCCAAGTCCCCCATTTTGAGGGAGATTCTGGGTAAATTCTAAGAGAGTGAGTGGGAATTATATTATAATGATAATAATAATAATAATAATAATAATAATAATAATAATAATAATAATAATAATAATAATAATAATAATAATAATAATAATATAAAGGTCGGAGGGATCTTTGAGGTCTTCTAGTCCAACCCCTTGATCAGGAAGGAAACCCTATAACATTTCAGACAAATGGTAGTCCAGTCCCTTCCCAAAAACTTCCAGTGTTGGAGCATTCACAACTTCTGGAAGCAGGTTGTTCCACTGATTAATTCTTCTGTCAGGAAATTTCTCCTTAGTTCTAGGTTGCTTCTCTCTTTGATTAGTTTCCATCCATTGCTTCTTGTCCTGCATAATGCATGTATAAATCAGATAATCCCAAAGCAGATGTCCAGTATCTTTCTTCTCTGAAATGTTCTACTGCAAGACAATAACTGAATCTCTATAAAGCTATCAAACTCTTCAACATTTTTGCTGTAGTTAATTTCCTAGCTAGATGTTATAGATGGGCTTAGCTCAATGTTTTTCTTTCACATGACCGAGGACTGTCCTTAATATCCAAGAACTGAGGAGGAGGAGAATGACATCTCCCCTCAAGTGGTAACAATCATAAGAAACATAAGCAATAACCTTCTGGATCAACACTGGTCCACCACCTGGCCAGCAGACTGTTCTCACAATGGTTAATCACCTGTGCAAAGAAGCCCAGTAGTCTCCCAGCAGGTAGCCTTCAGAGACAGTCAACCTGCCATCAATCATTGATCCTCATAACTTCCATGAATTGGTTCAACCTTTTTTGAACCAACCCAAGCTGATAGCCACCACCAAATCTCGTGGTAGCAAATTCCAATATTGAATTACACATTTGTTTAACTTGTTCAGGGGTAGGCAACCTTGGCTCTTTTATGACTCGTGGACTTCAACTCCCAGAATTCCTGAGCCAACTATGCTGGCTCAGGAATTCTGGGAGTTAAAGTCCACGAGTCATAAAAGAGCCAAGGTTGCCTACCCCTGAACTAGTTCTTTCCCTTTTGTCTATCCTGATTTGCCCAGGATTCAATCTAATTGAATGACCTCTAGGTCTAGTACTTCGGAAAGGGAAATTTGCATAATTTTGTTCACCTCAGTTATGTCATTTTTCATTTGCCTCCTTTCTAGATTAAAGAGCCCCAAATGTCATAAATCTTTCCTCATAGGAAATGAAGTGGCTTGAGCGTAAGGACCACGCGGAGACAGCAGGCTTGGGTTGAATGTTTATAGAGGTACACCCCGGCAAAACTCTGCCGGCTTCAGCTCTTTTTATAGCCAGCTGGTAGTCGGCTGAGCCAATCAGACGTTCGGCTTTCTCCCGCCTGAAAGCTGGACCTATCGGCTGCGTCTGAATTTTGACAGCTCGGGAATCCTCATGGCGGTTGCGCCTGTGTGGTCGGTAGTTAGGCTGGCAGCTGAGAGCTGTCAGCTGCTGCGCCTGCACCTGCGCATTTGCCGGCGGCAGTTTGACAGCTGTCAAACTGCCACGTGTGTTTCTGTCAGCCGTTATTTACCTCATGCAACAGTTGTAAACTTGAACTAATATAACCATAACATTAACATATAAATATCTAATGTTAATATATAACACCCCTTACCCTTCCCCTGAACTGGTGTTTGCCCTGCCCCTCGGTTGCTGATTACTGCCTGCCCATTCATAGTCCTGTAGGTAGGCTGGTGGTTGCCTTGTTCGGCTGGAGCAATGCGGAGGTGTTTCATTTCCCTGCACCCCTTCCCCCTGTCCTGGCTGGAGTAATGAAGGTTGGTTGATGAGTCTGAGTCCAGGTTGTTGTATAGCCCCGTCTCCTTCTGGTGTCAGAGTTGCGAGTTCTGGTATGTGTTGGGGGCTCCGGTTCCTCAACTGGTCGGTGTGTCTTCAGATGTGACCGTTACGACCTGTGTCTATAAGATAAGACAAGGGTCCTGTTTGGTCGATGACAACCCCCTGGAGCCACTTAGGTCCGTCTGCATAGTTCCGTGCCCACACAGTTTGTCTGTTTGTAAAAGACCTTTGTGGGAGGGGTTGTTCAGTGTCGGCCTTAGTTCTATCAGGGTGCATCCTGTCGAGCCTGGTGATGAGCCATCGCCCCCAATGTAGCTCTGCTGGAGATTTTCCTGTGGTCGTGCATGGGGTGGTGTGTTGGGCAAGCAGGAATTGGGCTAGCCGCTGGTGCCAGTTCCCTTTGATTATTTTCTGAAGGGCATCTTTTGTAGATCTTACCATAACTTCGCCCAAGCCATTAGATGAGGGATGGAACGGAGCCGACGTGACATGCCTAATAGAGTTGCCCCTGGTGAATATCTGAAATTCACGAGAAGTAAATTGGGGCCCATTATCGGTGACCAAAACATCAGGGTGACCATGTGTGGCAAAAAGCCCCCTAAGCACCTGTACAGTGGCGGTGGCAGTGATGCTGTTTACCGGAACTACCTCTAGCCATTTAGAATAGCTATCCACTGCAATGAGGAAAGTCTGTCCTTGGAAGGGTCCTGCGAAGTCTAAGTGAACCCGGGACCATGGGTTCTTGGTTGTTTCCCATCTGTGGATTGGGCTTTGAGGAGGGGCTGGTCATGTTAACTGGCAGGGATAGCATCCTGCAACGTGGTCCTCAATGTTTTTATCAATGTTAGGCCACCATACATAGCTTCTGGCTAGGGCTTTCATCTTTACAATCCCCGGGTGTCCCTCATGCAGTGTGCGTAAAGTTTGTTCCCTGTGTTTTTCTGGAACCACCACCCTGTTTCCCCATAGAATGCATCCCAAATGGGATGATAGTTCCTGTTTTCTTGTGAAATATGCCCGGAACTCTTGTCCCGGGCATGTGGCTGGCCATCCTGCAGTAACCCACTGCAGCACTCTGCTAATGGTTCTCTCTTTGGCTGTGGCAGAGGCGATATCCTTTGCCGACAAGGGGCATTCTGGCAGATCTGAAATCGCTAGGATATTCCCCGCAGGAGCTGGGTCTGGGTCTTTGTCTGGTAAGGGTAGCCTGCTCAGCCCGTCAGCATGCCCCAATTCCTTCCCCGGTTTGTGGACAAGTTTGTAAGAATAGGCAGATAAAAATGTTGACCACCGTAATATCCTAGGTGACAGGATTTGGGGCATTAATTTGTCCCATGTGAAATTGCCTAAAAGGGGTTTGTGGTTGGTGAAAATGGTGAATTCTCTGCCATACAAGTAATCGTGGAACTTGTTTACTCCGGCGACGATTGTTAAAGCTTCCCTGTCTATTTGGGCATAATTTCTTTCAGCCTTAGTGAGGGTCCTGGAATAGAATGCTATCGGCTTCTGTATTCCATTGTCCTGTAAGTGACTTAGGACTGCCCCTATTCCGTATGGGGATGCGTTGCAAGCGATGCATAGGGGCAGATCCTCTCTGAATAGAGTAACCGTGGAACTGTTACACAGGATGTTTTTTAAGGCTTGAAAACTGGAGTGATGCTGTGACGTCCAGATCCATGGGCTTCCCTTATCCAGCAGCCTATGTAGGGGTTTGGCTAAGGTGGCTTTATGGGTTAGGAATGCGTGGTAGAAGTTTAAGAGTCAGAGGAAGGCTTGCAACTCTTGTTTGTTTTTGGGTGTGGGGGCTGCTTTGATGGCTTTGATCTTGGCGTTGGTCAGGTGAATTCCCTGGGCATCTATCCTATAGCCGAGGAATTCGGTAGAGGGAACTCCTATTGAGCACTTCTCTTTTTTTAGTTTGAGACCTGCTGTTCTGAATCTGCTCAGCACAGCTGTCAGTCGGTCTGCCAAATTTTGTTCAGTTTCTCCGGTGATGAGGACATCGTCGAAATAGGGGCATACCCCGGGGATTCCTTTTAATGTTCTTTCCATTATTTCTTGGAAAATCCCTGGGGCTGCCGATATGCCGAATTGAAGGCGTTTAACTTTAAAAGCCCCGCCGTGAGTGACTATGGTCTGCGCATCTGTGGTTTCTTGGGTTACCGGGAGCTGCAAATACGCCTGCGGCAAGTCCAACTTTTTTTTTAAAATTCCATTTATATCCCGCCCTTCTCTGAAGACTCAGGGCGGCTTACAAGCTTAGCAGTAGCCTTCATTCTATGTATATGCCTGCTTGTTAGGGCTTTCAAACTTGGCAAAGATGGCGCCGGAACGGACGGAAGAGAGGACGTCTTTCACCGCAGGGACCGGGTAAGCATGTGCGTTTAAGGCCCGGTTCAGGGTGGCCTTATAGTCGGTGCAGAGCCGAATTTGGCCATTCAGTTTGATAGGGGTAACTATCGGGGTTTCCCAGATTCCTCCGTCTGTAGGTTCTAGGACTCCTATTTTGACTAGGCGATCCAGTTCATCCTCAATTTTCTTTTTGAGGGCAAACGGAACTCTCCTTGCCCTAATTCTTATGGGTGGGACTTTGGGGTTTAGTTTTAGGGAAATTGGGGGCCCTGTGTATTCTCCTAGTGAACCGTCGAAAACGTCTGCAAATTGTTTGCAGACATCGTCAAGGTTTGTGGCCTGTGTGGTGTTAATCCCGGTTAAGCTAATGCCTAAGGCTTTGAACCAATCCAGCCCGATTAAGTTGGATCGGTCCCCTTGGGTGACTAGAACGTTAAGGGGTCCTTGGAATTTTTTAAACTCCATGAAAATTCGGGCTCTCCCTTTCAGTGGAATGGGGGACTTTTGGTATTCCGCTAGGTAAATTTGGGGGGGTGTCAATGGGATTTGCCTACGGTTGCATTGGCAAATTTCCTTGAATGTTTTCCCTGAGATTAGGGTAACCGAGGAGCCGGAATCTACTTCCAGCTCACAGGGGACTCCTTGTAGCCGGGCTTTGATATTTACTTTAGGGTTTAATTGATGGCCCTCTCCTGATCTCTTGTCCCTGTCTACCGCCTGTACTAGGTACCTGGGGGGCTTTGCTCTAGAGGCTGGTGGGGGTCTCATACCTGGGGAGGTCACTTCGAGTTCGTGGAGGTCCTCGCGATTCCGGCTTCGGCATACAGTTTTGATGTGTCCTGATTTACCGCAGTTGTGGCATTTGGCGTTTCAGAACCAACAGGAGGTTCTGGGGTGGTTCCCCCCACAGCTGGCGCAGGTGGCTCGTGGTTCTTTGGAGTTGTTTTTGGGTCTTGCCCCTTCTCCTCGCTCGTTTCTGCGTGTTTGCAGTCTTTCGAATTGTCGGTGAATGGCGTCCACGTCGGTCGGGTCTTCTAATTCCCCGACGTCTCTGGGGGCTATTTCGTCCTGGTGCACTGATCCGTGTTGTCCGTTACCGGCTTGTGTGGGGTCTCCCTGGTGGCTGTCCTCATACACCTGAATTTCTCTCGTGACTTCAGCTAAGTTCAGAGTGGGCTTTGTGATAATTTTCTTTTGGAGGCGTTCGTCCTTCAACCCGATAACCAATTGGTCCCTGATCCGGTCTTCCAGGTCCAGAAATTGGCACCATCGGGCGGCGTGCCGGACTCCTGCTATGAAGTCGGCCACGGATTCACCTGGCAGCTGGTGCCGACGTGCGAACTGGACCCTCCAGTATATCTCCGAGCGCATTGGCATGTAGTGCTTGCTGAGTTTCTTGGTTAGTTCTGCGTAGGCCACTTCTGCGACCGGCTGTGGACTGCAAAGTCCGACAGCCACGTCGTACACGGCGGGGCCACTCAGATATAGGAGGGCTGCTGCCTTGGCCTGGTCCTCTGTGATCTTGCTGACCAGCAGGAACCCTTCAACTTGGCCCAGGTGCAATTCCCAATGTTCAGGGTGTCGAGTGTCAAATTCTTGGATTTGTCCGAGGTTGGCCATACTGTCTTGGTCCTTAGTGCTGCTTTGCCTGGATGTGGGAAGTTATAACTTCCGGGTTAGTGACTTCAGTCGTGACTCGCTCTGAGCCTCCAGAAGGTTCCCCTTCCTAGGCTAGCAACTTCAGCTCGGCAAAGCAGATCCCACCTTCGTCGCCAGTGAAGTGGCTTGAGCGTAAGGACCACGTGGAGACAGTAGGCTTGGGTTGAATGTTTATTGAGGTACACCCCGGCAAAACTCTGCCGGCTTCAGCTCTTTTTATAGCCAGCTGGTGGTCGGCTGAGCCAATCAGACGTTCGGCTTTCTCCCGCCTGAAAGCTGGACCTATCGGCTGCGTCTGGATTTTGACAGCTCGGGAATCCTCGTGGCGGTTGCGCCTGCGTGGTCGGTAGTTAGGCTGGCAGCTGAGAGCTGTCAGCTGCTGCGCCTGCGCATTTGCCGGCAGCAGTTTGACAGCTGTCAAACTGCCGCGTGTGTTTCTGTCAGTCGTCAGTCGTTATTTACCTCATGCAACAGTTGTAAACTTGAACTAATATAACCATAACATTAACATATAAATATCTAACGTTAATATATAACAGGAAAGCTGTTTCAGTCCCTCGATCATCTTAGTTGCCCTCCTCCGAACCTACTCTAGCTCCACAATATCTTTTTCAAGGTGCCATGACCAGAATTGCACAAATTAACAATATCCCAGATGTGCTTGCATCACTGATTTATCTAAAGGCATTAATAATACCGGCACCTCCATTTTTACTGTATTATCCCCAGCATGCTGCAGACTTTTTCTTACAATAGATACACACTGTGTATCTTTATTGTAATCTTTCCTTATAAGTCACTGTTAAGTCTGATCCCTTTAGTTTGTATGTGTAGTTAGGATTTGGGACATCACCTTAGACTTGCTTACATTGAATGGCATCAACCATTTTGCCTCCCACTCCTTTAATGTGTAGAGATCCCTTTGGCACTCTTCATAATCTTTTATTCTTTTGCCATTCTGAACAACATTCTAGTTACTAGATAACTAGTCACACCCCAATTCCGGATTATTTATAAATGCATTTCAAAACACCAGTCCTGGGGGACCCCACTAGTTATCTCCCTCCATTGTGGGGAAAAATATGTCCATTTACTCCCACTCTTTCTTTTCTATTTGTTTAGTCAGTTGCTTACCCAGAAAAAGATCTATCCTTTTATTCCAGGCTGTTAAGCTTACTGAGAAATCTTTGATGAGGGACTTTATCAAAGACTTTTTCAAAAACTAAATAGATGGTACCTAGTAATTGATACCTAATGGCTCCCCTATATCCACATGCTTATTAATGTTGTTAAAAAAAACTCTAGTGGTTTAATTAGATGGGACCTTCCCTTAGTGAAGCTATGTTGTGTATCTTTAAGCAAGGCCTGTTTCTCCAAATATTCAGTAATTTCATTTTAAATAGCAGTTTCCACTATCTTCCCTGGAGCAGATGTTAAGCTGACAAGCCTATAATTTTCTGGAACTCCCCATGAGCCTTCTTAAAAATTGGAGTTACATTGGCCCCTTTCCAGTCCTCAAATACAGAGTCTCCTCCACTGGGTGGATTTTATTTGTTATGTACAAACAAAGTAAGGATGCCTCATATCAAATCTGACTCCATATAAAGGCATTTGTTCAATTTTCTTGGAAGGAGTAGTGAAGTGCTTCCTATACACTTTCAACTTCCCAGTCTATATTACAGCCTTGGAATTCCCCCATCCAAACATCAACAAGGCTAATCCTGTTTAGCTTTCAAGTTCATTAAAATCATCTAAGAGCCTGCCTCTAATGGAGGGAGACATGGCCCTCTGATCAATGTAATGGAAGCAGCATCATACTGCAAGTCTGCCCCATTTGAACACATCTGTGACATCACAATACATATATAAGGAAGGTCTTATGGATTGACAGTGCAATGCTGCTTTCGTCATTCTGTCCCAATGTTCCTCAAGCACATACTATTAATAGAGGCTAAGGTCTTCACACCGTTACTATAATATGCCATATACACCTCATCTAGCAAAATATGCTATTGAAAATGAAGATTTGCCATTGAATTCTGGCATGGTTGAAGAGTAGTAGAGAGGAGCATCTTGCATGATTTAGAAGCAGTAGAAGGGAGTAGCCTATAAGCTGTGAATTTCCTATTCCAGTTGGGTTTTGCAAAAATATTTGATTAAATTGTGCTGCTGAAATTTGGTAATATTGCTACTGAAATTTGACTGCACTTTCTCAGGCTGGAGAACATGAAACCTATGGGTTTGCTAACATGGCCTCAAATGGCATGGTTTTTGTTTTTGTTTTAATTATTATAGGTGTTTTCTGAAGCAGCTATATTCTGTCTAAAAATGGAGGTGAAACTAGGTAAAAGGTAAAAAAAAGCCAAGAATATTATATTCTTAAAGCTGTTCACTCCTGGTTAACTTTCAAATGCCAGTAACACATGACACAGTTAAAGAATATGCCAGGATTTCACTTTCTGAATCTTGTCCTTAATTTCCAAGAAGTGAACCCAAGACAAATAGAAGTTACCTGTGCAGGCTTTGCACATTTGATGTGTTATATCAGAACCCTAGGTACCTGATGTTGGTGGTACTTACATAATAGAACACACTTGCCATTAAACACACAGTTTAATTTACTTTGTATATCTGGAAATAATAACAAAATGTTAAAAATGATGTAGCTAGTCAATAAACTTTCATTCAAAGGAAACTGCGTAGGGTTAACCTCTAAATAAAATACGAAGTACCTAACATATCTATCTTTTTATATTAATTAGTTATAATGGTCAAAATCTGTCATTTCCCACTGATGAAAAGGAAATCAGGGTTGACCAATGATAATATGTAAAAGTTATAACTATCTCCTCTTTTGTAGTATGGATTTTAAGATAATGGGGTGGGGAGGAGGAGGAGGAGGAGCTGCTCTCTCCAGCTGCTCTCTCCAAAAGACTTTGGGCACATTGCAGCATACCAAATATAGAGTTAAAATAGTTCAAAATATAATAACAAAACATAACAGCCCCAACAAGAAAACAAACATAACAGTCAACAACATGACAGGTATTTCACAAAGAAATTAATTCCAGGCCTGGTACAAAGCCATATCTTAAGATCATATCAAATTATTTAACATGAGAGTGCCACCATTACCTAGACAGATTGGGTGATACCAAAAGCAATCTTAGGATCATCAAATGGTACTACAGTATCACTATAACTGGCAGGAAACCACAGTTTGCTCCTTGAAGCAAAAATAAGATGACAAGTTGCGTGTTCATTCCATGATTCAAAGTTGATCAGACTAATTGATATTTGAATGACAGATCTTCAATGATAATATTTTCTTCTCCCTTTGAAGGCAAGGCTAGTTAGAAAAAGTTGGGAAAATCTGCACTATATGAACTCAGAGAGATGCTGGGCTCTCCTTTATTGGAAGTGCTCAAGGAGAGACAAAGCTATCATATGTATGCCATGCCTTTCATTTGGATTCATGAACTGAACAGAAGGTTGAATTTCTAACTCAGCGATTTTGTGATTCTATACACAGCTTTATTCACCCAGCTTTACTGCCTCACACGGATGCTAGAACTTGTCTAATGACAGGGCTATCTCTGTAGACTTAATATAAACTATTAATGAAATGCTTTATAAGAATGCATCTATCATAGACAGTTTAGATATTATCCTTGCAAATATAAAGCTGAGCATCACTGACTGATGTATGATTACAGATAGACCTTGCTTATTGATTGTCTTACGTAGCAAACATTTGAAGTTGCAATAGTGCTGAAAAAATGACTTTGTGATGGAAAGTATTTGCAACCTTTGCAATCTCTCTCTCCATCATGTGTTGGTCATCACAATCAATTAGTATGTATTGTTCTGTGCCTGACCTGTTTTTATTCTTTTTATCCCCACTCACAGAATGGAGAGATTGGAGAAGAAGGGATTACAATGAGAAATATACATTGGGAAAAAATGTGTTAGTGCATTCAGGAAGCTATGAGTTGTCTATGCAAATTGCTGGCAAAGAACCAGTTCCACACATTCCTTTCAATGTGTATTCTCCACTGTGTGCCTGCTTACTCTTCTGTAATCCCTTTCTCTCCAATGAATGAAAAAACATTATTCCTTCTTGCTAAATATGCAAACACCTGAGTGAGCATTCCAACTCATAAGTACAGTTGCAGTTGCCAATCTCAATTATGGCCACTAAACAAGGACTACCTGTAATTGAATTGAATGACTGAGCAACAACATAAATTTAGACCTTGTATATCCAACCTACTAACTTTCCATTACCTCTCAGCATGGTACCTTGGTAGAGCTGGCATTTTCTTGGAGCATCTGAGTAGCTTTGGAGTATCACATGTTGGCGATTGGAGCAATCACATTGAATTCTAGCCTGCCAGTTATTATATTGTGGAATGTAACAGTATCTGAAGCTTGCACTTGACTCAAACATGTGTTCTTTGATCTAATGCATAGTTTTACTGGAAGAACAATGCTAGTCAGTTTAATATGTTTCATAAGTATGCTGTATACCAGGCTGCCAAGCTGATTGAAAACAACTGTTCTCCCACCCCAATGTCATTAAAAATATTATAAATGTATTACTATCCTGAAAGATTTATGATTATTGGAATACTCAATTGTTAAGGTAGAAAGACCTTAAAGTAAATTTGTTTGACAACATTGTTAACTAATTATGATTAACACATTTATTTGTGAGAAATTTTACCTCCCTCATGGATCCAGTATCAAAACAGCCATATTTAAGGACAATATAAACTATACAGAAACATAAATTTTATAATGTAAAAGTGTACACATTATAAATAGAGATAATATCGATTATATACCTAAATCATCTAATAACTGCACTTTCTTGGGTCGAAGAAATCAATTAAAAATCCATTTATATAAAGTAAAGCAATATAAAAACTGCACGGAGAACAGTGCAAAAAGTAAATGCAGAATGAATAACAACGTTAACAACTACAAAATGCCATTATTATAAGACTACCATTAGAAAACAGTATAGAGTTCTAACAACACTAACTTGATTTGTAACTGCATAAAGAAATATTAAGTTTTGGCATGAAAAAGACTAACATAAGCACTAAGAGAATAGTTCTAGACAAGGTGTGCACAAATGACTCTCATTGGTGGAAAGACACTTTCTCTTAAGGCCATCCATCTTAGTTTACAGTAGTGGATGGGAATCTGTGGAGAAGATTCTCAGTGACTTGGCAGATAGTTATATATTCTATGACATGGGTCATAGAATGTGGACCAGATGAGATTTTGGCCTGATTCAGCACAATTGTTGATATGAAATGCCCCCCCACACACACACCAATTTTGCCATGATGGAATCAAGTGTCTTTTATGGAATTTGCAATGGAACTTGCTATTGACAATAATAACCAAAGTAGCATGGGAAGACTTGATTCTTAATGATGTTACTGATGGGGTGTGCTTTATTCATGAAGGGATTAATACTATTTCAAAACTCAGCCTCCTAAATACATATTTTCGAAATGGAAATAATTATAGCCAGAATCTCTCATTCCTAGCAATACAACTTTAATCTAACTCTGTAACTCTCTTGAAAAATTTCTGAATTAGTTAAATTTTAAAAAGCATTGTTCTTTTTCTTTCTTTTCAGTGCTGAATTATTTCACTGCCAACTATTTTACTTCTGGACAATAACCATCCCAACCAGCCATTCATTTCCCAGGCATAGATCTGGATCCAAGTTTACTTCCTAAATAGCCGCCCATTTCTCTATGGCATTTGGCTGAATCAGTCTAGCAATAGCTTGACTGGTACTTGAAGTCAGTAGAGGGCTAATAAGTTAAAGATGAATCCTAGTAAAATGGTAATATGGTGGACAAGTGATTGTGATTCCCAAAATAAGGGGCATTGTCTCTCTGGACAGTTGCTCTATGTTTCTCCATAATCTATGGGTGTTCTTGTCCCATCACTGTCACTGAAGGTTTCAGTGATTTTTTTTTAATTAAAAAGTTTTACAATACATTTTATCTTTAGCAAACCAAAAAAAGAAAAAAACCCTCCCAACCCCCTCCCCCCACCCTCTTCCCCCTCCCCAACCCTCCCCAACCCCTCCCTCCCTTTCCCCTCCCCCCCCCCCGCTTCCCAGAGCAAAATACAGGGTATAAAAATACAATCATAATCTAACTTACTCAAACAATCCTAAACTATTTAAACTACCGAACTTTAACTCATATAAGAAAACTCCAAACATATATATATATATCATATCAATAATTATACAAATACAAAATAATACTTTCCAATCTAATACCAAAACACAGGGTATAAAAATACAAACAAACAATCATGATCTAATTTACGCAAACAATCCTAAGCTATTCAAACTATCAAACTTTAACTCATATAGGTAAATTCCAAACATACATATATATATCATATCAATGATTATTCAAATACAAAATAATACCTTAAATTCATATTATCCTAATATATTATACAAATTAAAATACCATAGATTACTTCCAAACTTAATTTTTTTTTATATAATCACATCATTCTTATATTCTATTACCTACTCCAATATTGCCCATAAAAGTATTACAAATTAATTTCAATCACACATACAACAATTTATATCAGTTTTATAAAACTATTCTTCTATCCAACTAGACTTTAACATACTAAAACCAAATTAATACAACCTTTCCTTCTCCTAATATATTATACAACTTAAAATACCATACACTACCTTCCAGGCTTAAAACTTTCCATCCAAATAACAAAGCATAACCTACAGAATATCAATAAACACTACTACAAATCTTCCCAATTAAATTTTCATAATCATCTTCAAACTAAAGCAGCACAAAATATTATATAATTATTTTATAAGGGTGAAAAATGAATCCCCACATACTTAATCCTTCTAGCATCCTTATTACATTATTATCTCTTGCAATTATGCAACTAAATCCTCAGGTTTGCTTCATTCTTCCAGAAGCAGCACACCTCTTCCAATTTCTGGCCTTCTCCCGTGGTGATGAAATTTGACCCACTCCTGTAACTTTCACATCTGTCTGCGTTAACCCTTCAACATCTTGTGGATTCTCTCTGGAACGTTGAGGCTCTCTGTCAACTTTTTTCTTTGTAGACTCCAAAGACGATATGGGGACTGCTTTTAAAACATTACTGTAAAAGTCACGTGCCTGAACCACCGTGGTAAGACAATGCCTCGTACCTTCATAAGTCACCACCATTCCCTCTGGTATTTGCCATCTAAACTTAATATCACGTCGTCTCAATTCTTGTGTCAAAAAAGCAAATTCCTTCCTTTTTCTTAAAATTCTTGCAGGAATCTCTTTTAAAATCAAAACTTTTTGCTCATCCATTACAAAATCAATATTATAGGAGGCCTGGATAACTTCATTTCTAATCTTTCGCTTTGTGAAATAAACCACCACATCTCTGGGTAATTTCCTTTGTCTTGCAATCCACGAATTAACACGGAAGATTTTATCTATATCTTCCATTATTTCATCTGCTGGTCGCTCCAACACCCCTTCCAAAACCTCAGAAACCATTTTCGTCAAATTTTCCTTAGGATTTTCTTTTAGGCCTCTGATTCTCAAAGCAAGCTCCATCTGAAAATACTGTGTCGAAATCAAATCATAATCCATTTTCGCTATCATATTTTCAGTTTCTGTCATTTTGGCTTCCATTCTAGTATCATTTTGAACAAGATCTTCCACTTTTTCATCCAAAATCTCAATGCTTTTAGCCATATTTAACGTTGCAGATGTGATGTCTGCTCTCATTTCTGCTAATTTCTCTGTAAACTTCTCCTCCAACTTTTTCTCCATTATCTCAACAAATTGTTGCATTTGCTTTTCCATAGTTTCTTGGAGCAAACTCTGCAAATCTTTTACTGTAAAAGCTGATACAGATTCAGATGCAGAGGACAATAAAGTTTTCGCCGAAGACTGCTGCCTCAGGGCAGGAACTTTAGAAGATATAGTCGCCATTTTCACCCTCTATTGTTAACTACTCACTTTCACATGCAGATTCAGCAAAGTCCATTGAGTTAAAGATCAAAACATCATCTTCACCAAAATCTCCTGCATCGCTCTGCCTGCGTCCTCGTTCTCATAAGCTCTTCCTTGCTAGCAGGGATGGTTGCGAACACCCTGTTCTGCTCCAAAAAACCCGGAGCAGAGACGCCTCGCAGTCCGGAGCATGCCCAGGCTTCGGGGGGACTCAATCCTTCCGCCACCAAAACTCTAAGTTCTGGCGGCCCCGGAGAGCTCTACCCCTACCTGGACGCTCACCCCCTCCTCTTCTCCCGAGGTGGGGGCTTCCAAGCCACCGAACAGCTGATCGACGCTGTTTTCGGCGGCTCTACGGAGCTGCAAGGCTGACAGCCAAGAAATGGCTGCCTCCGGCGTCGCCTTGCCATCCGGAAGCCCCCCAAGGTTTCAGTGATTTTTAAGTAGAAGAATCTAAAGCTACTTAGGATAGTACTTAAGTTGGGACAACAGGATTTCTGTGACTCAGGCATTAGGGTAACTTCAATACTTAGTTAATATAACCACTGAAGTGCTCCTTATAGCATTGCTTTATAGTATTACTGAAAGCCACTTCAAGTTTTACATAGATGAGCAACACTATACAGAATTTTAACTAAGAAAAGCAGATTATGTACAAGCTAATTGAGAAGGAGGAAATGAGCGAAACCTCTCATCCCCCCACACACATGCACACTCAACAGAGCATTGTCTCCAGTTCACCAACCTTCTAGTTTACCTGAAACAATTGATTTTGGGCTTAGACATTCTACTGCAAAACATGCCACAAGAAAATCCTCGATACAGGGGTATTTAGGGGAACTACTTCCAGCTCCGAAGTGGCAGGTTCTTCTCTACCATTACTGATGCTGTGACAATCACCAAAGTATCACAACCCCTCAGGGCTCACCAGGAGGAAGTTCTCCTTTCCCTTATCCTCTATCAAGGAGTTTGCCTAGCCTTCTTCTCACTGATTACAGATAGCATTTCTGACAAAGATTTCTGGTTTGGGTGATAGGACAGTTCCCACATTGCCAACAATATTTCAGTTCTAGGTACCTGCCATTCTTATTTGAATGCATGTTCTAGTTTAGACTTAGGAGAAGATTGCTTCTATTGCTTCAGCTTCAGTTGCCAATATTTTGTTTTATCTATTTTACCTTGTTCTTCTTAGGATGTGGAGGTTTATCACTTTGGTACTGAGTAAAGGAATACTCACTGCCATGTTAGTCCAGACTCTAAAATTAACTGCACACTGACTGTTTTACCACCAGCATTAATACCAATTCTGTGAAGGGTGCAATGTGACTCCAATCACTAATGAAGGCAGATGCACTAAAGAAAGTAAACAATTTTTTTTACCTCATGTAACATGATTATATTGCTGTTTAGTATGCTGAAGATGGCAAATGTTAACAAACTCAAATCAAGGAAAGATGAAAAGAAAGATAGATTGAGGAATTACAGGATGTGAGAAGAAGAGGGGGGAAGGTTAGAGTTAATAGGACAAAACTTAATAAGGTCCATATTTGTAGTCCCTGAACATAACTATAACATCCTGAACCCAAATGAATATCAACATCTTAGTAGCTTATTTTGCCGTAAACTCATGAAAGATTATCTTGCTTCTCAATCCTACAGCAGGAATTCTGCTAACTCATCACAGCACCCACAAGGGCCACCTGACGCTCTGCCTCTTTCCATTTCTAACTACAAGCAGACAATTTTCACAGCTGGGCAACAGATGGGACCGAAGTGAAGAGATCATGGCAGCGCACAGCCTCAGAGTTTTTCTTCTGGAGGTGTTGCAGGGGCACACGGTTGCCAAGAAGGGCTTTGGGAAATGTGCTCCAGGCAATTCAGCGTGTGTAGCACACTTGGACGCTTTGGGAGAAATTGCAGCATCTGTTCCTTCCCCCCTTTCCCTCAATTCCCACAAACAACCCATTCTGTAAGCCTGGGTCTCTGTGTGTTTGCAAGGAGGGCTCATCAATGCAGCTGATAGAAGCCGACACATATTTCATTACCATCTGGTCTTTGACTGCTCCAGGAGAGAACTTTGTATTCTCTTTTCTGCTCAGGCTTTTCTCTGCGAATTTCTCCCATCCCATTGTTTTGTTGATATTGACATCTTTCAGCCACCTGTCACATCTTGTCTAAATGTGAGATTCTCAGTCACACATACACCAATACACTTACCCACACACTTACCCACACACACACTCTTCTTCAGTTGCTTTTGAAGGAATGATCACTGTTTGCCTCCATATCTCAACACTATATCTTGAACTATTTGATGACGAGTTATCTGTTTTTTTTCATCTAGGGAAAAAATAGCCCAAATTGACCAGATTTTCTAGCATGGGGTTGGTTAGGAAAGGATGTTACCTGTGCTCTTTTTTATTTCCTGGTATGTGGAAATTATTAGACTTTGCCAAAAACTTTTCATATGAAAATTGCTCAGAACTGGGACAGAGATCTTTGACTTAAATTCCAACATAGCTAGATTCTTTACAATGATTAAAGGAATTGGGAAAACTCACATCTAGGGGTTGTCACATGTAAAGCAGCTTTAAACAAGGAAGCTGACCTGCTTTTTGCTGCCTTGGGTCCACTTCTGACCATCAGAGGGCTTGTGCCTGTGCGTCGTCATGGTCATGCTAACCTGCTTTATTCCCTGTCCTTCAGTCAGAAAAGAAATATGTCAAGTTCAAAGCATTAGTTTCATAACCCATGTTTACCGTACTTCAGCAACAATGCCAGTCAGTATAGTATCATGGTCCTCACATTGTTTAATGCAGGGTAGATTTAGGGCAATGTTTGGATGGGTCCTTGCCTTCCCCCCCCCCGCCCACTTTCTGCATCCACCCAATGATACCCACTGTTAGAAAAAACCAACCACAAATTGTTTTCCTGAGTGTATGCTGGGTTGAGGTTGGGAGGTACTGTCAGAAATGGTGATCTTACAATAGGTCTGCCCAATCATTTGGAGCTCAGCTATTTGTCAACATCCAGTAGCTTCAACCTCCCTAGAATGTCCACATGGAAATTATTGTGCTGTGGTATCAGGAAAAGGACTCTTTTTCTCCTGGAACAACTACATTATCTTCAGCCTATCTCAGCAGCGGATTAGCAATGAGATGGAGGGTATGTTGCAAAAGTGATAAATAATTAGCTAGACATCTTTGCAACATGGCAAACAAAACTTGTGGATAAAACTTACAAATATGCAAATTCTTTAGTGGCATTCCAATATAACTTCTTTTCCTGTTAACGCTTCCTAGAACATTTTCAAAGGAAGAGAAGAGTGGCCTATGCTACAAATCAACTCCTTTGGCTCTATTGCAACTGCAAAAAATTATGAGGCTTAGGACAATGGTGCACTCTTTTTATTGCTTAAGCCTTAATTCTTCATGTTATACTGGAATGCACTGAAGCCTTGTTGCTCCAAACATTACCTATCTTTCCCCTTATCTCATTTCCAAGATACCTCTTTGGGTTTTTACTGGAGGAAGGATGAGTCCATTAGCAGAGATTCTTAAGTAGTGTTGACTAGCTTGTTGCCTTTATCATCTTTTCATTTTCTAAGAGATGCTGTCAAATGGGATTCATCCAAATTTCAAATGGGATTCATTCAAGATGTGATGAAATTCTCACTTTTATAGCTTCCTTTGAGCCATGCTCTGCCACTGCCAAATGAATGGGGGATTTTGTCAAATATGTGGTATTATGGTCAGATCAAGAAATTAGTATAAATTACCAAATGCTTAATTTTATATTAAGAGCAATTGCTTCTTTATTTCAATATGGTAGCATATATGTACAGTATATGTATGTATATGCATGTGTGTGTAGTTATAGTTATAATTGTTATAGTTATAGTTATTTGTATTGCATAATGTATTGTATTGCATAATGTCTTGATTAACCAAAAGGTTATCAGAATTACATCATTATAAGCTTCAGCCTCTATTATTCACTTCCCTGTTTATGTTAACAGTGACACTGTGACTGTGTTTGCAACCCATGTAAACCTATGAATACTTTTTTGTAGTAACCCAACTGCGTGAGTGTGTAGAACAGCAGTACTATAAACTAGCCATTATGACTAGATTTCTATGTTTAACTGTTGAGATGGTGGTGGTATAAGCAAACCTGCTAGAAGGCATGTCAGATTTGTCACTTTTCAGATGAACTAGAGGATGGAAACAAAGAATACTTAAATTTAAACATCTAGTAATTGGTTGACACTGATATTGGCTCAGATCTTCATTAAACTGCTAGAAAAATACCTCAGCAATCACTCTGCTAAGACTACCTCGTAGGTACTGAAGGATGATGTTCACTGTTCTAGCTACTTAGAGGAAATTAAGGGAAAAAATAATAAATATGGAGACAGAACATTTATTAGTGCATCCAACAGTCATTTGTATTCTGCCATTCCTTTTAGAGTTCAAGACAGCATACACAGTAGATGTCTCTGCATTTTATCATCACAATAATAAGTCTGTGTGGTAAGTGGGTCAGAGAAAGATTGGTCCAAAGTCATCCATAATTAGCCCATAATCAAGTGAGAACTTAAATCTGAGTTTCTCCAGATAGAGTCTAAAACTTCAGTCACAATGCTATACTGGTTTTCAGTTCCCTAACAGATTGAATTGAAAGATTAAACCAGAAACTTTCCTTTTGGGTCTAATGGAAAGAGGACTGGGGGGAAAAATTGGAACCCTGATTTTATATATGGTGATGGCAGCAAGATTGCTCAATGCACAAAAGTGGAAGGATACCTTGATTCCTACCATGGATGAATGGTTACAAAAGCTGATGGAATTAGCAGAGATGGCCAAATTGACTGTGCTGATAAAAGAAAAGCACATATGTACTTTTGTTTCTACTTGGAAACCACTTCTGGATTTTGTGCTTGAGGTGGAAAAAATGATATTATGATTTTGGGTTTTACTGGTTACACTGATTTGCCGATACAGAAATGGCTAGTGCATACTGTTATGTATGCAGGCACCTGCATAGCAACAGCCACCAGGGGGGCGTTGGCCTGGACAGTTTTTGGCGGGAAACCTAGTTCGGCAGGAAACCTAGGGCCAACCTCATTGGCTGCACGCTTACCTGGCCAGGTGTTTAAGGAGGCCAGGTAACCCTCACTCCTCAGTTCACTTCCCCCCTCCAATAAAAAGCTGAACTCACACACCGGCTGGCATCTCTTCCTTGCGTCGGATCCACTACACAATACATACTACTATAGAAATGTAAAAAGTTGAGATTTGAGTTTAATGTCTGATTTTACTGCAACAGAGTCAGAAGTCAATGCCTTTTGCTTGTTCCCCTCCCTTTCTTCACACCTTTTTTGTTTTTCCTTTTTCTACTGTTGTCCCCTACTATTTGCTTTTGTATTTTCACACTGTATGTTATAAATGAATAAAACTAATTAAAGGAAAGCAAATTGTGATACCATTGCATAAATTGGACAAGTTGATTTCAGGTGGTTTCAGAATGGAAACAAATTGCACTGGAAGTAGGCGATTAGGACCAATCTTCTTTGACCAAGTAACTCCCAAATGTGTTGGATTTTACTTTCATAATTTTATGCTGATTGATAATTACAAGGCTGAAAGACACAAGGATGGGGAAAACTGTGTTAGACAGATCTGTGTACAATTTTGTTACTTAACTTCCTGTCTCATTTTAAGGAAATTAAACACCCTGTATATAAAATATTTCAAAGGCAAGATAAATGGCAGGTCTGGCTTACAAATATTACAGTAAACAAGTTTTTAAGCAAAATGCTGATAAAAACCTTTGGACATCTTGATCACAGCTGTTGGAGACGTCCTCCTAGTACACTTCAGGAAAGCAGCCAGTGAACTCATTATTCATAATTGACAGGAATCCACATGTATGGTTTTCATGCTTGAAAAAGTGTATATTTATTAGAAATATGCTGAATATTTTTATTACTGCATGGAGATGCAGATGTTTTTTAAAAATATGTTCTCCTTAACTACAAGAACATGTTGTGAAGCAAATATTTGTAGCTCAGTTCAGTCTTATATGCATCCATATGTTGTCCATCACTGAAACAAGCTTTTTTTCATCAGGGGTATTATGTCTGGAACACCAAGAATTTCTTCCAATGTGGAGAATTGACTTCAGAAATCTGCTGTAGAATCTTCAGAACACTTGCATTGCCATGGTCTAGAGGAGAAACAAAATGTATTCCTTGGAAGATTCTATTTCCAGAACTTTAGGTTTTACAGATAGCTACACTTCATC